>NW_027526445.1:43611088-44043588 GCF_048455015.1 Haemaphysalis longicornis
CTTTGTAAAGCAACTTTTTAAAGCAGAGCTTTCTAAGCCTCTCTTGCGGCGCCGATCGTAACTCCAAACCCAGGGCAGGAAAGCTAAACTCACAACGTGGGTGTCCACAGAGGCCAAATTATGGTGATTGAGATGCTGAATCTCCACGCGCGTTTAGAAAGAAATGCATTCTGTGGCCGCAATTAATGTTGAGTCGACGTCTCATTGCACCATTGAAACGTGGCCGGAGCTTCAGTTTTGACGAACTCTCCCTTCATTCCGAAGCTTTTGTTGTTGGTATTGATATCGACAACTATTACCCACAGCACGATGTGCAATGAGAATGACGTTGATTTTCTTATCGTAAGTCTCAACTGCTATGTTATACCGATATAAGCCTAGACAGGAGACATAAGGCATAACTTCGAGCTTCGTGGTTTAGCACAGTCAAGCCGTTCCCATTAAAAATGTTCTCATGTTCTCCAAACAGCGTGTTTCCGTGTTGACCTATGGCGAACTCGAGGTGTAACGTTTGCCTTTAGCCTAGGCTCATTGGCACAGTTGCGGTTATTCTAGCGAAGTTAGACACTACGCAGTGCCCATAATCCTGGCTGCATTTTCGACTAGGCTTGATACAAAGATGTGTACACCGTGCTGCGCGCACTGATGGAGATGCGTGTCCACGTGGTTTGCAGGAGCACGCTCCAAGAGCATATAGTCCAACAAAAAAATTCGATCAGAAGCACTATGATTGTGTGCACCAAAAAAATGATACCGGGAACATAAAAAGCAACACAACCACAAAGTAGAGTGTAACAGGGGCGGCGCGTTAGAGAGTTTTGTATTGGGGAATGCAGCGTGTTCTTTTCCCAAATACGATAGGGTGCAGCCCTAGATCAGTGTGTTTGGTGCGGTGCTATTACAAAAATTTCTACGTTATTGGAAAAACGACTAATGATTTAGCTCTTGTTCAGAATAAAACAAACTGCGCACCTTAACATTTTAGCCAGAGCAGTTGCAGAAATAACATCAATATTTTAAATAGTTTAAAATTACTGCAACTGCTTTGCTATTTGCTATTGATATATATTTTCTTAGAATAATACTTTACATCATTGTGATGACAATCCTGCCATTTTCACTAATATGCTGTAAGAAAGTAGCTCGTCATAGAACGCCAGGGGAATTGAGGATTAACTTAGTCCGATAAGTGGGGTGCTCTGGTGTGTGCAAGATTACTTTGTCGATTCGGTGTGGGCTCCAGTGGATGCTGAAAAGCTCTGCGAGTGTGTTAAATAAATGAACAATAAGTCAGCGCCTCGCCCTGACCAGATTCCTGCTGGCTTTTACAAGACGTTTATTCCGGCCATTCAGGGTGCGCTCCTTGCCGTAGGGAACCGCTTCCTGCTCCAGGGAGTAAGGCCGCAATCCTTCCCTAAGGTTTGCGTAACCTTTATTGCGAAGCAACGCGGAGATCCTACGTGGCCCGAGGCGTATTGACCACGGCACTCCTCAAAACCGACTACGCGGTAGTTGCATGCATTTTGGCCACGCGCAGAAGTGATGTTTTCCCCTATATTACGAACAAGTGCAGTCGTGCATGGTACCCCGCCGCATGATTTTCTTGCCCCAGGCGTACGCGGGATTTTTCAGCAATGCGATGAAGATTGGCTCCCTGGATGCTTCATCTACCTAAATCAAGGGAAAGCCTTCCACAGAGTGGAACATCGAAACTTGGCAGGCGTTTAGCGCCAATACGTCTTTCCGCCAGACGACATCCTGAGCGTCGTTCTATGGCCCTATTGAGGTTCAATATATTTCGCGAACTCCTCGCTGAAGCTTCGTGAACTATCTGTGAATTGAGTTGCAGTACCTCGGTCCCCACCCAGGGAATTTCTTATACAGTTCATTGAATGCCCAATTATGCAGAAACTGATTGGGTAATATTATCTTGTAATGCAACGCTGCTACCACTAGTCGTAACTGTCTTATATGTGATTTATAATAAACTATAATTTTACAATATACAGAAAAAAGGAGCGAGAAACGTCTTCACTAAGAGCAATATTGCTCTTGCTGAATGGGCCCCCTTCACAGGTATTTATGCGCCATCTAGGCAACAACCACTCTCTCACCCAGCAGGTGTTAGTCACCGTGGTGCAAGCTGGACAGCAGTGTCTCCCGCGGCTGGGGACATGGTAGCGGTGTATAAGCGGTAGTCTTGGATTTTCTGGGACTCTAGGAATGGTTGTAGATCAACCGAACTAGGCGATATTCTCACAGGTGTAGCGGATACCTTCTATTTTTGCCAGTCACTTTGTGTGCGAGGTTGGCTTTCTAGGCATAAAAGCCTTCTTTTAGCCCGTTCCACGTGCCCAAAACGGCCAGGGGAAAGTTATTGAGCACCGTTATGGTACCGCATTGAGGTGTTTGTTATGTGGCTCAATATAGTTTTTGAACGATTTGTTTGAAAACGAGTGAACGTTCTGTGAATTAGCTTTTGTAATAGCTTGTTCCCACCCCAATCTGTAGGTGAGAAGTTTGTTTAATACACTGGTTACAATGAATCTGATTTGTTCTTTTTTCTCTTTTCAGGGTGGCGCTGTTATCACAATTCGATGCACTGTAACTATAGTTTCTAAAAAAAGTGTCTGCAATTCCACCCTGTGAAGGTGATTTTGAAAGCAAACCAATAAACGACCCCACAACAATTGCTCGTGCGACATCACTAGAAGCGGCACACGTGGCTCTACAAAGACTGAAACCAAATATTCTGCCTGTCATTACCCTGAATTCGCAGTGGCGGCGTCCCTAACAGATAACTGCCTGCCACGGCCGGACAGGCCTGCGGACACCGCCGCAGTAGCCGGACGCGCGCCAGCAGAGAGAAAACGGCGAGGAGCATCATTCAAATGGTGAGACCGCGGAACCTAGCCATCCCGATGTGTTAGCTCGGGGCTAAATGACGGCACAACACAAGCGCGGACACCGAAACCATTCGCCATCATAGCCATGTTATTCCTATTCATACCGATTTAAACTAGTTCCTTTAGTAAGTTTAAGAATTGCGAGACAGCTGAGGGAAGTCGTATAATCCCTTCTTGTCAGTACCTGTTGCCCTTTTCGCCTGTTTCGATACCTGTTAAAGCACAACCGAAATCCCATTTCGAACCAAGAGCAACGGGTTCAAGGTGGAAGCAGTGCTATTGGTCGCAGTTGAGACCAATTGCCATTTGCCCCAGAGGGAATTTTGATCTCACAAAAAGGAGAATGCAGGACAAGTCATTCACTTGCTTAGTCACAATAATCACATCTATTTGGGCTGGCTTGTCTGCCCGTGAGGCACATACGACGAGGAAAATATGGTTTTTATATATTACCAGAGTCCTTCAATGCTTTACTGGTCACGAAACTGCTCCGTAACTCAATGGGAGAGCTTCATATGCTGCATTTGGCCGCCGCGCGGTGGCGCCAGCCTCTCACTGAGGTCACTCCTCGGGCGGCGTTGCGCTGGCTCGAACGGCGGAGCCGCGGCGAGTTGTGTTTGTTTTGTGCGGGAAAAAAATGTAACGTGCATATCGCGCTCTTGTGATGCGACTTAAGTAGTGCAACGACGATGCCGAACATGTGTTGCGTCCCGGGATGTCGTTCCTTGTACAACAATACCACAGAAAATGTTTCCTTGTTCTGTTGACCGAGCGACGGGCAGCTGTGTGAGAAATGGAGGGGTGCCATTTAAAGCAAGCAACGGGAGATTTCAGCTTCGATTGTAAGTGTGCGACAGTGTGTGGAAATGCACTGTGTGTGAGAATGGAAAAAGCAATGTACCCTTTTGAGAGCATCGTGGGCCTAGAATTGTACAAGGCTAACTTAAAGCCGGATTTTTGTCATATCAGTCAGGTTATAACGGTGCTTCATTATCTGTTTGCAAACTTGTATTACCTTGCGCTCAGGCTCGCGTGTAAAAAAGCTTTGGGACATCCTTGTGCTTTTACTTTTCATATTTCCGAGAACTATCCCTTAAGGTTCGTTTTGTTTGTTTTGTAACCGCGCGTGGCCGATTCCGGTTTCTTATCTGGCGTTTCAACCGGAGCGCCCGTTTCCTCTTTTTGTCGTACGTCCAATCGGGCAATATTGTTTGATATGAAAAGGGTGCCACCTTGTCGCTAACTTGAATTTTTGTTTCTTCGACAATGTTCTCCATCCTATTTCCATGGATCTGAAATTAATAACGTTCCAAGAGTAATGCATGCATAGCAAACGCCGCGCAACTCACTTTATCGACGTTCATCTGTTCATGTCACACTGCGGACTGCTTCTTAGACGTTTGTGTTTCATTCTAGTCTTTTGTAGTGCAGGCGATCGCTAGCTCGCTGCGTTCAGAAAAGCTTTGCGTCGTTCTTGGCTACGTGGCAATATTCTGTTTCCTCCGTGTGCTGCACATCGCAGCGCGAAAAAATACATTTTTGCACGCTGGACCACGCTCTTTTGTCTCCCTTCGTAACATAGAATTTTTTTTGTTGCGTGAGATAAAATCAGTTTCATTGTTCTTTTTTCGCTTCCTGTTTTTGCAAGGATTGCAAAGCGTGGAAGCAGAAAGACACATGGAGTAACATATATCTCTTCGTGTTTTGATCCTTCGCGTTTCTGTAGCGTTTTTAGATGTTCTCAAGTATGTACCCACTCATCGAAACGACAATACTATTGGGCTATCTCTTTTAGCGTTCTGTGCATTACAGAGCAATCAACAGAATCATTAAGCGTAGTCTGAACGAGGCGTACTTGGTTTCTTTCAGTTTTTTTATTGTATTATCGATAGGCCCGCAGCAGTCCATCACTACACAGCTACCGTATGTGTGGTATTTACAACTTTGCTTTAAGAAACGAAGCAATATAGATTTAAAAATCCGTAAACACGACGGCGCAGTGCTTGTGCCAGAGCACACAGGAGCCGTTGCCGTTCGCGGCCGAAGTTTACGGTAACTTACTTCGAAAAATAAAACCCCATTGAAGGCAGGTGATAAACATAATTACTGGACTATTCATCGCTAACTACTACGAAAAAAAAACATACTTAATCAGCGCGCAGACACAAAAAGCAGCGAGCGTTTGCACGCCAAGAGCTGGCAAACACGCCGCACGCGCGGCGGCTGGATGACCTTCGTGCGGCGGTGGCGCCTGTAGTGGCGCGCGCGGTCCCTATATGAAGCGAGCGCCGAAGTTTCGTGACCAGTAAAGCATTGAAGGACTCTGATATTACTAAAAGGTCCATGGAGACAGAATAGTTCAATGAATCAAAAATATCGTGGATTTAGCATGGGTCGGCGGAATCACTCATGAGTCGACTCACCCACTCATTTGTTTTATAGGCTGGACCTGTGACTGATATTAGAGTTGTAGGGGTCATAAAAAAGGGTTATCGAACGTTTTTTTGATGAATCGTCTTTCAAAGTGGGAGAGGATGGTAAGAAAGCACACGGCGGCACTTGCTTGCTGGTTGTCCGCCTGCTTCTGTCAACGGTTTGGTTTGCTAGAGCCAAAAAGGAAGAGGTGTGCGCCGGGGGAAGTTGCGGCAGCTGCCCCTCCGCTGTTTTAAAAGAATTGTCATCTGAATTGAGTGGGCGACGCCTGTTTAGATAGAATAATGACCGCATTATGAGATAGATTGCCTAAAAATTCAAACAGATGTTGCTAAGCCGTGTAAGGTATTAGGTTAAAGTTCCTGATTAATGGAATCACACGAGGTAAATAAAAAAATGGTTCCTGTGTATAGTCATCAGACAGTCATAAGTCATAGATTAGCTTAAAATTCGAAATCAAATCAAATCAAATAAACAAAAATAGAACTTTAACGGCACACTTCAGGAGTGCGATTATTACGCGCTTGCGATCATTATGCGAGTAATTACGGTAGCTACTGATCACACAATTGATAGACTAAGAAACAACCATTTAAACACGAGACTGTTCGAAACAAGTAAACATGGCTGCAAGAAGCAGGATCGTCTAAATAACTGCCATGTACAGTCGGCAACAAGCTTGTCTATAACACGCGAGCGGCGTGCTCCGGACTGCGGGAGAGACATCTAGTGATAACGCCTGCTTTATGACCAGTAGAATGTAAGCATGCGCCACCCGCATCAGTGCGATCGCTGTTTTTTTTTTTTTTGTCGCTGTGCCCGTCATCTGGGCTTTCGTACTTTCTAACGCCGTGAGAAGCGCTGCGTGCGCTTCCGGGCCTGTTAGTAGGGACTGTTCGTACAGTGGTGACTTCGTTTAATCACGTGCAACACTTAATTTTCGAGGCGCCCTACGCAATTTAAACAGGAGGTTTTTTTCTGTATGCGAGAAAACGAAGAACAATCACCGAAAACGCGTTGCTCCCGGTGGTACAGAGGGACTAGATATCGGGTCCTCATCGCTTGCTCAATGCATTGAGTATTGTGGTGTTAGCCCGTCAACAGTGACCTGCAAAGCCGAGCGCAGAAACCGGATAGTCGTGCACGCCGTTCATGCAGCGTATTCGCAGAACGATGACGCAATGAACAGCTGTGCCCCAAAGCTAATGCAGACGAAAAACTCGCACAGCGCGCGCTATGATGGGTAAACTCCGCTTTTTTTCCCGGTCCGGCAGCGCAGGCATGCAGCGCTGATCACGGTCAAAGAAGGAGTGGAAGCCAAGGCGAGGGGAACAGAGAGGAGGGACACAGCCATCGGTCTGATACGGGACGCGCATGCTCGCATTCTACCTATCTCATTCCAGGCGTTATCACTAGGTGTCTCCCGCTCACTCCGCAGCACGCTGCTCGAGCCTTATAGACAAGCGTTTTGCCGACAGTACCATGATACAATGCTAGCAGCGTGCTTTATCATCTACCCCCCCCCCCCCCCCCACACTACCCTTTGAATATCGACTCCTGCACATGCAGGAACAGAGTTGTTCAGCTTAAAATAGCCAAATCTACCCTGCAGCGCACAGAAATATTGTTTAGCCTTGTGAAAATGCTAGGCATATCAGATAATAGCAGCACATTTTTTCTTCCTATCAACGCAGCCGTGTGGAGCGTTTTCAGGAGTTAAACTTTTTGTATCCCCTTTGCTATACTGACCAAAATTGGCATGTAAATCACGCGACCATGTTGCCAGAGCTGGCTTCAAAACGCAAGTAATGAGAAAAAGTTCAATCTTTAAAGTGCCCTCATGTATCGGCAAGCATGTTTGACACAGCATTTACAAGTGCAAACCTCATGCAGCTTGGTTAACTGTCAGAACACAAAAATCTGCAGCTATGCCGTAGTTCTGCCACACCTGATAATTCATTCCACCACTGCAATGTAAATGCGAATCTTTGTATCCCAAATAAATTCACACGTTTATATCCTAGAGTTACCAGAAGATCAAAGGCTGGTGCGCAAAAGGGTGAGTGATGAAACATATTGAAATATTTGGCGTTATGATTCACGGGAGTTGTTTGCCAGCTTCCAACTTCTTGTGGCTGTTTTACAGGTCCTAAGGAGGAAAGTGAACAAAACAAGCGTTGACTTACCAGTTGTCAGTGAACCAGTTGCAAGTCAGTTGCTTGTTTTGTCCACCTTCTTCATGCCTGCCGTTTCTGTGTCGTTGCCAGGATGACTGCACATGCACTGTAACGAATTAGATTCTGTATCCCATTTGCATGAAATAAAAGTTGGCGAAAACTTCTTATTGGGAAACTTATAAATAGTGCAGAGCATTCCCAACGAATCGTCTCGCTTTTTACCAAGCAACCAAGTAAACTTGATTGTAACTTTGTAGTTTAAGCTTGTCCAAATGCAGGTACTCTTCATGTTTGGTGCTCGCGTTGGCAGGGTGATGCAAAATCTTGGTCTATCATATTGGTTGTGCTTCGGGCTTGCCGTCTCTTTAATACACCCTTTAAAAATTGGCAGCAAATTTTTGTTTTATTTTCGCTGTGCCAGGTTGCAACGTGACTCGTTTTTAATATGTTCTGCGTTTAACTTGCCTTTCTTCCTTGCCAATATTTAGCCATTTTTTTTGTTTCCTGAAAATATAATCTGATGATTTATTCTTCATAAAATACAGTCATTCTCCTTTGAAACCTTGTGTGCGTATATAGTTTTCAAGGCTGCATGTTTAAAAAGCAATTTTTACAAGAACTGTTGCAGAAGTGGTAGTAATGCAGAAAATTTTGCTTATATATACGTCATCTTCACTCTCGCTATAAAAAACCACATTAGGTCACCAGTGATGCTTAGCACCAGTAAAAAATGACCAAGGCGGAAAAAGGTTTATTTCAATCCTGGGAACGCCAGCTTACCAGCCAAGTAACATACACCCCTCTATCTAATGACAATGATGGTGGAACACAAAGCTTTTATGTGAGGGATTTTTGGTGGTTGTCTGAGTTTTGACTTCGACTCGCAGACGGTTTGGACTTCTGATTGCAATTGCCTTGAATTGTCCCTCTGCGATTTGATTTCACATGGGAGGCATTTTGCGTTCAACCATAGTCATTTTTACATGGTAAGGTGCACTGTTATTCGAATTTTGCACTTCCATGCACCCCTCTCTAAATTCAAATGGGCTTCAAACATATCAAAATAAAGCGATCGGATAGACGCTGCCTTCATTACACGGGGGATGTAGGTACGATTCCGTTTTTTTTTTCACTTCAGTCACAATCATTCCTCATCTATAGAAAAAAAGTTGGCTTTCGGTCGAGTGTGTTCACGTTCCTCCATCACTGAAAACCCTAAATATCCGATTTAAAAATCTGTAGATTAAAAGCACCAAGACATGGGTTCACTTCTGAGGGCTGTGCAGGCAACCCAAATGGGTTTGTGTGGATGTATACAGAGACAACTATGCGATTGTCATACCCATTGTTTGCCTTTGTCCGCTCTCATGTTTTGTGCAGTTGTAACAAGTTAGTAAGCACGTGAATGCCAACAATATGCTTTAAGTAATACAGATGTCCACTGGGCCATTGTTGTACAATGGGAACAGTCTCACTTGCACTGCAAAAAGCACTGATAAATATTTTGTTGTAAGCTACACAATATACATCTGCAGCTTCAGCATCTGCTCTCTCTTAGTTAGGGTCAGCGATTTCACAATGTCTTTAAAAAACCAAAACCAAAAACTATGGAAATGCACGGTTATTTTCACATCTTGAAGTTCAACTCTACGAAACTTATTGAGGTTACACAAAAATATACAACCAGTAGGCGTACAAAATGGAAATTCAGGTAATACTGGGTTAAATATTTTTCTTTTTGTACACATGCTCGGTATACTAATTTTAGCAACTTTAATGGGAAAATTTTAGTTGGAGTTCAAATCTTCTCTGGTGTTTTCTCGACCCTCTTTCCTGTATTTTGTACTTCGGAAATGAAGATGCACAACTGCATTCGGCTGGTTTATTCAAATCAACTCTAAACAGCCTAAAGAAAACGAACGCAATGAATACACATAATCCACGGTTGCTACACACTACAAGAACGTGTCCATAAATAGTTGTGTTCAAAGTTCTTTTAAAGGAGCACTGAGCCTAATATTTTAAAGCTGGGGCTATGCTGTATACGTAGAAATCTGTCAAGAAAGTTTGAAGAGCAATGGGTATAGATAACGCATGTCAAGTCATATGCATAGTTTGCACATGAGTAAAAAGTATGGAACACTTACCAACATATCCAGTGCCGTGTTGTGTTGTGGGCTTGGCAGCATGAACTGCTTTTCTCGTGCCATATGCACGATGTCCTACATAGTGAGTGGGACACGTCAGGGTATTCTGCTTGTGTGTGGCCAGCCAACCTGCATCAAGAAGGGTCACGCACAAAGCATTGCCGTTTTAGAGAATTCAAAGCAGACATGTCTTCATGGCTGCAGAGGTTTAGACCTCTCTTTATATCGGATATTTATGTCCTCTTTCACTAGTCGTATGAATCAAGATTTATATAGCACATATTTTCCCCATTTTAACTTTTTTTCCTGCATATGCACGTTTGTGTTTGATAATAGTTCCATTGCACGAAATAACCTGTAGCTGTAACCACCCAAACCATTCAATGGCTAGCTAGAACTAGCACTATGTTGCTGGCTCGATCACGTACTGTGCGGAACTTATATCATGTAGATCAGGCAACCCTGGCCTAAAACTATGAGGCCACTATGGTGTGGCCATAGTGGTACCCCGTAGACTGGTTTCAATTAAGCCAAGCTAGCACAACTGAAAAAAAGGTTTGAATAAGAATATCAACCATAAGTAAAGTATTTCACCAACGAATAATTGATTAACGGGGGCACGACTAATGCTCCCATGATTGCTGGTACCATTAGCACCGACATACAACAGAAATTTTGTTTCAGCATTTTTTAGTTGCAAATTTCAAGTTTTAAATACGATAGTCCTTCTTGGGCTACTTAAACCTAGACTTTTTGGTCTGTCTGTATGTCTGTCTGTCTGTGACTCGATACAGCCACCCGGCCAAAGTAAAACAACGCATGCGCAATTGTCTTTTATATTGACAGCTAAATCTAAGTCCAGTGTGATGTTCATACTTGTCAAGATTGTCGAAGAAGAGCAAGACATTAAGCAAATATATGACAATAAATTAATACAGAAGGGATATTTGCAGTGTTCCTTTACAAAAAAGCATACATGCTTGACTTTTGTGAAATTAAATACTTCATCTACTGCAGAAAAAAAAATTCACTCCGCCGTCCCCTGCTGTCGCCCGTGCCACTATAGCTTCTAGCGCCATTTTAAGAAATCAACCAGAAACAGTTACGAAAGGTTCTACTAGATAGGTTCCACGTTCTGCTTCCAACGCACGTGGAGTAGGGAAACGCGGCTCAATAAACGTTGAAGTCGGGCGCCTCGCTTCACGCGCGTCTTCTTTGTACGGCAGCGTTGGCATCGAGACACCCGGTTTGGAGTGATGGAACGTGGGAAATTTAAAGTGATTTAAGCAAACCTTTGGCGTCTTTACCTTGGGAGGAGCGCGACGCAAGAGAAACAGCATGAGAGGTGAGCGGGAAAGCGAAGGGAGGCATTTACTTGACAAAAGTCGATAAAGACTACCGTCTTTTGTCGACATTTGCAACGAAAAGAGCAGATACGCGGCCAATGGTTTTTGTTCAGTTAACATGTATGGATAATAGTACTTGTCAAACAATACCAAGCAATCAAGCTTTGCATGCCCACAGAATAGTCATAAGCAAAAACATGTACATGAAAGATATCCTTTTCTCTACTGTTAGTGCTGATATGAGCAGTCAAGTGTGCAATGGTACAAAGATTAAGTGTAAACTGTTCACAATACACAATAATTACCATAGTTAAACCGTGTCTTGCTCGAAAACTTTTTCTGGCAAAAAGATATGTTAATAGAAACATTGGCATTTTGAAAAACATAAAAGAACTGCATAAACATTGGACATAGGCTCTCGATTGGTAAAGCACAGAACAAGAGCACTTGATAATTCTGAGCTGTTCATTATCATTAATCCTGCACGCGGCACTTTTAGTAATTGTGGTGATGATATTGGCGACACCGCGGACCTCGAGCCCCACGCTCACGCTGAAATCAACCATGGCTAGGAGTTTTAAGGTGAAGGGCAGAAACCACAAATGCCAAGCAAAGGTCAAGCTCCGGCGGATGGGAAGGTAGCTCCGGGATCTCTTCAGCTATAGGGTAAGGCTGACGAAGGAAGTACCCCTTTCCCCTGCTTTTATACTAGGCTGTACGGTATTGTAAACCCTCCACCCCCCAAACATGATCTGCCCCTCAAAAGGGCCGCACCGAAGTTTCATTCCCACCTATTTCAACTACTGTCTTTTCCACAACCGTGAACAAACATCCTCGTTTTCACGTGATAGAGACAGCTGACTCAGGAAGACCTGTCGCTTCCCAGTCCGTATTCTTGTTTTCTAAATTTCTGCAAAGCACAATCGGCAGAAAATATTGAGATGGAAAGCTCAGGACCAGAAAAATCCTTGTAGAACTCAATGCGGAACAACAAGCCCGCACTCTTCTTGCACAAACCCGTATCCACGATTTGGAAGTGATGGTCACACCCCACCGGAGCCTCAACCGCTCCCAGGGTGTGATGCTGGGGTCGGAAACAGAAGCCGACCTTATGAAAGGTTTAAGGGATCAGGGCGTCACAGCCATGAGCCGCGTCACTGTAATCTCCACAAAACATAGTATTCTGACATTCACTTACTCATCGCTTCCTGAACGTATCAACGCAGGCTTTATTCGATGCTCCATTCGTCCTTACATTCCAAATCCCCACCGCTGCTGTGTGAAATCCGCCGCGCAGGACCACCCTACCGACAACCGTGATTCTGGCAACCTCACATATTCAAACTGAAGGGGCACATGCAGCCATCAGGAAATGCGAGAAATTTCAACAAGAAAATATTTATTCTCAAGGTCACAGAAAACATAACCTTTCCAGAGGCGCGAAAGAGGTTCACCTCTTTCCCCCTGGAGAGGTACGCCGACGCAGCTCGCCAGGGGGCGGAGCGGCATCTGGTTTCCACAGAGACCCAGTTTAGCAAGTCTGACTTGGTCCCTCTACCGCCCCCCCCCCTGTGTTGACTCAGGCAGCCCTACCCGTCACCCCACCGCTTGCTAAGGCAGCACCGGTTGTGGTGCCAGCAGCGGTTGTGGTCGGGACCGGTGCCGCTCCCACGCTTGCCTCCCAGTCCCCTAGTTCGTTGCAGAATGCCGAGGGGATGGACACCGTGGGCCCCGAATCGAATACCAGCGCCATCGCACCGCCCGTGCCACTTCTGGCACCCCCGACAGCCGCGGCGGTGGCGGCTCAAACGAAGGGCTCCCAAAGGGAGGCCAAGTCCAGGTGGCCCAGTTCTTAGGGCACCCCCAGGACATCTGACGACAAGATGGACGTGGGGACATTCTTGCCTGAAACGCACCGCAAGGAGCAGCCACGGACGTCCAAGCCAACAGAAGGGCCCAAAAAGCCCCTTCTGAGAGTACAAGCCCCGAAAGACACATGAACACACATACCCAGACTCCAGTAGCTCCTAAATCTCCATCATGGGAAAAGAAAACATTCTTTAATGAACTGTAGAGGCCTCCCTAAATATCTTCATGATGTTTATGAGCTATTGCATTTGAATTAACGAAGTTTCATGTGTCTTCAGGAAACACATTAAAACTCTAGACACAAAAACCTCTTGACCAGCTACATGGTATTTAGAAAGGACCGGGGTGATGTGGTATGTCTTCAGGTGGTGTGGCCATCATTTCCCGGGAATCGTTAGCCTGTCAACCTACCCATATTAACACTGTCCTTGAGGCTGTTGCAATTCGACATTTATATTCAACAGGTTATTAACGGTACGCTCCCTCTACATTCGTCCTGATCACGTGCTATCGAGCTCCGAGTTTGAGGCTCTGATAGACCAGTTACAAGAATCATTTCTTTTATTAGGAGAACTCAATGCTCATAACCCCCTTTGCGATTCTAGCAGCACGGATGTTCGAGGACGCCTCATTGAGAAGTTTATGACACCATCAGGAGCATGCCTTTTTTTACAAAACACAGCCTACTTACCACAATCTTCTACACAATACTTATACATACACATTCGGGACACCACCTAAGTCATGCCGCACCTGTTATCTCCTTCGATAGACCAAGTGTCCGAACTAACGTCACCAGGCTAGAATAATCATCTCTGATCTACAGTGTTCTGGATGTAATTCGACTGTTCCAGATCCCCTCGCGCCGAGAGATAAATGACCGCTGAGCAGACGCCGCGGCATTCGACTTGCCGGCGCTCGCTTGCTCACGTCACTTTGCTGACTGCTGCTTCACGGCCTGTGTATTCTTTGAGTATTTAGGGGAGTGCAAGTTCGCTCTAATAAACTTGTTTTCCTTGGAGAAAACTGCCTTAGATTTGGCTTGGTGACAATATTATACCGAGCTAATCCTAGACAGGAGACATACGGCATAACTTCCCTCTTCACTGTTTCCCACCGTCAAGCATTTCCCATTACAAAATGCACTCAGGTACTTCAAACAGCCTGTTTTGTGTTTGTCCATCAAGAAGTCGAGGTAAAACGTTTGCCTTTAGCCTGCGATCATTGGCAATGTTGTGGTTATTCGACCAAAGTTAGAGAACGCTATGGAGGGCCCATAATACCCGCTGCATTTTCGACTACGCTTCATAGGAAGATATGTACTCCGCTGGAACACGTGTTGATAGAGATGCATGTCCCCTTTGTTTTCTGGAGCATGAACGAAGACGTATATAGTCAAAGAAACGAACAGATCAGAAGCATCTTATAAGTGTGCACCAAGCAAGAACTGATACGGGAAACACGGAAAGCACGAAACCGGAACACAACCACGAAGCAGCCTGTACCAGCGACAGAGTATTGGACTGTTTTGTGATGGCGAGCGCAACCTGTTTCCCTCACTATAGATGGTAGGGCGCAGCTATACAACTATACATTTTTTGCACAGTGGTATTATCAATATACCTATGCAACCACGGGGCGGCTTACCATACACGTGTTAACGCGTACGCCTTATTTTATATGTACTTGGAAGCACTTTTAAAATATTACAATAATTTATGTAATATAGATAGTTTTATTGTAACAATATGGTACCTTGTTAATTGTTTTGTATTTTTTAACAATAAAAGAGTCTGCACACTCGAAAGATTAAACAAAAAATAAAAATGTTTACCAAGAAAAATGATCTGGTTAAAAGATTTTGCAGCAGCTGCTTTTGTAAAATTCCTTTTTTTATGACATATTCTAGAACAAAAGGTTACCCTACACAACTTTCTTTGATATCGATACATCCTTGTTGAGTACATGCGGTATAAACGCTACTTCTATAGCTGAAGTTGATGAGAGTTTTTGACATTAATGTGTACTGGCACATTTGAAGTGAGTGGAATTAGTAGTGCAGCGTATCTCTTTGCTTAACTGCAACGGAGACGATCCCTTTTGGGGTGGCGTGTACGGTTCTTTGCATGAGGGATATGGAGAACATGTTGGCAGTGCTATGAGCAGAACACTTAATTATATAATTAAATATTAATCAATCAATTAAAATTAGTATATTTTAGAATAACCACCGGCACCGTTGGCCGTTACAGTGTGGGTGGGTACAATATTTCTCAGTACACAAAATAGAATAAAACACAAAATAAAAGAATTGATAGAAGCAGAAAGAACGAAACCAACGTAAGTCAAATAAAAAAAACAGAATTGATATGTCGTAAGCAAAGAAGCAACTAAAAACAAGCATAGATAACGGAAACTGCGTATGGTTACATAAATTGCTGAGCTTTTCAGTCTTGAACAACAAAAGGTCTGTTACCCCTACAACGGAAGAGGGAAGGTAGTTCTAATCGGCACATGTTTTCGGTAGGCAGGCTTCTGAAATAAATTTCGTGTGGCAAAACCGATTGGGGCAACCTTATGCTCGTTGTCAATCCGTAATCATTCGTCTGATGGTTATGAAATAAGGTCTTGCCTCGTTGATGGGTAATGGGTAATGACAAAATGTTTTATGAAAAAAATGAAATCGCACCAATTTCCTCCAGGAGGTTAAAGTGGGTTGGTCAAGGTTAAATTTTGTTTGGGGTACGCTAGGATTACGGTAATAAAAAGAACAAATGAAACAATCTGAGCTGCTCTGAAAAGATTTTAAAGCGTTGATTAGATTGGGCTGCACGGGATCCTATATAGCGGGCACATACTGAAGATCTGGGCCGAATAGGCCTTATGCAAAAGTGCTGCCCTCTGTCGCAGCCGAATCGAACCCTCGCTTTGACGCCATGTTTAAGGATAGCGCCGGTCGGGAATACGTGTGCTACAAGGTGCTGCGCGTGCGTGTTATCGCTTCTTGGTGACTCGCTGCACGTCTCGTGCTGTGTTGTCGCACGTAATGACTGATGAATGGTGTGTGAACTTGTCTGCGTTGCCCTGGTTCCCGTCCGGCTTCGCGGAGACATATTACGCGTCCAAAACGCAATCGCAACGGCACCAGGAGCGCAGGTACAAGTTCGCCACCGAATCGTACGTTTGCCTGCCGACGATGAAGACGAAACGGTGCGCCGGGTAAGTACTCTTGGTTTGTTGTTATTTGTATGTGCTTTTGAGTTTGCGCAGAAGTGCTTTAATGGTTCCTAGAATGAATTACATTCTAAAGCCTATCGAGCCATCAATGGTGCCGCATGCAAGTTGAACTTTTGAAAAATCAGTCGCTCGGGCAGCCGCAACACGCGTGTTCCGTTTCACTTCTTGTGCGTTTCTTATTTTATGCAATAAATATTTGGCTCACGGCTCTTGTTTGTTCAAGTAGCGCTGGGGCATCGTGTTTTGCAACAAACAGTGCGGTAAATCGTCCTTATGAAAGCGAAAAAACATTGACGAATGCTCGCTCTTCCACGATTCAACTTTGCGCTTGTTTTTGTAACAGCAATCCTGGGTCGCTCGCAAAAAAAAAATCCTGTTTTTAAGAAATCAAATAGCACTGCAATTCTGCAGCCCGGTGCAGAGTAAATTTTCGATTGATGGAAGCGTTTTGAATGCAAAATAAATACTAAGGAATTCTTGCCACGATAATGAATCTGCAGATTACAAACGATCGAACACAGTTGGTGATTACTTTTTATAGGACTAACGCTATGGACTGCGGGTTGCGCTTTCTGTCGCGTGAAAGCACACCTGAACGCATCATGCGCAAGCGCATTGTTTGTGCGAGGGTCATTAAAAAGGCTGTCATATTTTCATCACCTTTGCTTGTGGCGCTCGTTTCATTTATTTTGTCTGTGTGAAGACTCTGTTAATTTATTTTACCCACGCTTGTTAACGTGTATACTACTTATGGAGTGTTTAAGCACTGCCTTGTTATGCAGAGCAGGTACTGTAGTCTCTAACATGGACAAATACCATGGTGCTCTAGTTGCACACTACGTAAATCATCTTGGATTATTTTTATAATCGTCATAAATGCTTCAACTACCAGCCGTCCTGTTTATTCCTAAGGGTCTGCATTAAAGGCCACGTCACACCGTGTTCAAATTTAGGTCTAAAAGACGGCTTTCTCCCCTTCTCTTCTTGGTAAGCACTAGTCTAGTTCTTGAACAGGTAATGTTTCTGTGCCTGTATTGAATTTCACGGGTCTGTTGTTTGGTTTCAGTGTCGCTGGTCCTGCTGTTGCTGTGCGTTGTGCCTGCTACCGGAGCTTCTTCACCATCAGGAATGCAGTGGAATGACACCTGCAAAAATGAGAGGATGTGATGAATGCCATGGAAGGAAAAAACAACCTCTTTAGCTTGTTTTCCGCACTGCAAGTGTGTGCTAGCTTGTAATCGCAAGTACGATACGATAGGTTCACCTAAGGAAGGTAGCAAAGAGAATACTTGATAAAATGAGAGGGTACAATGGTGGTACACCCCAGAGAACAATGTCTACGAAACAGCTACCCCCTCCTCCCCTTCGTTCTACCTCCTCAATTATGCACTGAAAATGCTCAATAATCATTTATTGCGCAAATTGCAGAACTAAGGCATACAATAAATGTACCTAAACTGCGTCTTTTTCCACGTATCTTTTTTCGTTAGAAGGGCATCTTTTTTTGCGCAGCGTTTTTTTTTTGCGTGTGCTTTTGGTCAGATAATCGTCATTCATGGCAAGAAAAATCGCGGATCAAGCGATGGTTCATGTTCGGCACGGAGTTCGTTCACGCGACCACTCGAACTCATTTTGCGCTGCATTTGGTGTGAACGCAGAATGCTTACATCGCGTGCAAACTTCTCTTCGTTGTGAGAATGTAAAAAACGGAATCTTTCAAACAGTACATCAAGTACGTCCGGACATGAACTGTAGCAGCGACGTTCGCCTTGAACTCTCAAACCATGTAAACACAGCGGTTGCACCCTCTATGTTCAAGCCAGTTGACACTCCTGCCTTCCGAGGGATCAAATAGTTTCAAACACCGGACCAGCAAGCACGAACGCTAATTTATCAGTATTACACGCACGAGCGCTGGCCGTTACATTCAGCATTCGCTGTAATTCTTTTTATAGCTTCGATCGCATTCGCGCCGATCACCGAAGTAGTAGTCCGCAATCGCCGCTGCGTTAGCGCGAGGTCGCGTTCGCGCCGAACACCGAAGTAGTATAGTCCGCAATCGCCGCTGCGTTAGCGCGAGGTAATTCTGGCATATTGAGACAAGCAGGCAGTTCTTTGGTAACCCCTTTCATATCACACGGACATAATTTGTTGTTGTCATTGTTACATGAACGAATTTTACACTGATACCATTCGCTGCGCGCGCGACAAGCGCGCGCGCGCCACGCAATAAACATTAATACATTGACTTCTAGCATTCTTACCTTTGCCCCTTGAGCATCCTTGTTCCCACTTTGTGTGCAACATGGCACACAACAGTATGTAGGCATCTTGAACGACAGGAAACGATAGATCGCCGGGAACTCGCTGCAGTTCGATGCTCCGCTTTCCAGTTGAGCCCTTGAACATGGCGGTCGCGCTCGCGGTGGGTGCGAGAGGGCAGCAGATTTTGCATAAGGCCGATAGTGATTTACCGGTATAGTAGAATTTTAAGGGACAGCGGAGCGCGAGAAAAGTTGCGGCGCAAGTATCCCAGCCTTCGGTTAGCAGTATTTCAGATCTAAGTAACATGCGAGTGCCAAGATACGTTTAAAGTGTCAAGATGCGTATAATAGGTTTAATTTGCTTAATTCCATTACCTTCCTGCGCAAGTGAATCGAATCTACTTTCACGTCAGTTCCCCTAGCAGAACTACCAACACATGCCTAAACATCATTACCAACGCAGTGTTGGAACAGCCAGTTGCCTAGTTGGAGCAGTTATTGGAGCTGCCAAAATAAAAATTTGGAGCCCACTTCGCAGGTTTTCGAGCACGCATTTGGTACTACTGTAAATGTATTGTACGCCCGACTACTCGCAGCCATGCAATTCCTCAACACGTAATCTTACTGATAAAAAAGCACGTAATTTGACCACAAAAGTACCCTGTTGACAAAAGACAAAAGGCTGTCTTTTCCAAAACTTTTTTTTTTCAAGCACGAAACCACAAACTTACGACCAGTAAGAACCGTGAGGCTGCTAAAACGAGGCGCTCGATTCCTCATTTTTCGAAGGGACCACCCTCAGCGTCGATGCACATCGGCAGCCTATCAACATAGGCGTCAAAGACTTCCTCCTTCATCTTTTCATCGATGGCGGTCAAAACGGCCTGTATACGTCTTGTGAAAGTCGCGGAACTTGCCACTGGGCAGCTGCGGTGCACTACGGATTTCACGTCATCATTATCCTCATTATCACCAGACTATCTACGCCCACTGTAGGGCGAATCGCTCTCAGATTAATCTCTAATTACCCCGGTCCTGTGCTAACTGCGCCCACTTTATCCCCGCAAAATTCTTGATCTCATCTGCCCAACTAACTTTCGGCCTCCCTCTGCCCCGGTTGCCTTCTCTAGGGTTCCACTCAGTTACCCCTAATGACCAACGGTTATATTTCCTTCGCAATACATGCCCTGCCCCCATCCATTTTTTCTTCTTAATTTCTACTAATATGTCCTTAGCACACGTTTGTTCCCTGATTCACTCCGCTCTGTTCTTTTTTCTTAATGTTACATTTATCCTCTTCCGTTTCATGTCTCGCTGAGTCATCCTCAATGTATGTTGAACCCTCCCGTAACTCCACACCCAAAAATCGCAGGTTGTCACAACGAAAGAGCGCGCAGGCAAGGGCATCAATCCCGAACCTTGCCCGATTCATCTGCTCGGGGGCTCGCAAATCACCACCTAGCTTCAACGGTCTATGTTCTTGCTTATGCGCTTAAGGAGGGCCCAAATTCACGTAGACAGCTGTCACTCGGCGGTCTATCGAATTAATCAATTAGGCGCACCACCTCGACGTCGAATGCCTGTGCGGAGGCGAGCGAGCCCCAGCTCTGAATAGTCGGGGCGAACAGCGGCGTCTACGGAAGAGCAGCCGTTTCCGTGGTGGCGTGCGACAAAGCACCTTGTGGAAGATCAAGCGCTGTCGTCGGAATCAGACAACGGTTATTGCCTCTTTGCGGTGCCATCTGCCTGATAAAAGGAGTATTATCGCCGTATTCCATCCATCAAGACATGCCGTCTCCCAAACGCACCACAGCGAATTTACGACGGCCACGGCGTAGAGTTGGCAGTTCTGTGCCTCCATACAAGGCGGCGGTGGTCTATCCTTTCACACGCAAGGCCGGGGCGCATGGCCAGTGTCTTCACGAGTACACATTTCAGTAGGGTATTTGACAACACTTTATAACCAAGCATGTACTCTACTGCAGCGCCTATTTTACACTTGCTGCGCGCCCTCGTTCCTCGGGGTATGCACCAAGCACTCACTCAATCCACCAACCATTTACAGTGTGTACACTAGTACAATCCTCCTATAAAACGTTGGTGTCCGGAATCGAAATATAGTGAGCGTGACGTGAAAACTTCCAAAGCGTATCGTCGCCAATAGCGGCGCAGTGGGCAGGTGGTTAGGGACACCTAAGCAGCACGGAACATGCAAGCAGCGCCGACGAACTGGAGTTGCTTATATTTTTACTGGCATAAACCTCGATCCCGTGAAGTGTACGGAATATGTGACGTATAAACAACCAAAGGTAGTTGTCCACACCAAGAGTGCGAGACGCAGTACTAATGTGTACCTTTGAATTGCTAAGAACCAGCGTACTCTGCCAATTTTCGAAGCGAAGCGCTAGAGTTTGTTTTGCCTTCCTTTTGTTAAAATAATCCTGTTGAGAGGTTGGGGGCGTGTTTTTTTGGGGGGCCCAGCTTGGAACGCTTCGGCAGAGAGATTTCTGCCTATGCTTTAACGTTTAAACAAGAGCAAATCACCGGATTCCGGTGCTGCCAGCGAGAGTTCGGATTTAAGGTTCAAGAGATGGTTTGTAGCTCGAGTTACTAGGCTTCATGCGCCCTCTAATGCCCGATTCTCACCGACGCGCAAATTCGCGGAGCGCTGGGGGTCTGATGATATCGAGCGTTGCAGATGCCATTTTGGGGTTTGGTCCTGTACGGTTTTCAAGTGAATGTGGTTTCTCGGTTGCAGGTTTTTTGGATTTGTTAGAATTCTACTTGAATGCAACTTATGTTCAATGAAACGAGGGTGTGTACACACAAATGAAAGGAGTATGTATTGGGTCCTGCGTTGCTCCGGCAGTTGTAGCCCCGCAATGGCTCACTTGGGCAGGATTCTCGTAGACAGATTGAAGGACACAGGAGTCGTAAAAGTATTTCGATATGTCGGTGACTTCTTAGTGTTGCTGGAGAGTAGCTTGTAGCCTTCCCAGTGAACGTGGCCAGTTCACTGGGGATTTTTAAGGAATGCCTTAGCCCTCTTGAAGTCACTCCTAAGGCTTCTCGACAGGACAGCGTGAAGTTTTTGGATCTGTGTCTGAAATTCTCTACTTCACACACGTGTTGGTTTTACGAACCTTTTGCCAGGAACCGTTATTTCCATTTACGTCCACGCATACAAAACTCGTGAAGAAGGGTATCGCCAGCGCGTGTCTTACTAACGCGCTGAAGAAATCGTGCAAGCACCTAATGACCTCTAGCTTTGATGCCCGAATCTGTCGCCCTACATCTGCAGGATATCCTTAGAGCATGATTGTAGCAGTGGCCGATTCGATTCCAATGGGGGCAAAGAAGTCGCTGTCAACCCCACAAGAGGTGACCCAAAAGGACAAAAATGTAGCCGTCATCCCTTATATGCATCGCATATCGCACCACCTTAAAATGATTGGTGGAAGCGCTGGCGTGAAAGTTGTCTTGTAGGCCACGATATACTGTCCAGGCTCTGCAGCCAAACGGGTCCTCTCAGGAAGTAAAAAAGCAGATGCCGGGTTAATCACCAAAACCAGCACATGCGCTGCACGGAAGGGGTGGTCTACAAGTTGACGCTTACTTGCGAAAAAGCATTCGTTGGGCAGACTGGACGGTGCCTCAACACTCACTTACGGGAACAGCAAGTAACCGACAGACAAAGATAGCAATTTGAGTATTCATTGCCAAAAGTGCGACACGTGCGAGCCTGTGTACGATGTGTGCTCCGTCACTATTCGAGACCCGGATCAGCGCACGCGAGAGACTGTTGAGGCTGCGGAAATGGAGCGTATACGTGGCTGCGTCCGTTCGACGTCCATATCTTTGAGTTCCAAAGCGCTGGCCTTTTTGAATAAACATTTATCACACGTGCGTGCCTGGCGAGTGCGTGGGCGGATGTGCAGCGACGTGAATAAATTCATTGGCATTTGAGCGTGTTTTGATTCTTTCCTATACATATGTCCCGTGGTTGTTATTAAAATTCAGTTGTGAGTAGCGCTCGTCTTTGTATCCCTCGTCATGTGTTCTCTTTACTACGCTCAAAAAAGGTATAATGGATTACCAACTCACTCGTACACGCACGTTGTTAAGCTGGTGAGAGATTTTTGAGAAGGACGCCCCTAGGCCTGATGTCACTTGACTGCTGTGCTCCGTGTTCTAGCGTTGTGGATTCGTACGATGGCCGAGGGACATGGACCTCCCTGTTTCTGTTTACTAGAGCAGACCTCTAGTTCCTCCACATTTTGTCTCCTTAATTGAATCGAAAGTATGCTCGATTGCAAAATACAAAAATAGTTTTTTATTTGTACATTGTTGAGACTGCGCCCTGCTCCTCTGGTTGTAATTCAGGTAATAGACAAAAACATTCTTCTCGAATATCTTTTTTATAACCAATGTTTACAAGTTTTTTTGCTAAGCCTATTTTTTTTATATTTAAAATCAAAAGTAAATTGTACTTAGACGTTTTTTTGTAACTGCGTCTTGTATGTACCGTTCTAAGCAACACAAGCAGCAAGTGTAATTTTTTGCCATTTCCCCTAAACTCTGAATACCCAATCAGTTATTTTTGTTTGTGTTTATTGCTAAATAACCACTCAATTCCACTCTATTTGAACGCTACGATGGTGAAACTTGTGTTTGTACTATTAAACGCCTGCATTGAAGTAGCTTCTTCGTTGTAAATTTCGTGCTTGGTCAGCCTATAGGTGCACAATGTGGACGATGACTACTGGAAGTGTTTGTTTTGGGCAAGCTTAGGACATCGCGAAAAGGGAAAACAAACCTTCCTCGTACAACTTCGGCTCACTAGAGCATTATCACGTCATTCGATTTGTTTTGAGTTCACAACCCTGATGCAAAAAACAGGCAGCTTAAGCTAACAGGTCAACAGAAAGTTTGTACAAAAACATCACTACTAAATAGGTTGGCAACACTTTGTAGGCGCGAAATGTTTCAAGCGGTAGGCAGCTCGCATAGAATATATCTGATGCTGGATCAGCAGACATAAAGTGTACGAGATGTGAGTGCGATGGTCTAACCTACGTACAATCTAGCCCACATATAACAACATTCAAGGGCCAAGAGCAGTGTATTGTGATAACTGATAATGCTTACACGCGGATTGTGAAAAAATTAAAACTGATGTCAAATCGTTTTGTTTGCATGCAAGCGAGGTCGTATTAATACTTATGTGAAGGAAAGAAGCGATACTCGATCCCTTTTATTTCCTACACCAAAGCTTGCGCATACCTTTTTCAGGAGCATCTCTAAGCGCTTCGCCAACTGATCGAACGTCATTGACGGAAAGGAAGCCCGTGAGGAACTATCATGGGATAGGCCTCCTGCGAAGTCTCTACCTGAGCTGGCTGCGCTACCACATCATCAGAGTCGTCCATGTCACCGCCGTCCGCAGCGCACGTGTCCGCGCAACGGCAGCCTCTTCTGTGTGCCACTCGCAAGTTCTGAAAGCAGCGGCCCTCACCTCCGTTACACGGAAAAACAAAGGCATTTGAACAGGCACCGAGTCACCGAAGAGGCACCGAGTCAAACTTTATATTTGATCAAACATTAGATATATCAAGCACCAGCTTCTATTCAACTTCAAACATGCTCCATAAGCACAGCGACCGTAGCATTTCCTTGACACTCTAAAAGCACTGGCAAGTACCTTCTGTGGTGATATGCCAAAAATCAAGACAAAACTACAGAAGGAATAGACCAGCACAAGCCGTCGCCGCATTCTGATCAACAAGCACAGAAATCATTGTCATTGTGGATAGCGCTGAAGGGACCGGGAAAAAGTCAAGAGGAAGACGAGGAGGAAGAAGTAGTGGGCTCGGAGGATGGATTGCCTGGCAGAATCGATGTTCGAAACGAGTCCGAGGGTTCCGTAAGCCTGTCGTTAGGACGGCGGGGACCCAGGTGTACTGAGACCGTTTGGTAAAGAACGTCCAGACACCACGTCGCCACTGGCAACGCCGTGCCGTGGCCCTGCCTCCAGTGCGCCTGTTCTTCTGACGATACCACAGCATCTTCGCTGCTTGGCCCTCACATCTTCAGCAGCTGCGCCGTCATCCGGCTGCCACTTCTGAATACATCTGCGTCGCTTGCGCCTTCAAGCTCCGCAGCGACGTCTCCGTGCATCGGCCACGTGAGACTCTCTCTAGTCACGAGAACCTTGCATCCTACTTTTGTGTGGGGACTATGTCCTTCTTTACGCTAGTTTAATGCCGTCGAACTGTAGGTTGTCTCTTTTGTTAAGTGTACTTCTCCTGGTTAGCGTCTGCCCTTGCCTTTACTTGCCGTCCCGCATAAATGTTAGTTTTCCTCGTTCACCGAAACCGCGTCGCATCTTATTGCTCCTGGCATCTACATCCGCACCATGAGTGCTCCCTAACCTGAACATCACAAGTGGCGTCCGCGACAGGCCTCTCCTCCAACACCTTGGAGAGTGAGACCATGACCGGAAGTAAAGGTTCGGGGGCTTGATATTGCAACCATGGGAATCGAGGAACTCGAAAAGCTTACCACCGAGGGACTGAAGTTAGGGCTCCAGAGAGAGGCACTTTGGAAATGGGTTGAAGGCGAGCGCGATAAACTGAGAGCACAGCGAGAAACTGAAAGGGCAGAGCGCGCGAAGCTAAGAGCCAAACTAGACGATTTAAGGGCAGCAGCACTAGAGAAGGAGATTGCTGAACTTTAAGCACGGGTGGCACAACTGCAGCGAAAGTGGGTTGGTGTCTGTGGACAGGCGGCATCTCCAACCACTTATAATGGCGTGGCAGATCTTATGCAGAATGGAAGAATTGATGGCGAATTTACGCCAGTTCACCTAAATAAAGAGCCAGTGTTCCCGGAGCTCCAACCCGACGAAGAAAAACTAGCGCACCATGTAGACACTACGGCTCATGAGCCCTATATATTGTATTCAAAGAACGACATGCTACCATCTCAGGTTCTGGTACAGAGTGCAGCAGGTGATCGAGCCGCAAGCGAAACCAATTCCTCGCATCTCGCACTATCCGGTGAAGGTTCGGCGAGCGAATGCACCAATGCTGAATCCATCCCAGCTCATATGGAACCTGTACGTCCGCTAGATGTCAAGAAAGCGCGGAAGCATAAGGGAAAGCACAGAGAAAACAAGATGACCACGACCAGTAGCAGTGCAAATGTAAAGCCTACTAACGTAAAGTATAGCAAAAGGAGATGCCCTAGAAATAAACTTCGCATGCAGGTCCGCCGTAAAGCGAGTCTGGTAAAGCTGCGCGAGATAAGCTCCGCAGGGCCCGTGGCAAATCCTCTGGAAATACGGGCAAGATATACTCGTGACCAAGTGAAAAATTCCAGTCGGACATTCGGCCGTTTTCCTTTAAGCATGTTGTACACAAAGACAAACTGCAGGAAACAAAAACAAATACTCCCAGCACGCAGGCGCTTTGACAAAGTAACAGGGTGCTCCAGAAAGCTGGTAGTAACCAGACCCCGAAAGTGCCTCTCCAGGAAAGCTTTTCATGGCCAGCGATGCTGGAAGTACAAGAGGAAGGTCAAATAAGAAGCTACCGGCAGAAAAAAATGAGTGCTCACCTTGGCCTGGAAAAGTTCTTTGGCCCCGGACCTTTTTGATTTACACACCGAGGATTGTCGCAATTCAGTGGAAGTGTTTACAAGAACTTTTGAGACTCACAGCTATTTAAATCTTTGTGCTGGACTTCTACATGAATGCGTTGTATGGGACAAAGTGTGTCAAAACACTTAGTCGTGAATTTGATTTTATTTTCTTTTGATTTCTGGACGTTGAAAGTGTGTGTGGTTTCACCCCAGCAACTTTCTTGAAGTGGGGGTATTGTGGTGATATGCCAAAAATCAAAACAAAACTACAGAAGGAATGGACCAGCACAAGCCGTCGCCGCATTCTGATCAACAAGCACAGAAATCATCGTCATTGTGGATAGCGCTGAAGGGACCGGGAAAAAGTCAAGAGGAAGACGAGGAGGAAGAAGTAGTGGGCTCGGAGGATGAATTGCCTGGCGGAATCGATGTTCGAAACGAGTCCGAGGGTTCCCGAAGCCTGTCGTTAGGACGGCGAGGACCCAGGTGTACTGAGACCGTTGGTAAAGAACGTCCAGACACCACGTCGCCACTGGCAACGCCGTGCCGTAGCCCTGCCTCCAGTGCGCCTGTTCTTCTGACGATACCACAGCATCTTCGCTGCTTGGCCCTCGCATCTTCAGCAGCTGCGCCGTCATCCGGCTGCCACTTCTGAATACATCTGCGTCGCTCGCGCCTTCAAGCTCCGCAGCGACGTCTCCGTTCATCGGCCACGTGAGACTCTCTTTAGTCACGAGAACCTTGCATCCTACTTTTGTGTTGGGACTATGTCCCTCTTTACGCTAGTTTAATGCCGTCGAACTGTAGGTTGTAACTTTTGTTAAGTGTACTTCTCCTGGTTAGCGTCTGCCCTTGCCTTTACTTGCCGTCCCGCATAAATGTTAGTTTTCCTCGTTCACCGAAACCGCGTCGCATCTTCTTGCTCCTGGCATCTACATCCGCACCATGAGTTCTCCCCAACCTGAACATCACACCTTCATTGGTCATACAATCGATATCGTGCATAAAATTATGGAAAAGAACCACTTTCAGCCCCTTGAAGAAACAGGAAAACTGGAATAGTAGTCGTTTATTGCTAACAATTTATAGGACGAAAAAAACAAGAAAACTAGGTAAATAAACTTGGAAGACGGAGTGTGCATTGGCCTAAAAGATACAGTAGTATTGACCCTCGTGCTTTTCAACACAAAAGCCTGATTTTGCTTTGTTTTGTTTCCTTTTGTTTGGAGGCACACGCGATACATTCACAAGAGTTTTACCTTTTCCGTTTTTGGCGTCTTTTACAAGATCTGAAGCAAACACTTTCTGCCATACAATGCCACCCTCAGGTGACGCCGTATACCTTACCCTCTGCAATGGAATCAGTATATTCGGTGATATATGCATATTCTGTTCCACGCTATATACGAATGCTTCCAAAACGAAACACATCTCACACATTACATAAACAGCAATTATAAATTGTTGGAGTCCCGCTTGACCACTTCTGAAGGGTTTCCAAGTGCATTCACTATCGCAGAAACGCTACCCGGGCGCCATTTTTCGAACCGGTTTCGGAGAGGAGAAAATCGCATGTACAATCTCGTCTGTCGTTGCTTTGCCCATTGCCTCTCTCACCAGCTGGACCTGTCTGACCCGAACCGTGACTGCCACCGACAATTTGGGAATGCCGTCTAAGAAACCCCAAAAGGGGGGGGGGGGGTGCACACCCAATAATACGCACCTGGGTTTTCTCTATTTTCTGAAGATCCCACTGGCTTTTCCAATTCATGTATCAATCTAAACGTTTCTATAATGGATCAGCCCATCAGTTTAGATCCATGACTTCTCTAATCCTATCAGCAGGGGGACTCTCCTGTCGATATCCTGCCAACACAAATTCCCTTTTCATACTCGGAGAAGCTCCAGCCTATTGTGCTTTTCAGGCTACCATGCTCTGCCATAGTTTCGAAGTTTATGTTTCAGTTGAATCGCAGGGTTTTGTGAGACGTTCTCAGCAGAGATGTATTTTTATAGAGTGGCTACCCGGAATTCATTGGTAGCAATGATCAAAACTTAATGCAGGAAGGGTTTGCTGCAGACAAAATTGACTCGTCACATCCCAAAGGTCCAGGTTTGTTGGTTAGTCTGTGTATGCGTGTGTGCGCATGTGTGCGTGTTTGCTGGTGTGCGTGTGCGTGTGTGCACGTGTGTGCTTGTTTGCTGGTGTGCGTATATGCGTTTGTGCCAGTGTATCTGCGCGTGTGTGTGCATGTGCGTACGTTTGTTGTGTGTGCGTGTGTGGGTGCGTGTGTGTGCGTGAGAGTGTTCATGCGTGCGCGTGTGTGTGCGTGTGTGTGCACGTGTGCGTGCGTGTGTGTGCGTGCGTGTGCGTGTGTGCGCGCGTGTGTGTGCATGTGCGTGCGTGTGTTTGTGTTAACAAACTAACAACTGGTTTCAAATTTCTGCATGCGCAGTTGTTCTTGCTAGGGGACTTCAACATCCGCAAGATAAACTCGTCGCTGCCCTGCTCAGCTTCCAGATGTATAAGGAGATAGCACTATATTTTTTCTTTGTTTTAGGGTTTAACGCGCCTACGCAACGCCGGCGATTAGGAGTGCTGTATTGGAGGGCTCCGAGTTTTTTTGACCACCTGGGGATCTGTACGTCCCTCGAAATCCCGCACACACGGGCATTTATGCTTTTCGCGTCTATCTGAAAAGCGGCCGCATCGGCCGGGAATCGAACCTATGACACCGTGCTCAACAGCGCAACGTCTTAGCGACTGAGCCACCACGGCGTGAAGCATTACATTGTTTAACATATGTTGCGACTTTCATATGACTCAGCCACTTGAAATACTAACCGGAGTGGGTCCCATGTCCGCTAACATACTAGAGCTGGTCCTGACAAACGTTCCAGACCTTGTGCGAGACCTACTTTTTCTTCCTAGTTTAAACAATAAATTTTGGTTCATTTTACCTCAGAAGCTCAGGTTTTGCTTAGCCTCACACACCGCAAAACAATGAGAAATTTCTGGAAAGGAGACTACGCTCGTTGAACACCGAACATCAATCTTTTACCGATACCTACATGGGAGGCTTTTTGATCGCACTGTTTACCAGAATTGAAATGAAAGAGTTACGGTTTTGATTTAAAAAATTATTTCTTTAGTTGTTATCTCTGGGAAGCAATGTTCACCTTGGTTTAATTCTAATGCAAAACGACTGCAAACCGAAAGAAACGCTTATTTCATGTAGCCAGGCGCAAAAATCAGCCATTTCGCTGATTTGCTTACAAAAATATTTCGGCCGCTTATTTTGCAGCCACCTTGACAACCTGCGGCCCATCGTGATTACCTCGAGTGTTGGGATTGTAATGGAGCACGTAGTCTTGAACAGACTAACTAGGTACATGGGTGAGAAAGAACTCTTCCATCACACCCTGATAGGTCTTCGGCCCAAGCTCTCCACTGAGTACATAATGCTAAGGCTTAAGCACCAAATTATATACTAAAAGGTATGTATAGACTAAATGTATAGAATAAATGTATAGACTAAATTATAGACTAAAAGACACCAGGGTCATTCTGGGGCTTCAATTCACAAAGGTAACCGATAAAGTAAGGCACAATGAAATTGTACAAAATTTACATAAAATTAGATTTTTCAGCAGACAGTGCGCTATCGGGACAGTATGGGGGGCGGGAGTCAATCTTGCAAGTGGGAGCTAAGAGCAGAGGCACACTAAAGGTTAAGTCATCTCTCCTCCCCTATTCAACCACGCCATATTCAGCCTACCAAAAATCTTGGAGGAAATGCGTGGTAGAAATCTCAGTCTCTACGCTGGCGACGTTGCCCTCTGGGTGGCTGGCGGCAGAAACGTTGAGTTGCAGAATAAATTGCAGAAGGCAATAACCACACAATAGGACGTAAACCTAAAATGTTAGACTAATCCCCACAACAATCAGAGGCGCACTTTTATCGGCTGACACCGAAAAGACAAAAAAGAGAAGCACCCACAGAAAAACAGTGATTTCAGCTGTTCAGCAGATTGAAGGGGCCACCCATTCGTATAGTAAAACATCAGGGTCTTGGGGCCCCAAAATATAGGAAAACTGCTACAACATGTAGAATTGAGGCACTCAGAAAAAGTGTGTACCAAAGAACCCGCCTCGTAACACGTATGGCAAACTGGCACAAGGCAATGATGGACACCCTAATAAGGCTTGTGCGGCATTCGTCCTGGGTCGAGTAACAGACGTCGCTACCTTCCTTAACCTCAATGAGGACGTGCGAAATAAAATAAATGCTCTAATAAACAGAGTTTATAAGCAGGCAATCGACATACTAATTACGACCTCCAACGAGCACTTTCAAGAGGACCGCCCAGTAGGCTCGACGGTTTGGTAGACGCACAGACAAAAGCGCAGCTCGGAAGGCTCACCAGGAGCGGTACTGGCCGACACATCCCCCAAACAATAATTATTAACTACGAAGGGGAGATACGCGATATTCCGGCGAATCGGGGGGGGGCAGGATATATATACCACCATCGGCATAAAACGGGCATCCCGAACACAATTTGGAACGCAGAAAGGCGCGTGTACAAGCCATACACCAAAGATTTTTGCACCTTGAATACGTGGTTGCCGTGGAGGCCATGGATTATAGCGGTCGTGACGCCATGGCTACATCAGTAGTTGACCAATCCCCACAGCATCACTGGAGGTCGCGGAAGAGGCGGCCTTAAAACTCGCACTGACCTCGTCCGCCCGAACCAAATTCCTGGTAAGGGGGCTGCAAGCCGGCAATAATAAATTACTCCAGGGGACAGATATCGGCTGAGGCCTGAAAAATCCTGTGGGGTGTTTTCATGGGTACTCGGTGCGAGAAATTCAAATCATGGGTGCCAGCTCAATCTGATCTCCAGGGCAATGCGCCGTCATCGGCTTAGCCAAGTAGCGACGACGATTGATGTGCTTACGCGTGGTGCTGTTGGCTCCGGCCGAGGGGTTTCCTTTTCCGGTTTGCGTTTTGATTTCTGGTCTGCCATGAACAATCAAGCTGGGCTCCAAAGATGAAGGGGATCAAGTTTCTTTTTTTCACCAGTCGTAGTCGCCGGTGACTTTGCGACCCATTCCAGGTGGGTATTTCATTTCGCGTATAGCCGGTTCTCAACACAGTGCATGACATTTACGAAATGACGGCTCATTGTGCATTTAGCTACGCTACGCAGTCCCGTAAACTCAAGGTTCAATACCGAACACAAAAAGCTTGGAGGCGTAGCAAATGGGTACACGATTCTATCCAGACTGTGGAAGCTATCCCAGATGAGTTCCAATTTTATGGCAACAGCTAACTGCTGCTGCACGGCCGCAATACAGCTCGTGCGTGGGTGTGCATATTATAGCGGTGTTGATAGAAACTGATTCGTTTGTGAGTGCACAATGTTTGTATTCCGAGGTTGTGCCATCGCTCGTGTCAACCAAAAATGATCGTCAGGTGGAAAGCTTTGAATCCATCTGTACGTTCTGCCACCCACTCCCGCATCCTTCAGGCTATTTAAAACGGCGTCATGTAGTATGTTGTCGTAAACCCCTTTAATATCGAGAAACAGCACTGCAGATAAACGTTTGAGCGATTTCTCGTGCTGCACCGATGTAACAAGGTCAATAACATTGTCGATGGAAGATCGGCATCGCCGGAATCCAGCCATAGCGTTTGGATAAATATGAGTACGTTTTCTGGGGGGTCCCACAAGGCAGTGTTCTTAGCCCGACATTGTTCAATCTCACGTTGATCGGGCTTCAAAAAGCCACACCAACCACTGTACATCTCTCCGTGTATGGTGATGATATTTGCATCTGGGCATCAGGAGTTTCACGTCCTCAGGTTAGGGCATGCCTTCAAAAAGCCGTGACCCACACATACGCGTTCTTGCGTTTACAAGGACTTGAAACAGCACCAGATAAGTGTGCAGTGGTGGCATTTACTCGGAAAACAATGTCGCAGTATGGCATCTATTTAAATGGACACCCCATTTCTTACGTGAAGAGTCACCGCTTTCTTGGTATCGTGATCGATCGGGACTTGTCATGTACAGCACAAATCTCATCTCTGAAAAAAAGGGTTACTGGAATTATCCAACTTTTCAAATTTCTGGCTTGAAAGACGTGGGGCGTTTCTCTTCGCTCAATGCTACATCTTTACAATGCATTATTTCTCGGTGTTCTACGTAACAGCCTGCCCGTTCTGTCCAATACAAGCAAAACCAACTTGCGTGCAATTCAGGCGATACAAGCCCGAGGTCTCCGAACGTGTCTTGGTCTACCGCGTTGCGCCTCTACAGTGGCAACCATATGCAGCGCAAGAGACCATCCGATAACGACCTACGTGGCAGTGGATGAACTCCGGGCTCACATTAGACATCTCGCTCGGCTGCCTCATCACCACCTTGCATCCTTGCCGTCAACTAGACCCCAGGCATTCTTTTCTAGGATAGTCGCCGCTCACTGCGAGAGCCTCCCCTCAGGATACACACCTGCGGCACGACCATCATCGCCCCTTTGGCGCCTCTCGAAGCCAGAAGTGCACCTAACCATCCCGGGAATAACCAAGAAATCGGACGTTCCACCACAAGGTCTCCAACAGCTCTCCATATCTGCTACATCGCCTTGAAACCACGAAGGTGTAGGTGGTTTCAATGATGCGATACTGACGTCAATCCCATCAGGCGAGCATCCCGTGAAGCCAGCTTCACGGAATGTGCCTCATGTGCCTCTAGCGTAGCACGAAATGGCTCTTGCAATACTTGTGAATCCACGGAAGGCGGCGCAGCTGCGTCGAAGCTGGAGACCAATCCCAGGTTGCGTTGCCGGCTTGCTCCAGATAGCCACTCAGAAAGACCGGTGCCAGACGCCACTGCATAGGCTCGAAACAACTGAAAAAAAGGAGCTCAAAGCGCCTGGTTCCCATGTCGGACTTAACCCCGGTGCCGAATTTCGGGTACTTCGGCGATTTTTTTCGCAGGCGTGCGACTACAACCTTACAATAATGATGACGCTCTGACGCCTGCCGCCGTCTTTCAATACTATCTCATATTTTCAACTCCGACAAACACCCGCACGCCCAGAATTTGTCACCAAATGTGATGGCCCAGCAACAGTGCCACAGCACCACCGTGCTCATACACTCACCAGTTCCTCCATGTGGGACACCGGACTTGTCGCAGTAGATTTGTTTGTGCCGACGACGCATCTACGTGTTCAAGTTTTTCGGTGAATCGAATAAGATTGGAAAGGTGTTTTGTTTCGATGCGTGGTCCTGCTGCTTACCTAGAAAATCACGGCCATATTACTGTGTGCTAATTATGAGTTTTTTCTTCATTTCAGAAATATTCAGTTTCCTACCGTTTAGTGTTGATATTGTTACACTTGCGAGGCCTATGAATTACAAGTGTGCTGCGTAACAAGTCGTTGTCTTCTTTTAGCCAACCACGGCTCGTTCGAAACAGATATGTTTTTAAACGGCCATGAACTGGGAAAAACGAAATTCCGCTGCCGAATAGAAAACCCAGTGCCCGTTGGGTCGATAGGGCGTCTCCCAAGGTTTGGAAATATTGTTTCCCAGGGACTTGTCTGAGCACTCACACCTACCCTGTCGCAGTGTAGGTTCGAAAGGTGCCCTTCGGGTTTGGTGTACAAAGTTCTCTAGCTAGTGTGCGTCACTTATAACGTGTTGTGCTACGCCAAATCACGCAGACCTAAAGTTTGAGGGACCGATTCCGAAATACCCAACTGCACGCATCACTAGCAGCGTCTCAGAGCGTAGAAACTGAAACACTGAAACGCTTCGAAAGTTAAAAAAAAAACCAGATCGAGATGGCATGCATCCTCTAATTGCAAAACGATGGAACCCTTCCCGACCAAGAGGCGGAAGAAATCTGTCTCACGTGTTGAAATTAGTATTCATACTGTCTTATTCAGTACACTTTGAAGCGCTTACAATTCCACGAACGATATACCGGGTGATCAAAAAGGTTGAACGGTTTTTTAAAAATAGGCGCTTAGATTTACGTGAAGACCACCTCTACAGTGAGGTTATGCAGTTAGGGTGACAAAAAATGTGGTGGTAATCATCGATGTAGGTGGTTTATATCCCTAAAATTGAATACAGTCTAGTCCACTCATAACAATACCAAAGTGCCAAGGAAATCCTATCGGTTTAACCGCTGATTGTTATATGCAGGTTGCTAAATAAGAAAAACATAGCAGAGATCAAAACATTTTATTTCCAGGCAAGCAACGTTGTTCTGCTACCTATTTCTGGAAAAGAAACCATACTCAGTCAGCTTTGTTTGCTGCACACGAAGCTGGCGCACATCTTTTTCAAGAGAAATTACAGGTGCTTCTCCTAGCTGAGCTGAGCCCTCGGTGGAAACAGATTCCCTGAGGGACTATTATACGTTGGGCCTCCTACTAAGGTAGTACTCCAGTAGGCTGTGACACCGCGTCGTAAGAGTTGTCACTGCCCCCGCTGTCCGCAGCACGTATCCGCGAAATGATCACCTCTTCAGTGGGGCACTCAGACATTTCTAAAACATCGGCCCTGACGTTTTATCCGCGAAAAGCGGAGGTAGTTGAAGAGGCACCCAGTCAAACTCACGCAGCAGGGGTGTTTGGAAGGAGATCCGTTCTCCTCCTCCTCGAAAGCGGTGCAGTTGACTCGTTTTCTGAGGGGTGGACGGGATGCGAGGCGCATCGCGGCAGCTCGCATGTTTTGTGCTTGCTGTAACCCGATTCAATCGGTATATCCAATATGCGACATTGGAGCATTGTAATAAGCGGTTTATTTTCATGTGGAAAGCATACAAAAGCGGACGCTGACATAGCCGTTCATTGTTATATCCGATATCTTGTTATAAACGGTGTCGTTATAAGTGGACTCCACTGTACTTAAATTATTCGTGCCTGCCGTAATCAGGCATGATTGTACAGAAAAGGCAAAGGCAGTCCTGTTTCCACGCAATTCGATTTGGCAGAATTATTCTATCGCATGCCAACTCCGAGATATCGAATTGCGAAGTTTTATTGCCGTTCGCATGGTTACACATGCTAGACAGCGAGGACCGGCCCAAAGCCCGTCCTTTTTGTTCTCTGTTTTCGATAGCGGTTCCAAGTACTGAAGATTGCGATAACGCCAGCCAAGATTGAAATGGTGCCAGATATCACTTTTTCCCCTATGACGCCACACCATTGTCAAACTAAGCACAGCACACAGCAGGCACGTCCCAAGAGGGAGGAGCTTCGCTCCGATCTTGACTGTTAAGCATGTGTAATCATGCGAACAGCCATTAAACTTCGCATTTCTATATCGCGGAGAAGGGATTCGCTAGAAGAATTTTGCCAAAGGCAACTCCGTTGAAACACGATTTTGTCCGACTTTTAAATACAAACATTCCTGCTTACTGTAGCCTCTAAAAAGTTAAGTATTCAATTTTAGTTAATCAAGCATCCGACATCAATAACTGCTACCTAACTAGGTGTCCCCCTGGGCGGTTAACCTCACTGTGGAGGTGGTCTTCACGCAAAGTCAGGCGCCTAATTTTAAAAAAGCATGTCGTCTTAATTGTGATCACTCTGTATATTGTAAACACGTGCAGCGTTTCGAAACAAGAGCTGCGCACTTGATTAGCGGCTAATCTACTACAACACCTAACCGGATGGCCTCCGATTCCAAGAAGAGGAAGAAGCGGGAAACTCCTCCTAAAAATAATGAACATAGCATAGTACATGTCGGTGGAAGTTTTGCTAACCTGTGACAAGACCAGAAGGACTAGCCTTACGCAACCGACTGTATGAAAATCATGACGCACCACTTCGGCGCGCAATACGGGATCATTGGCGGGGAACACCTTCTCTTCTATATGTACGCAAGAAAGCCTAGACTTGGCACAAGCCAGAACCGAAGACTTTGGCCAAAGCTCGAAAAGCATCCACCCAAAATAAACGCATGCGGCATACCTCTTCCGTGGCGACTATAAAGTGAAAACCGGGGTTTCACAACAACGGCATGTTTCTGTGAATTCTTACATTGTGGCTGAGTGCACAGACATGAAGCATTGCGAAGGAAAAGCTGAAGATGCGGTGAGCGGCCCATTCACTACAAACCCAAGAGGTTGGCCGCCACTTCGAAGTACCAAAGGAGAAGGGAAAGCTTGTTCTGGAGAAGAACAAACATGGCATCGTTGAAGTCACTCCAACTTCCTTTCAATAAAGAGTTGTACATGCAAGCGTGCTTGTGCATGCGTGCGTGCATGTGTACTTGACTGCGTGTGAGCACACGAGCACATGAGCAGTGTTATGCCTGGCGTGCGTGTTCTTTTGTGTTACTGCAAATGCACTCCTTCTGAGTTTAGCGTTGTTAAAGCGCTTCCATTACGCCTTGTCTATGCCTGTGCCATGCAGAATCTATGAATGTATAGTTTATCGCAAAGTTAAAACTTTGAATGATAATTTCCTAATGTAAATATCGTCATACAACTATTTCGAATGCCCTAGAAAGGTATTTTAAACGACCGTGTATCACAGGAGTTAGATGCTAAACTCATTAAGAAAAAATAAACCACATAGGTTTCTTTTAGGGGCGCAATTTTCGAACGCTAAAAATTCACACGATTAGCAGGTGTTTATGCGTTAATTTTTCTGATGAAGACAGGGTGCAATTTAAACAGCTCGCGCTTTATTTACGCTTTCAGCGTAAAGGATTCAGCTAATACGGGCTTCAGCTAATACTGTTTTAAGTCTCGCCCTCATCCGGGGGCCTTACTATACAAGACTCCATTGCCTTTCTTACGCACCATGAACTATGGTGGCACATTATCGACAAAGCGGTCCAGTTAGCCAATTACGAGGAAACAAAACCTCCGGAAATTCCTAAGCGTTTTCGCAATACACGCATCAAATGCTGTAGCGGCAAAACCACACAAAAAAGCAACGTTATCTGGAAAGAACGGCTGCACAAAAAAGTCGTGCTTAACAAGGCCATTCGCGACAATCTTGAAAGGTTGTTGACCCACTCCCTTTTAAGACAAACTCAGAATGATGGATGAAAAAGTTCATGTATCCCTTGAGAAAGGTAGGGTTCATTTTAAAATCAAGTGAACTTACAATATCGCATTCCCAAAAAGATTCACCTGCCCCATTTGAATGCATTGTACGGTAGAAAATATTTTAAAAGTTCGCTCAAAAGGAGCCAAAGCACCTACAGATTTTCTTGTCGTGAAAATATTTCTTACACAAACTAAAAGTGGTTTCTCGTACGTATTTATCTATTTAGTTTATTTTCCTCAAGGGTTCCTTGAAGGGACATTACATGAGGGGTGGGGATACAAATGTTTGAATCTTGCAAAAGGTGATGTGCAAAGAACAGTGAAAACAGAACAAAAGGAATGTCTGCGTAAACTAAGACACAAAAATGTGTGAATACATTCGGAATGGTATGTAACACAGGCTGAATTTTTGCACGGTTGGGTTATATACAATCGCAGTGGCGCAAATCATAAGTAACTACAAGGAAACAGCAGATACAAAAGGCTAACCACAGAAATCAGTACTGTAGTTCAACGTACAACATATGAGACCGTTTGAAGCGAAAAATGAGAAGGGAGATAGAGAGAGAGAGCATAAAAACAATAAACCGAAATAGTCACTCGGGCTCGGAAAGAGTGTTTAGTAATGTATTCAATGTTTCTGTATCTTTAGTATTAACGATGTTATCCGGTACAACGTTCCCGTCTTTAGCAATACGAATAAAGAATGACTGTCCAAAAGTGTTGGTTTTAGGGCGACGGTAAAGAACTTTCTTAGAGTTGCTACTACGATCAGAAGAATGGGTGCGGGGTGCTATGTAGATGCTAGGCGGGGATGCGTAGAAGAATTTGTGGAACAGAGCAAGTCTTGACATTTTTCGACGGTGGCTCAGGGGTGAAAGGTCGGCACGTTTTTTTTTTTTTTTAATTCTGTCACACAGGTGAATGATGAATAATCGGAGAACGCGAATATGGCAGCGCGGTTCTGAATACCTTCAATGTTTTCTACCAGGTAGTTCTGGTTTGGGGCCCACACGGCTGACATGTACTCAAGTTTTGGTCGGGTTAATGTGGTAAAGGCCTGTATTTTCAAGGGGGTGGGAGCTAACTTCAAGGTGCGCTTCAAATAAACTAGGGATTTTTTAGCAGCAGAAATGATATGTTTAATATTGGCTGACCAAGATAGATCGCTTGTAATGTGTACGCCGAGCTATTTGTAGCAATTATTGGATTGTAGGAAGGAGCCACCCAGAGAGTAGTTGTAGGAAAATGGGTTAGTGCGTCTATAAAAGGAAAGTTATTTACATTTCGACGAAATTAAAATCATTTGCCACGTCTGGCACCAGCGTTGCACGGCTTGAAGGTCTCTCTGCAGGGATAATTCATCACCTTGACTGGTGATGGTTGCATAGAGGACGCAGTAATAATAATGTGACGATATAATATAATGCGTTTCCATGCCGTCCTTTCTACTACCTTTTAAAGTATAAGACATATAATAAAACCGAGATTACAGTAACAGCCCCTATATTCACTTTGGAAGCCTAACTCATCAAACCGCTATCATAAATCCTCACATTGTAACTCGCCTGGGTTGTGGCTGATTCACAGCCGTGAGATGGGAAGCCCAAGCGTGCGATGCCCTGACCTTTGGCAAAACGACTTTTTAAAGCAGAGCTTTCTACGCCTCCCCTGCGCCGCCAATAATAACTCTAAACCCACCGCAGGGAAGCTAAATTCACGAAGTGGGTGTCCACAGAGAACGAAACATGATCGGATGTTGAAACATGAAGCGCCTGTATCAACAAATGCATCCCGTCGTCACAATAAATGTTGCATTCACCGGGCTACGGAGACGACGTCTCATTTTGCCATTCCAACAGGGCCGAAGCTTTGAGTGTTGGCCATCTTTCTCTTAATTAGGAAGCTTTGGTTGTCAATATTGATATCGACAACCATTACCCAAGCTCGACGTGCCATGAGGATGACGTTTCTTTGCTCAAGGTAAGCCTCAACTGGTATGTTATGCCGAGATAAGCCTCGACAGAGACAATAGGCGTAACGCCACGATTCGCGGCTTACCACCATCAAGCGCTTCCCTTGGAAAACATGCTAATGTACTTCAAACAGCGTGTTTCGGTGTTTGCCTATAAGCAACTCGAGGTGAAACGTTTGCCATTAGCGTAGGCTCATTGGCAGAGATGCAGTTATTCTTCCAATTCTAAAGAACACTTTGTAGTGCCCTTACGAGTGGCTGCATTATCGACTATGCTTGATTGTAAGATATGTACTCCGCTGCAAGCGCATTTATAGAGATCCTTGTCCCCGTTGTTTGCTGGAGCACGCACTAAGACACATATATTTCAACAAATGAATCAGACCAGAAGCACTTCGAGTGCGCACCGAGAAAAAATTCATACCGGTAACACGAAATCACGAAACCGAAGTACAACCACAAATTACCTGTAACAGCGGCGGAACAGTGGACAGTGGGCTACACTACTTCAGGGGCGGCTGATGGATTACATTTGATTTTCCCCTCCGTGTTTTATATGTAATTGTAAGAGGCTGACAAACTAACATTATATAGAAAATATATCAGCTTACATCTGATGGTATGCATTACAAGTGTTTTTGTCCATAGGCATAATAACACACACTGCGCGCCTTCAAAGTGTTAAAAAGTGACCACCTGCAGCTAAATAGCAGGTGTGTTTTAAAAATATTTTAAAACAACCTCAACGGTAATATTACTTTCAATTCAAATAACTTTTCGTAGGACAATATTTCATCGTCAATGCAACCGTTCGATTAAGCCAATCCTAAGTTAAATATACCTGCTATATAACACGTCATGGGTAACGAAAGATTTTGAGGAGAAGCTTAGCGCGTTTTTGTGGAGTGCTGCTTTGTGTGCCAGAGTACCTTGCTGATTTGCTGTGTGCTGCCCTGGATGCTCCCGAGTTCGCGATTGTGTTAAAAATTGAATGGTGCTTCGGCACGTGGGCCTGAAGGAATTCCTGCTGTTCTTAAGAATAGGTTTATCCCGGCCATTCAGGGTGGCTCATCGCCATGGTGAAGGGCGTTCTGCTCGACGAAGTAAGGCCGCAGTCCTTCCCTGAATTTCGCGTAATCTTCATTGCGAGTCCAGGCGGACATCCTACGCCACCCCAGAAATATCGAACGATGGCACTCCTCAACACTGACTACAAGGTAGTAGCACCCAATTTGGCCAGACGAAGGAGCGCTGTATTGCCCGATATTATCAGCCAAGCGCAAACAAGCAGTGTTCCCGGTCGCACAAATTTTCTCGCGGATGGAATTGACGCGGGATTTGGTCAGCTATGCGACGAAGATTGGCACCTCAGGGTAATTCATCTGTCTAGATCAATCGAAAGGCTTCGACAGAGTGGAACATTTATACTTGGCAGGCGTTTTCCCTCAACACGGCCGCTAGACTTTGTAATGATGCTTGAGCTGCTGTATTCGAACGTGAGTGTTAGACGTTTTGTCAACGGGCTATGAAGTAGTCTGTCATCTCTCACCCACGGGATAAGGCAGGGCTGCCCCTTGTCGCCTCTGATCTTTTTCAGGTGTCTGAACCAGCTGCTCGGCCGCATTAAAGCAAACACTGCCATTCGTGGCTTCCCGTTGCCAGGCATAGGCCACGTCAAGATGTCTGCGTATGCGGACGATGTGTCCCTGTTTATCCGGGACGTGGACACCTATCAAGCGTTTACGCGGCTGTTCCCTGAGTACGGGGAGCAGTCAGGAACTCGACTGAACAAGGGCAAAAGTATAGCGGTGCGCTTCGGCACATTTGCTTTTGGCTTATCGGGAGACGTTACGGGCGTTCGAGTACTTCGTGTTGTTTTCCATTCCTCGAGTGAAGTGGCCCATTGTACATGGATGAGCCTCCTCGAGAAATCAGAGCAGCGTCTTGCGGTTGCAGCATAGTTCCGTCTTTCCATCCCAGAGTGAAGCTACATAATTATGTCGCCCGTTTCGGCGGCGCAATTTTATGTAGCACGCGCAGCAAAACCGCTGCGCCATTTCACCCGTCCGCTCGCCACGAAGTTCAGACGGTTCTTCTGGGCGGGCAGAACGGAAACAGTGTCGTCTGCGCTCTTGAGACTGCCCAAGTCAATGGATGGTTTCAGTCTGCCTTGGTTGCAAACCATGTGTATCGTGACAGCCATACGCGGCGTGTTCGACTTTGTAGACTTAACTGAGTACACAGGGAGAGTGCTGCTACGGTAATTTTTGGGAACGTTAGGGTGAACGTCTTATGCTAAAGGTATTGCCGGTCCCTCTGCCGAACAGTAGCCGCCATTTATGGCTATGTTGTCGAAACACTGAGAAATTTCAAGTCTACCTCGCCAAGGATAAATTTTAAAGAAAGTACGTACGGCAAGAAAATTGTGCGAAAAATTGGCAATAATCCAAGTAGTCAATCATCAGATAGCAAACTCACGCGGCATCCATCAGCGGACACCGGCGGAGCCTCCGTCGGATGTTCGGGACTTCGAATGGTTGCGTGGCAGGGAAGGTTGTCCAGACGTCTTACCACCTCGCGAAAGTCGACGTTGTTCGTTCTTCGCGGCGCACGCACTGCGGCCACACTCAAACTTCAGAGCATGCCTTGTTCCAGTGTCGTTTACCTGAAACGTTTTGGACTGCGTCAAGCAGGTCGTTTGGTCTCACTCTTCGAATTAGCACACGTTCAAATGATGTGTTGGTGAACTTCCTAATGTGAGCTGGTGCGTTTGTATAGTTACGAAATGGCGGTGCCGCGTGTCTTCGCGCACTACCGCAACGGGCTATGTTTCCACTTCTGTGGCGTGTACAGTTGATCCGGTTTAGTCACTTAGAAAATTAGTTTGCAGTTCTAGGCGAAGAAGCTTTTCTGTTAAGCTGGTCCACCGGCTACATGGAAGTCAGGAACAAAATCCATGGCATACCTATTGAACCGTCTTGACTTTCGGCGTGTTTCTGAACCGTCTGTTTGGACACCTGTGAACTTTCTGTTGATTGATTTTCGAGCAGCTTGTTTCACTATTACAGACATTTCTTCTGTAGAGTGTTGACTGCCCGGAGCACTTGTATTCTGATTGGGCTTTTTCTTCTTTTAGGGGAGCGCAGTTACCACTAGTCGCTGTGCCCTGATATGTGGATTCGAATAAATTCTATTTTCAGCTGTTTACTGTACGCGGCTAGCGCTAAGTTTTGAAGTGTTGAATAATTTTCTGATGTGTGCTGGATCATTTCCTTTTAGCCGAATTCATGGGCCGCGTGTCTCTGAGGCTCATCGAAACACGCGATGATCGCATTGCTGTTGTGGTTACGCTTGATCCTCATGAGGGATGTGGAGCACGTGTTGGCAGTGCCATGAGAAAAAGCGTTTATGTGCGCTGGTCCACGCGCTTCATACTGGGCGGGAACGACATCCTGAGTGCCCCTCTATCGCCATATTGAGGTTCAATATAGTTCCAGAACTCCTCGCTGAATAGTTGTGAACTCTCTGTGAATTGAGTTGCCGTAGCTTTGTTCCCACCCCAGAAGTTTGTTATACAGTTGGATGCATTCCCGATTATAAAAAAACTGATTGGGTAATTTTGTCTTGTAATGCAACGCCGGTACTCCTAGTCGTTATGCTTTTATATGTGGCTTATAGTAAACTCTAGTAGAGCAACCTAGAGAAAGAAGGAGTGAGAAACGTCCTCACTACGAGCAATATTGCTCTTGCTGAATAGGGTCCCCCTTCAGAGGTATTGATGCGCCGTTTAGGCAACAACCTTTCTCACGCAGCAGGTGTTATTCAGCGAGGTGCGACCTGGACGGTAGCGTCTCCCACGGCTAGAGGAATGGTAGAGGCGTATATGTGGTGGGCATAGATTTTCTCGGACTATCGGAGGTTGTAGATCCACCAAACCAGGCGATGTTCTCACTGCTGGGGCGTGTACGGTCGAATTTCGCCAGTCACTTTGCGGGCGAGGTGGTGTTTCCAGGCGAAAAAGCCTTCCTTTTACCCCGGTCCACCTTCCCACAACGGTCAGGAGGAAGTTATGTAGCACCGATATGGTTCCGCATTGAGGTGTTTGTTAAGTTGTTCAGTAACGTTCTTGAGGGTTTCTTTGAACACTTGTGAACGTCCTCTGAATTTGTTTTTGTAATTGCTCGTTCACCTCACCTGCACTGGGTGAGAAGTGTGTTCAATATCTGGTTACATGGAATCTGACATCGTTTTTTTCTTTTTTATTCAGCGCTGTCATCACAAGTCGGCGCCTCATGTACGGTTTCTAAAAACTGGCTGCAATCCACGCTGTGAAGGTGTTTGGAAAGCAAAGCTATAAATGACACCCACAACAATTGCTCATGCGACGTCACTAGAATGTGCATACGGGGCTTTACAAAGAGAGAAACCAGATATTCTGCCTGGCATTACCTAGAATTTGTAGGGGCGGCGTCCTGGACGCAGAGGTGTCAGCCACGGCCTTGCTAGAGCGGCTAACTCCGTTGCAGTATCCGGACGCGCGCCAGCAGAAGAAAAAAACGGCGGGGAGAATCATTCCAAGGGTGAGGCAGTGGAACCTAGTCATCCTGTCATGCAAGCTCGGGGCTACATCACCGCACGACAAAAGCGCGGATATCTGAAACAAGTCGGCAAGTGAGCTTAGTGATTCCCACATAGGACGATTTAAACTAGTTAGGAAGTTTAAGAGTTGCCAGAAGGCTTTGGGAACTCTTAAAATGGCTATTTATCAGAACCAGTTGCTCCTTTCCAGTTTCGCAATACCTGTTAAAAGACAACCGAATTAGGATTCACCAATTTAAAAAACGGCGTTTTATTCGTAAGAAGCAGTATGCAAACGGTAGTGTTTGTTTAGCGGACAGTTGTCTGTATCTGGTCACTACATTTTGTTTTCGTGCCCTGCAAACCAATCTTTATTGTATCATTGGCGTACAACCACTAAATTCTGTGCTTTCCGCGTTGCCCAGGAGGTGCTGTCAAACAATTTATCAAGCCGTGCGTGGGAAGCACGCAGTGGACGCGAAGCTACGCCTAAACACGCCGAAAACAAGCGTTGCTAAGACAGACGAGAAAGCCGAGTCACGCCTATGCGCCTGCCTGCGTGAGCGCGCGGGAAACGCTGTGTAAATTCGCTGCGCCATCCACATTGTGCTCTGTGAGCGAAAACTTCTCTTCCCTCCGCAGCCGCATTGACATTTTTTGTCCCACCTGCGTAGAAATAACCATTAACAGGTAAAAGTAGAAAGCAGTGTTTTCAAATGGTCATGTCACCACCTCTACTTGCGAAAAAAAGCTGGCAGAGGGTCGCTGTTTAGTATGCCGAGACCCCGCAACAGCGTCAAAGCCCCGCAAAACTACTCCACTGCCCAGTTTCTCATATGTCGCCGTTGTATTGTCGGAAGCGAAGCATCCGAGGTGGGCGTTGTGGGACAAGAGCGAATCGTTTTTGCTGGCAGGCAACTACCCCCTTACAATTATTGTCATGCTATGACACCTGTCGCCGCCACGTCATACTGATATGTTCAACTCAGACGACCACCTACACGCCGAGCAGGAGTAAGAAAATGCGATAGCCGAGTAACAGTGCCACAGCACCACCAATCTTATTCACTCCCCAGTGCCAGCCGATGGGGTCGCGTGACTGGTCGCCATACATTAGTTTATCCCGATGACGCATATACGTGTTCCCGTTTGATGTTGAACGGAATAAAATTGGATGGAAGTTTCATGGATACGTTTTCTCCCTATACCCAGAGAAGCACGGCTATATTCTTCTGCGCTAATTCTGATTCCGCGCGTTTTAAAAGATCGCCGTTTTCATCCGTTTTGTCTTGACGTTGCTTCACTAGTGAGGCGTATGATTTGCAGGTATGCTGCGTCCCATGCGGTCTGGTTTCAGCCAATCATGGCTCTTTCGAAACAGACATGCTTTTAACGGCCATAAAATGGGCCAAACTAAGAATTCCGCCTCTGAATAGAAGCCCTAGCGCCTGTTCCCTCGGCAGGGCGTCTCCCGCGGCTTGGCAATATTGTTTCATAGGAATATGTGTACGCACTCGAACCTACACTGTACCTTTCTTGTTTCGTGTACAAAGTACTCTAGCTAGTAGGCGTCACTAATGGCCTGGTGTGCCGCGCAAAATCCCGCAGTCATGTAGAACGTACTTATTCCGCTATCATAAAACTCAAAGACCCAAAGTTTCAGCGTTCGATTTCCCAATATGCAACTGCACGTGTCATTATTTGAAAATGTTATTCCGCGATGGGTGTTTAGGTAAATCATTGCTGAGCCCAAGTTCACCGCCAAAACCATTATTACGTTTCCGCACTTATTCATTTCTTAACATCGGTTGGAGCTTGAGATTGCCAACCCTTAAGCATCCACCAGTCTTGATGACTTTAATATTAAAAAGGTTTCAGGTGATCACTGACTGACACAAAGCTGAGTTTTAGTATCGTTGTGGTGTCGTGGTTGACGTCGCTGGCATGGAACTTCGATAAACTTTCCTCAAGCAATGAAGGAGTGTGCTCGTTAATTTGGTCGATGTTCACGTACTCTACTCTGTAAGAGCGACCTATAGTCCCTAAGGGATCCTTTGCATACCAAGCCTTGAAAAGCGTGGTCTATTTCATGGTCGCGCAAATTATTCGCGTCCGGGCCATGTGGACTCAATGATAACATACAGCAGCTTCTCTATTTGAGTCGCGGATCTTCTACCGTACAAAGTGGATGCTACCGATGACCAGAGGAGAAACGAATGAGGGTCTATGACGTGTCATTCTCATTCTGAGCAAGTGCTACCGCGAAATCAAGAACGCTATAATTCTTTTTTTGCCAATATATGCCAATCTCCTAAAGTAAGTATGCTTATTTTGACTAACATCCCCTCGAGGCACACGTGCTCGAGCGCTCCGTGGGAACTACAGATGTGATGCACACACTGTTTTTCCGTGTGGGGAATTTTTCCTTTTGGGGGGAATGACGGCTGGTGTTTCGGCGATGACGGAAAACGGAAATCTGTAATAAATACAAACACTTTTTGAAGTGGTAGAGAAAAACAGGAAAATATAGTCAGTAGACCGTACCTCGCAGTATTTATTACTTTATTTTCTCTTAGAATGTTCCCTAAACACTTCGTCCCGTTTATATTGAGTAAACGCAGTCGTGTTACCGCAAGCCACAGGTACCCGAGACCGATTGTAGCCCAGTTTATAAAACCGAAGACAGCATAGAGGAAAGATCACTGTATGACAAAGATCTAGTAATGCATGAAGCTGCCGTGGCTGAAGGTTGGAATCCTGTTCGCATGCATTCCTGCGAAAAATGCGAAACCTATTTTGGGTGGGCCTTATTCCGTGTGCTGTCAACATGACATGGCTCTAGCAGTCCTTACGCTGAGTAAAATGTACAGAAATTACTCAACAGTGCTTTGTTCTCTTTCATACTGGCACTTTTACTTAGAAGATATAGACCTAAAGGAACCGTGCTTTTTTGTCTAAAGTTTGAAATGCGTAGTGAAATCCTGCTGAGCGGCAAGTGTAGTGCAATTTCAAACGCTGGAAAGATGCTTCTCTGAACGACATCTGCGTCTGCACGGCTACGCAAAGTTCACATGGATAGCACTGGCTGACGCGCAAATCCGAACTGTGATCCAAGTAAGCATATATCGGCTGCACAAAGCTAACGCAGGGACTTTTGCAGTGACATTGTCAGAAATAGTTAATTTTTATACCTATAAATTGAACTGTCCTTCCCCAGTACGGAACATGATGGCATGCACAAACACGTTGAGGCCAGAACGAAGAGAAAGTAGCTCCGCTAGCTAACGGCTAGGCTTCAAAATGTGATACCCCTTTAAGTCGCCAGACGCATGCCGTCCAGAATGAAAACTGTCACAGAGCGTACAAAATCAAACTGAAGAGCTTCGAAAGCTTAACGAAGAAGCGGGGCGAGAAGGCATGCATTCCTTAATTGAAGGACGACAAACCTCTTTCCCTACAAGAGGTGGAAGAAATCTGTCTCGGGTGTTCAAATTATTATTAATACTCTTTTATTCGAACAACCCTCAAGTGCTTAGACCTTCTTGAACGATATACATACCAAACGCGTCCAGCGTTCCGATGTAAAAGATCCGCTTTCGATCAGCGGCTACTCTATTACAACACTCAACAGGACGCCCACCGATAAGATGAAGAGAAAGAAGCGGGAAGCTCTTCCTAAAAAGTAATAAACATGGCACAGTAGATGTAGGTGGCAGTTTTTGTAACCTTTAACAAGACCGGGAGGAATAGCCTAACGCAACCGACTGTATGAAAAGCATGACACACCACATCAGCGCGCAGTACGTGAGTATTGCTGGGAAGGCTTTGTCTTTCAGATGTATGTAAGATGTATGGGCCCAAGCCAGAACCGAGGACTTTTACCAAACCGCGAATAGCATCCAACCACAATAAACGCACGCGGCCCACCTCTTCATTGACGAGTCTCAAGTGAGAACCAGGGACTCACAACGACGGCATGTTCCTCCGCATTTTTACACTGTGGCCTAGTGCACAGACATGAAGCATTGCAAAACAAAAGCTGGAAAAATGGTGAGCGCCCCATTTACTATATATCCGAGAGGCTGGCCACCATTTCGAAGTGAAGAATGGGGAAGACGGAAGCTTGTTCTAGAGGAAAATAAACTTGGCATCTTAGAAGACACTCAGACTTCCTTACAATAAATATTTGAACATGCATGGGGTCCTGGGCATGCGTGCGTGCGCGCGTGCATGTGTACTTTACTTCGTGTGAGCGCACGAGCGTATGAGCAGACCTATGGCTGGCGAGCCTCTTCTTTTGTGTTACTGCAAATGTACTCGTTCTGAGCTTAGCGTCATTAGAGTGTTTCCCTTAGCGGCATCTCTGTGCCTGTGCCACGCGAAATCTCTGAATTTATAGTTGACCGTTCCCCTAGAACGTTCCTCGATAATTACCTAAGGTAAAAATCGTCACACAATTAATTCGAAGGCCCTCTAAAGGGGTTTAAACGACTTTGTATCACAAGAGTTAGAATCTAACTAGTTAAAAAAATAAACAGGGTATTTTCGGGGGGCGATTTCGCAACGCTAACATTTAGCATGTCTTTGAGCACCAATTTTTCTGATGAAGAATGGTTTGCAATTCAAACAGCTCGCTCTTTATTTACACTTTCGCAATTCTGCCATGAAAATAAATCTGATGAACATTTCTTCCTTTTTTGCCACCGATTCTCTCATCATCGAAGGATCCCCTCCGGCGTCTTCGACTGCCGCTAACTTTGCCAGTGCTTTTGTCTTTTGGCGGAACGAAGCTAGGCCACTGCAATGGGGATGCTTGTCGCGCCATCCATTTCTTCATTTCAGGCACACCTCGCCTGGTTTGCTAAAAAGATTCGGATCAGGCTCTCTCGTTCCATTTTGTCTTTCTATTTCTCTCTTCAATCTACATACTAACTTCTTTCTTCGACTGTACTAATTTGCCTTATCTGGTTCGTTTTAATAAAACAAAACTTTCTTGGCCAATCCCCCTGAGTGGGTATGCGTCACCTAATGGGCCACCACAACCACCACCATTTTCAGCGCAAAGGCTCCAGCTAATATCATTTCAACTCTTGCCCTCGCCTAGGCACCTTAATGTGCAAGAGTCAATTCCCTTTTTTACACACCATAAATTCAGGTCGCACTGTATCGGCAAAGCGGTCCAGTTAGTTTATTCCTAGGAGGGAACAAACTCCACGAAATCTTAGGTTTTCTCAAGATACGCATCCGAATCTATGGCGGCAAAACGACACAAAAAAGCAATTTCATCTAAAACAACACACTCACAGAAAATTCGTGCTTACCGCGTCCTTCCACGGCAATCTTAAAACGGGTTTACCAATTCCCTCTAAAAAAACTTAGTGTGATGGATGAAATATTTTATGTATTTATTGAGAAAGGTAAGGTTAATTTTAGAAAAAATTTAACCTACTATATCGCATTCCCAAAAAGAGTCTTGTCCCATTTTAATCGTGTGTAGGGTAGGAAATATTGCAATAGTTCGTCGCAGAGGTCTTAAAGCACCTAAACATTGGTTTGCTGTTGCAATAATTTCTTACGCAACCTAAAAGCGATTTCTCGTGCGTAAGTAATACAAATAACGATACAATGCCTTTCTCTATCGTCCTTTCTGCTACCTTTGGAAGCATAATATCTGTAATCTTATTTATAGCGAGATAACGGTAATGTTCTGTACATTCATTCCTGAAGCCTAACTCATCAAACTGTGTTCATCAATGCTCCGCTATCCTCAGGTTGTAACTCGCCTGGGCAAAGTCTAATGCAGATAAGTGGAACGGGAAGGCCTGAACTTTGTAAAGCATCTTTTTAAAGCAGAGCTTTCTAATCTCCTCTTGCGCCGCCCATCGTAACTCCAAACCCAAGGCAGAAAAGCTAAATTCACATCGTGGGTGTCCACAGAGGCCAAATTATGGTTTTGGGGATGTTGCATCTCAAAGCGCCTTTAGGAAGAAATGCATTCCGTGCCCGCAATCAATGGTGAGCCGACGTCTCGTTGCACCATTCAAACGTGGCTGAAGCTTTGAGTTTTGAACCACTTTCCCTTGATTCGAAAGCTTTATTTTGTTGGTATTGATATAGACTACTATTACCCACAGCTGGATGTGCAATGAGGATGACGTTGATTTTCTTATCGCAAGTCTCAACTGCTATGTTATGCCGATATAAGCCTAGACAGCAGACATGAGGCATAACTTCAAGCTTCGCGGTTTACCACAGTCAAGCCGTTCCCATTAAAAAATGTACTCATGTACTTCAAACAGCGTGTTTCCGTGTTCACCTATCGCGAACTCGAGGTGAAACGTTTGCCCTTAGCCTAGACAGATTAGAACAGTTGCGGTTATTCTAGCAAAGTTAGACACTACGCAGTGCCCATAATACTGGCTGCCTTTTCGACTAGGCTAGATAGGAAGATATGTGCACCTTGAACAGCGCATTGATAGACATTCGTGTCCACGTGGTTTTCTGGAGCACCTCCAAGACGCATATAGTCCAACAAATGAATTAGATCAAAACCACTTTGATTGTGTGCACCAAAAAAAATGATACTGGGACCATGAAAAGCACGAAACCGCAACACAACCACAAAGTAGAGTGTAACATGCGCGGAGAGTTGGAAAGTTTTGTAATGGGGAGTGCAGCGTGTTCTCTTCCCAAATTTGATAGGGTGCAGCCCTACAGGGGTGTCTTTGGTGCCGTGTTAGTATGAAAATTTCTAGGTTTTTGGTAGGGGAGGCTGATGGATTAGGTTTGAATTTGCGGACCATATTTTATAACTTGTAATTAGAGCTGGCTACGGCAAACTGACAAAAAAAATTATGTGAGGTAATAATATAAACTGGACAGTGGCATATCTGTGGGAAATTATAGTACGCAAAAAAACGTTCTCGCCTCGTTTTATAATAAAACAACCTGCGCACCTGTAAGTTTCAACAAAATTTGTAAATCATGGAATAACTACAGAAGCTTTATTAGTTTAAAATTACCGCAACTCTAGAACTATTTTATATTCATTTATTATTTCTGAGAATAACAGATCACCAGCATTACCGTAGGTATAACCGTTTCCGTGATGACTGCCAACGTTAGTGATGATGGATGGCAAGGACTAGTTTAAAAAAGTTAGCCGTAATAGTGTGGTGGTGTTGTGCGTGCCACATAACCTTCTTGATTCGCTATGCTCTCCCTTGACAAGCTCAGCGAGTGTGTTAAATAAATGAATAATACGTCGGCGCGTGGGGCTGACGAGATTCCTGCTGGCTTTTACAAGAGGTTTCTCCCGGCCATTCAGGGTGCGCTCCTTGCCGTAGGGAACAGCTTCCTGCTCCACGGAGTAAGGCCGCAATCCTTCCCCGGGTGGTCGCGTAACCTTGATTGCGAAGCCACGCGGAGATCCTACGTGGCCCGAGGCGTATTGACCACCGCATTCCTCAACACCGACTACACGGTGGTAGCATGCATTTTGACCCGACGCAGAAGTGCTGTTTTCCCCTATATTACAAAGAAGCGCAATCGTTCATGGTACGCGGCCGCATAATTTTCTCGCCCCAGGCGTACGCGGAATTTCTCAGCTATGCGACGAAGATTGACTCCTCTGGATGCTTCATCTACCTAGAAAAGCCTTCGACAGAGTGGAACATCGATACTTGGCAGGCGTTTAGCATCAACACGGCTTTCCGCCAAACGACATCCTGAACGCCCTTCTATGGACCTATTGAGGTTAAATATAAATCTGTAACTTCTCGCTCAACCCTTGTGAACTCTCTGTGAATTCAGTCGCAGTACCTCACTCCCCACCCCAGAAATGTCATATACAGTTCATTTAAGGCAGCCCAATTATGTAGAAACTGATTGGATAATATTATCTTTTATGCAACGCTGCTACCCCTAGTCGTAACTGTTTTATATATGATTTATCATAAACTATAGTTTACAATACAGAGAAAAAAGGAGCGGGAAACTTCTTCAATAAGAGCAAAATTGCTCTTGCTGAATGGGGTCCATCTTCACAGGTATTGATGCGCCATCTTGGCAACAACCACTCTCTCACCCAGTAGGTGTTAGTCGGCGAGGTGCAAGCTGGACAGCAGCGTCTCCAACGGCTGGGGAAATGGTAGCGGTGTATAAGTGGTAGGCTTGGATTTTCTGGGACTCTGCGAGTTGTTGTAGTTCAATCGAACCAGGCGATGTTCTCACAGATGTAGCGTGTATCTTCTATTTTCGCCAGTCGCTTTGGGTGCGACGTTGGGTTTCTTGTCGAAAAAGCCTTCGTTTAGCCTGGGCCACATGCCCACAATGGCCAGGAGAAAGTTATTGAGCACCGTTATGGGGCCGCATTGAGGTATTTGTTATGTGGTTCAATATAGATTTTGAACAATTTGTTTGAACACGTGTGAACGTTCTGTGAATTAGTTTTTGTAATAGTTTATTCCCAACCCAAAGTTTAGTTGAGGAGTGTGTTTATTAGACTGATTACGATGAATCAGATTCGCTCTTTTTTCTGTTTTTAGAGCGGTGCTGTTATCACAATTCGATGCACCCGATATACGATTTCTAAAAAAATTTTGCAATTCCACGCTGTGAAGGTGGTTGGAAAGCAGACCTGGAAACGACCCTACAACAATTGCCCTTGCGACATCACTAGAATTTGCACACATGGCTCTACAAAGAGTGAAAACAGAGATTCTGCCTGCCATTATCCGGACTTTACAGGGGCGGCTTCCCGAATAGAGAAACGTCTGGCACGGCGGGCTAGACCTGCGGACGCCGCCTCAGTAGCCGGACGCGCGTCATCACAAAGAAAACGGCGGGGAGCGCCATTCGAAGGGTGAGACGCGGAACCTAGCCATCCCGATGTGCTAGCTTGGGGCTAAATGACGGCACAACAGCAGGGCGGACACCGAAACCATTCGGCATCATAGCCATGTGATTCCCATTCATACCGATTTAAACTAAGTCCTTGAGTAAGTTTGAGAATTGTGAGACAGCTGAGGGAACTCGTATAATCGCTTCTTGTCAGTACCAGTTGCCCTTTTGGCCTGTTTCAATACCTATTAAAGCACAATCGAATTGTTATTCACCAAATTAGAAAATGGAGTTCCTTTCGCCGCAAGCAGTGCGCAAAAGGCAGTGTTTGTTTATCGGATAGATGTCTGTAGGTAGTCTCTACATTTTGTTTTCGTGACTGCAAAACAACATATAACATAACCAATCTATAACGACCACCTAATTCTGTTCTGTCCCGGTTTCCCAGGAGGTGCTGTCGAACAATTTAATCAAGCTGTGGAAAGAATGCGCGCAATGGACAAAAAGCTACACCTATACAGGCCCAAAACAACCATTGCTAAAGCAGACGAGAAAGCCGGGTCGCGACGATACACCCGCCGGCGTGAGCGCGCCGAGAAAGCTTGGTAAATTCGCCGCGCCATCTTTACTGAGCTCCGTGAGTGAAAACCACCCTTCCCTCCACATCCGCGTTTGGACTTGTTGTGCGCCACGCCATGAAAGAACCGTCGGCTGGTAGATGTAAAAGCTTTGCGTTAAATTTATAATCGCACTCCAAACTTCGGAGAAGGAAAGCTGGTAGAGATTCATCGTTTAGTATTCCAAGTGCGAGCGATAGCGCCAATGCACCGCACAACTCTGCCAGAGCGCAGCTTCACGTTTGTGGCCGTTGTACTGTCGCAAGCGAAGACTCCAGGCCGCGCGTTGTGGGACATGAGCGACTCTTTTTTTGCTCAGATGCAACTACCACCTTACAGGGATTATGATGCCATGACGACTGTCGCCCCCTATGTCCTACTCACTGATATTTTCAACTCGGACGAACACCGACACGTCCAGCAGCAGTAAAAAAATGCGATGGCCGAGAAACAGTGCCGCAGCACCACCGTGATTATTCACTCCGCAGTGCCTGCCGCTGGGGTGACGGGACTTGTCACAGTACATTTGTTGATACCGATGACGCATCTACGTGTTGCTGTTTGACGTTGAATGGAATAAGATTGGATAGATGTTTTATGCATACGTTTCCTCGCTATACACATACAAGCACGGCTATATTCTTTTGCGGTAATTCTGATTTTTAAAATTTAAAAAATCTGCAGTTTTCGCCTGTTTCGTCTTGACGTTGTCGCACCTGTGATGCGTAAGATTTTTAGGTGTGCTGCGTATTATCTAGTTGACTGGGAGGAGCAGGAGGAATGGCTGTAGTCATGAGAAGAATCAGCCTCGCAGGAAGCTTGGTGTGCTAATTCACAAGAACATGAGAGGTGCAAAAGTGAAAGGAAGCGAAGACACAAAAAAATGACACCATCTTCCCGTAGTGGAAACCTGAGTAGTATGCAAAGCAGCCATGGGGTCCATTCAAGTGCCTATTAGTTTTCAGTTTGTCGTTTCATTGAGGTTGAGGTACGTAGCTACCGTTATATCTACAGTTTGGTTTCCATGGTAACTACTACACTTTTACTTACCGGAACTACGAAATGGAAATTGCATTGAACCCGTGGCCGTTTCGCGTACTTCTCAGGGTTCCCCTGCGGGACGATGGTGTAATTTTATTAGATGCAACGGGGCTATGTCCTTCCGTTGTCGTTGTTGCGCCGTCCACATCCCCACTGCGCATGCCTGGCTTGCTGAACGCCCGGTGGTGTCTTGCACTTTAATGGCTCCTGGAGCAGCAGTGTTACAGGTGTCTTCCTGGGCCGGCCCGAGATGAGCCGAGCATGCGCAGGGGGGGTGTGCACGGCGACCCAACAAGGTAGGGACATAGCCCCGACCATGAGATGCTGGAGCGACAGTGTTGCCGATGTCTTCCTGGGCCGGCACGAGACGAGCACGCTTCCCCTTAAAAGGCCGGTGGATGGACGGACGACGGACGACAAACGAAAGATCCGAGAGCAAGAAATGCTGTGCATCTAAAACTCATACAGACACTACAAACACCAATGAGCACACAGAAAGTGACAGACTCAGGATCGGGCACACAGCACACGCACAGTAGTAAAGTTAAAGCAAACGTTCAGAGTTTCGTTCAGGCTGCAGTCACGGAGAAATGTCACCAAGCCCCTGTACTCGGTGATGCCGTGGCAGTTGACTGCCATTGACCAATGACGCCGCAAAATTCCAGTGGTGCCAAAGTCGTCTTCAAAGTCAGTCCCAAAGTCGTCTTCAAAGTTAGCCGCAGGGTGTCGTAACGGGGACACACACAGAGTACATGTTCTATGTCCTCACGAACACTGCATACATGACAGTGAGGAGAGGCAACTCGGACCATCTGATACAAGAAGTGACCGGTAGAAGCAACGTTGAGGCTAATACGGTGAACAGCTGCATCTTTGCGCTTTCCCACGTCACGTGGCATTTACAAACTGCTCCCGGGATCAATTCTGTACAGTGGATGATAATTGTTTGATCTATGAATCCATATTGAGAGTTGTAACTGCCACACCTCGGAGTACACAAGTTTCGCGGCGTCACGTCGAGAGAAAGGAATCGGGAGGATGACATAAATTGGGTGTGGGCCGCGCAAGCTATTTCGTAGGCTACCACATTCCCATTCACGCCACAATGTCCAGGTAGCCACTGTAACAATACCACGTGAAGCATCCTAGTAGCCTGTGTATGCAGGATTTGTTTTTAAGTGCGAATGCACTTTATAAGCGACCCCAAACCTTCCACCGCCGGCAGCGGCGGCGGCGGCGGCGTCCGCAGTCCTCCTCTCTATATAAAAAAAAACAGCATCCGGCGCCAGGTTTCGATCCGAGGACTTTGCGGCCGCAGCGCGACGCTCTACCGACTAAGCCACGGACGCAACGCTGATATCAGTGTTAGTAACGCGCCTTATATCTTTAACGCATTCAAACTACATCGTCAGCGGCGTGCGTTGGCGACTCTGCGGCGTTATAGCGGCTTGATAACTGCGTGGTGTACACGTGATACTACAAACCCGATGGAAGAGATGGAAGACAAGGCGGCGAGGCGGTGGGCTGCGGGGGCCGAGCGCAAGCGCAGCAAGCGGGCCGACAACCGTGCATTCGCACTTTCACATTCTCCCCCTCGGGGAAATGCGGGGGAATTTTCGTGGGAAAGTTGTTCGCGCGGAAACGATGCCAGTTGTTGAGCCGCCAACCGTGAATCTGTAAAAATCACCCACCCAAAAGGTTGTCGCCCAAATCTACTGCAAAGCTGAGCGCAAGGCTGCAAGTTCTGATGTTGTCGATGTTCTTTTGTGGCTTAACCTGGCCGCAATTCTTGTCCGCGGTGATAGGACCAAGATTCCAATCACAGATGAAATAGCCGTTACCGATGCATCGGTGTAGATATGTTTGTAGTTACGGTAACAATTCCACATGTGCTCTAGAGTGAAGTACTTTAGAGCTGAAATTGGCAACCTCAACGTAGTGCCGATGCCCGCTACTGTGTTCGCAATTCGCCAGGGAGAGTTCATCCCGGGCGGGAGAGGAAGCGGCGCAGGGTACTTCTGACACAAGGGTGGTAGAGTGTCTTGTACTTGTAAGGCAGAGCTTGAGCTCGGCGGATGTCCATGGGCCCCAGTCGACAGCCGAAAATGTAGGCGAAGTTTCTCCTATTTGATCAGTACACTGGGTAAGAAGTGCCTTGACTCTCCTATGGTCCCCAGCGTAGAAGTTGTCTTCACAAGGCCAAGACAAAACCGCAGGGCTCAGGCTTGCATACTTTCGAAAAGCCTTGTGTTGTCATTGGAAAGAGGACCGAGGGCTGGGAGGCCGTATCGGAGCAATCCTTCGAAGAGTGCTGTGTATAGACGCAGGAGCGGCCCAACAGAACATCCTCCACGAGTGGCTGGTCAGCCTGCGTAATACCTGAGCAAATGTACCCAGCTTCTTGAGACGAACTTGAGGGGACCACGTCAACGGCCTGTCAAGTGTTACGCCCAGGAATCGGGGAGAGTCCACGAAGGATAGAGCCACCCCTGCCGCTGAAAGATAATAGCGTGAGTAAAGCTTGGGATTGGGCTAGTTGGTTTGACATCTCAAGGTGAAAAAACAGCGCAACGACGGGGACTAACGGACGAAGAGACAGTACAAGCGCTGACTAACAACTGGGGGTGCTTTATTGCGTTCTGCAATTTATACATGAAGAAAAAGTGACGTCACAACCCTAGGAAAGGAAAAGAAACACGCTGAAATGATTTGCACGGTGAGCGAACAATGAGTTTTTTCAGAACCTGACAAGCGCTATCTGTCGATATACGCTATCTCTTTTTGAAGACGTGTGACTGAAGCCTGACTGACACATTTCTTTCTTCCTTTTTTCGCATTTGAGTAGGCTTCGAAAATCTCGCGTGTGCGTGATTCCGTGTAGCGCTTTAGAACCTTGGTTCTATCTAAAAATGGGCTGCACCCGCATGCCTTGCAATGCGAGACAAGGTGGCTCCCGCTGCCGACACGTAGAGCATACGCATGCTCGCGCAGGCGTTCATTGATGCATCTTCCCGTCTGTCCAACGTACACAGCGTCGCACTCCAGAGGAATCTCGTAGACCACGTTGGTGCGGCAGGGGACGAAGCGCGTAGCATGATTAGTGCTGCAGTCCGCCTTAGGTGGTGTCGTGTCATTCACGGCTTTGCACATTCTCCCTAGCTTGTTTGGTGCGGAAAACACTGTTCTTATTCCAGCCTTTTGTGCTATCTTCTTGAGCCCGTGCGACACTTTGTGCACATGTGGGATGACGTTGATGAGCCCACGCCTCGTTTCCTGCGTTTGAGGTGCTTCCTTAGATGTCGTCGACTTCAACACACTCTCCGCGACAGTGAGCAGCAAAGTCCGCGGGTAGCCTGCGATGAGAAGCCTTTCGGCCTGCGCTTGCAGACTCTGGAACATTCTGTGGTGACATGAACGAAGCACAGAGTTTTTCAGGGCTGCCCGCACGATGCCTCGCTTAACGAGCTTCGTGTGGGCGGATGAGAACGACAGAAAACCTTTCTGGCTTCTGGGGGCATACTCCCAGCATACATAGTGGCCACAGAAAGTCAGGCTCATGTCCAGGAAACGTATGGTTCCACGCTCAGGCATTTCCGTGGTGAGTGAAAAAGGACTCAGCACTGAGGAAAAAACATCGAGTAGCTCACCCACTTGCTCCGCCTCTGCCCCACATTTCTTTTTGAAGACAACTAGGAAGTCGTCGACATAACGGAACGTCTTCACGACGCTCTTCTCTTCCAAGGCCATCTGAAGTTGTCGGTCCAACGATGCCAGCAGGAGGTCACTTAAGACCGGCGCAAGGGACGACCCGATGCAAACACCTTCCTTCTGCAGGTAGAGGCTGCCACTGTATTCCACATACGTGGAGTCCAGATAGAAGTTCAGTGCTTCTAAGAATTTTCCAGTGCTGATTCCGCACTCACTGGACGCGTTTTCCATCGACATCAAAGACCTGTACTACAATCTCCCACGTGGCTCAGTACTGAAGGCGGTCAGCAATGCGGTGGACCAGTTCGGCAATATAGAATTCCAAAGTGAGTGCGGAATCAGCACTGGAAAATTCTTAGAAGCCCTGAACTTCTATCTGGACTCCACGTATGTGGAACACAGTGGCAGCCTCTACCTGCAGAGGGAAGGTGTCTGCATCGGGTCGTCCCTTGCGCCGGTCTTAAGTGGCCTCCTGCTGGCATCGTTGGACCGACAACTTCAGATGGCCTTGGAAGGGAAGAGCGTCGTGAAGACGTTCCGTTATGTCGACGACTACCTAGTTGTCTTCAAAAAGAAATGTGGGGCATAGGCGGAGCAAGTGGGTGAGCTACTCGATGTGGGTGAGCTACTCGCCGGATAGTATTTTTTTTTATATAGTGTAGGGGGAGGGGTGCGGACTACGACTACGTACGTCAACGCGGGTGACATCGTGAGTTACTGAAATGCTCTGCATTTAAAAAGCCACTACGTTTTTGAGTGGGGGCAGCCAACGAGCCCTAAGTGGTCGACTGATTTAGCGAAAAGAATAAAACCAGTTTCTGCAAGCACGTAACAGGAAGCCGCTCTTAGAAAGTACGCTATGCAATGAGAAATAAAAAAATTATGTAACTTTATAAATTATTTAGTTATTATTTTAATTTTAAAAAAATTGAAGCGCAGTACGATAAATTGGCAAATGCTGTATTTAAGGTGCCTTGCAATTTGAGAAGCTTCAAAAAAAATAAAAATGTTTTACTAACAAACTGCCATATTTACAATAATTTTATTTTTGCATTAAAACTTGAAATATTGTTGTACTACAAACAGGTGTTATTAACGTTGTTGTATAAATGATTGCACAAAGCCATTCATCTTGATAGAGTGCGATGCATTGATTTCTTTTGATTGACATGGCAAGGCTGTGAGCAAATGAATTAGAACCCGGTATTAAAGCACCTATCAGACTTTATATTATAAGGCATGATCTGGGGATTCGCAGTAAACATATTTTACGGCGATAATCCAAATAACACACGGGTTTCGTGCAAAATATTTTAGTAAACTAGAGAGCGCTATTCAGGGAATAAAATAACGCTCAGCCACTAAATAAATTACGAGTGGCACGGGCCCCAGAGCAACAGCCTTTCATATCGAAACGGCAATGCTGCTTGTTCTGAAACAATTATTTACTTGAAAATAAGGCCGGATGGCTCAATAAGGTAGTCGCAATCTGTATAGAGGGGGAATGTATTATTCTAAAGATGTTTAGCTTAATATAAATGGCCTTTTAAAACTTCATCTGCAGCTTTCCCACTGATGACAGTCCTTTCAACCGTGATTACTCCGTAGTTATTAAGCGAAATGTAAAGATTTTTGCGCAGATAATATTAGGGGTGCAAACTTGCTTTTTACACCGTATCAAGTCACGCAATAATTTCCTGAGCCTTGGAAACTATCCCTTAAAAATGCATGGGGAGTAAGGTTTGGCAGCGAATTAGATAACAAAAATTCGGAATCCTCGAGACATATTTTTGCGTTTTCATCTTCATGTTTACTTCTTCCTTTAGGCCAAATATAATTTACCTGAAGAAGTCTTGCTAGGTTCCTTAGAGGTCGGCATTTCCCGCGAGAAAGCTGGGTATGTTGCCTGCAATTATACCAACTCTTACATACGGTCATTTACTTCACTGTGACATAGGAAACGGCAACTGGAACAGACGTTTTCTTTTACAAAGACGACCCCGTTTCGTCTTATCTTTTTTGAATTCAGGAAGACTGTGTTAGCCGTGCGTAGATGTTCCTTACTTACTACTTTCGCTTTGTCTATAGCCCAACGACGAGAAACAATTTACAATTGACATATTTCCACAGGCGTATTTCCCATTATGGCGGGAACTAAATTTGTTCCGCTATCGGCTATTCAGGCTGCGTTGCTACGCATTAGGTTCAGATTCTTCATTATGAGGTAACGTTTAGGTACCTTTTTTTCGTCCCCACTAAAAATAGGGCATGTCTGAAATAAACTTTCTTGGAAATCAATAGTCAGAGTGATAGCAGGGCACTGATTCAACGGCGTATGCAGATGAACCGGACGTCAAGTCCTGTTAGCGACGTCGTTTTAAAAACTTTCTCGGCGTCGGCGTGTTGCTGCGGTTCACCCGCGTCAGCGACTCATATAGACCGAAAATGCCAATATCAGTGCCATCAACAATGCGCATCGGCTCTTGTATGTTTTCGTGTATTTTCGAATTTTTCATTGTTTCCAACACCATTTTTACTGCTGTAAAATATTATACATTACTTTAATTCGCAAGTAGCTCGCTCCGCAAGTTAGTAATCTCTGCGTAATGTGCGTTTGCTTTTGCCGGCCTCAGCCAATCGCACAGGAGCCCATATGACATAATAGGTACTGTATCGGAAAATGGGCTAATGAGTCCCATGGCCATTCTCTTTTTTCGTAATTATATAGCTTGTTTGAGGGGGGTCTGCGTTAAAACTGGTTTTACTATCCTGGTGTCAGTATCCCATCGTTATCCCAATTGATGGAGTGACCGTGATTATCAGCGTGCTCGGCCAGAGCATTCGACGCTTTGTTTTCCTGCCCACGTGGGCCGCAAAATAATTCGACAAGGCGAAAAGAAAATAGTCTCGGCTCGGATCCAAGAATACCAACAGGCAATCAAAAATTTTGAAACGAAGTCGTTCTACGCAAGCCCTCACCTGGCCAGGTTATGATTGTTGATGCGTTCCCGGATGTACAGGTTCACGACAATTTATTTATTTATTTATTTATTTTTTTATTTATTTATTTATTTATTTATTTATTTATTTATTTATTTGTTTATTTATTTATTTATTTATTTTTCAGGTTACCCCTAAAGGCCCTCTAGAAGAGGGTATTACATAGGGGGGGGGGCCAATACCACATGGTGTGTAAACTACAACAGCAAAAAAAGGAAAAAACAGAAAAAAAGCAGTACAACAAGATACAATGCAACGTAACAACTGCAACAAAACGCAAACCATGAATACGGGCAGCAATTGCATGGCGTTATACAATAGTTAAAAAAAGTTAAAAAAAAGAGAAACAAAAACAGAACAACAAAAGCAAAAAAAAAATAATTAGTTGGTCAGCGTAGCGCGCATGAGCTCTAAAAACTTAGCCGAGTGTTTCTCGGTGGCAATGTGTGCGAGTAAACTGTTCCACTCAATAATAGTGCGCGGGATGAATGACTGAGCGAAACGAAGTGTGCGAGATAGCGGGTGCATAACTTTGTTAGGATGATCACGGCGTGGAAAGATGGAACAGGGGGGTTCAAAGAAACTGTCATGTAATGACGGGTGATTGTAAAGTTTGTGGAAAAGTAATAAGCAGGCATATTTCCGACGAAGGGCCAAATCCTCTAGCTCAGCACGGTTTTTTAAGTTAGTGACGCTGGAATAAGAAGAATAATCTGGGTAAATGAAACGAGCAGCACGGTTTTGCAAGGATTCAATATTTGATACGATGTAGGCTTGATGAGGATCCCAAATGGCACCGGCGTATTCTATTTTAGGGCGAATTAAAGTGGTAAAAGCAAGCTTTTTTAAGTGCGATGGAGCCTGTTTAAGATTTCGTTTCAATAACCCGAGAGACCGGTTAGCAGCTGCAAGAGTGAGTTCTATATGATGGTGCCATGATAGATCCGATTGAAAGTGGAGGCCGAGGTACTTGTAAGTAGATGTTAACTCAAGTGTCATATTATTCAACGAGTATTGACTAGGAAAACGGGTAGCAGCGTTAGTAAAAGACATACACTTTGTTTTAGAAACATTTAACGACATAAGCCAAGTTGAACACCAATGATTAATTTTGTTAAGGTCAGATTGCAAAGCTAAGCGGTCCGAATCAGAAGAAATGTTACGGTATATTACGCAGTCATCCGCAAAAAGTCGAACGTGTGAAGATAAAGAATTTGGTAGATCATTAATATAAACGAGGAAGAGTAGAGGACCAAGAACACTTCCTTGGGGTACACCCGATGTTACCGATAAAGAGGAAGAATAAACATTCATAGCAAAGGTAAATTGAGACTGGGAGGAAAGAAAAGCTTTTATCCATGCAAGAACGTTAGTATGAATGTTAAGTTGTTCTAGCTTTAGTAGTAATCTGTGAAGGAAAGTTTGACATCCACCTACATGCAGCCATACGGCAGCATTTAGGTGGATGTCAAACTTTCCTTCACAGAAACTTACTCCACCTTGGGGATTTCCCCTAAATCTGGTCGATTAACACCTGTCCTTCACTTCGAGTTGTTGATCAATTCGCTTTCGCGCTACTAACGACTAGCCTCCTGGTTAGCTCAGTTGGTAGAGCGACTGCTCTGGTTAAGCAGTGGTCCCGGGTTCGAATCCTGGACCAGGACGAATTTTTCTTCAACTGCGAAGTTTCTGAGAAAGCTGTATAGCTTTCCTTTGCAGCCGTATGGCTGCATTTAGGTGGATGTCAAGCTTTCCTTCACAGAAACTTACTCCACCTTGGGGATTTCCCCTAAATCTGGTCGATTAACACCTGTCCTTCACTTCGAGTCGTTGATCAATTCGTTTTCGCGCTACTAACGACCAGCCTCCTGGTTAGCTTAGTTGGTAGAGCGACTGCTCTGGTTAAGCAGTGGTCCCGGGTTCGAATCATGGACCAGGACAAATTTTTCTTCAACTGCGAAGTTTCTGAGAAAGCTGTATAGCTTTCCCTTGCAGCCGTATGGCTGCATTTAGGTGGATGTCAAACATTCTTTCACAGAAACTTACTCCACCTTGGGGACTTCCCCTAAATCTGGTCGATTAACACCTGTCCTTCACTTCGAGTTGTTGATCAATTCGCTTTCGCGCTACTAACGACTAGCCTCCTGGTTGGCTCAGTTGGTAGAGCGACTGCTCTGGTTAAGCAGTGGTCCCGGGTTCGAATCCTGGACCAGGACGAATTTTTCTTCAACTGCGAAGTTTCTGAGAAAGCTGTATAGCTTTCGCTTGCAGCTGTATGGCTGCATTTAGATGGATGTCAAACTTTCCTTCACAGAAACTTACTCCACCTTGGGGATTTCCCCTAAATCTGGTCGATTAACACCTGTCCTTCACTTCGATTTGTTGACCAATTCGCTTTCGCGCTACTAACGACTAGCCTCCTGGTTAGCTCTGTTGGTAGAGCGACTGCTCTGTTTAAGCAGTGGTCCCGGGTTCGAATCCTGGACCAGGACGAATTTTTCTTCAACTGCGAAGTTTCTGAGAAAGCTGTATAGCTTTCCCTTGCAGCCGTATGGCTCCATTTAGGTGGATGTCAAACTTTCCTTCACAGAAACTTACACCACCTTGGGGATTTCCCCTAAATCTCGTCGATTAACACCTGTCCTTCACTTCGAGTTGTTGATCAATTCGCTTTCGCGCTACTAACGACTAGCCTCCTGGTTAGCTCAGTTGGTAGAGCGACTGCTCTGGTTAAGCAGTGGTCCCGGGTTCGAATCCTAGACCAGGCCGAATTTTTCTTCAACTGCGAGGTTTCTGAGAAAGCTGTATAGCTTTCCCTTGCAGCCGTATGGCTGCATTTAGGTGGATGTCAAACTTTCCTTCACAGAAACTTACTCCACCTTAGGGATTTCCCCTAAATCTGGTCGATTAACACCTGTCCTTCACTTCGAGTTGTTGATCAATTCGCTTTCGCGCTACTAACGACTAGCCTTCTGGTTAGCTCAGTTGGTAGAGCGACTGCTCTGGTTAAGCAGTGGTCCCGGGTTCGAATCCTGGACCAGGACGAATATTTCTTCATCTGCGAAGTTTCTGAGAAAGCTGTATAGCTTTTCCTTGCAGCCGTATGGCTGCATTTAGGTGGATGTCAAACATTCCTTCACAGAAACTTACTCCACCTTGGGGATTTCCCCTAAATCTGGTCGATTAACACCTGTCGTTCACTTCGAGTTGTTGATCAATTCGCTTTCGCGCTACTAACGACTAGCCTCCTGGTTAGCTCAGTTGGTCGAGCGACTGCTCTGGTTAAGCAGTGGTCCCGGGTTCGAATCCTGGACCAGGACGAATTTTTTTTCTTCAACTGCGAAGTTTCTGATAAAGCTGTATAGCTTTTCCTTGCAGCCGTATGGCTGCATTTAGGTGGATGTCAAACTTTCCTTCACAGAAACTTACTCCAGTGGACCTTGGGGATTTCCCCTAAATCTGGTCGAGTAGTAATCTGTGGTGAAGAACGCGGTCAAAAGCTTTAGCGAAATCTAAGAAAATTGCGTCGACCTGGCCACCAGCATCCATAGATGTATGAAGGTCGTGAACAAAACCGGCAAGTTGGGTGTCGCATGAAAATCTCTTGCGAAAACCGTGCTGAAAATTGAAGATGATATTGTGACGTTCCAGATAATTTATGACTTCAGTGTGTATGATATGCTCCATGAGTTTGCAAATGGTACTAGTTAAGGAAATGGGCCTGTAATTTAGCGGTGAGGAATGGTCACCCGATTTGAAGAGGGGTACGACTTTAGCTGTTAGCCAGTCTTGAGGTAGAGTTCCGGTAGACAAAGACTGTGAACAGAAAGCGCATAAAAAGGGGGTGATGCTGAATGATATAGATTTGAGGATTTTATTATTAAAGCCTATATTACCCGAGGTGAAAGAAATTTTCAGTCTCTGTAAAAGGGACAGAACACGTGCCTCACTGATAACAATCTCCGGCATGATTGTGCTGTTGATACTATGCAATATGGGAGCGGATGAAACGTCTTCTCTGGTAAAAACTGAAGAAAACGCCTGGTTTAAGACCTCTGCGCATTGCGATGTGGGAATGGAAACGCCATCGTTATTGCTTAGGACTATATGAGGATAACATCTGGGGTTAACAACGCGCCAGAATCTGCTTGGATTATTTGCAAGTATAGATGATAAATCATGGTTAAAGAAACGGCTGCGGGTAGATTTTAAAAGCGACTGATATTCTTTATCGCATTTTTTGTATGTCGCCCAAGAGTTAGAGGTATCCGTTCGGACAGCCTGTTTATATAAACGGTTTTTTTGTTGTTGTTCAACCGTCGGAGCTGCTGAGTAAATCATAGAACTGTGCTTCGGGTTCTCACAGTGAAGACAGGTATGAATTTGTTGATGAGACCAGTAAGTTTATTTATTAATAGCAACCAGTTTTCTTGAGTGGTGCGCTGGAGGTGACCATGTATGAATTCTTCGTAAAAGGCCGATAATTCATTATTTATGCCATCAAAGTTACCTCTGGTATAGCACCTAATCGATTTGCTAGTTGTTATTCTTTCATAGAAACGCTAAGCGAACGCAACTGCAGAAAGTAGCAGACAAGCAAGCCTGAGCCACTGAGGCCGCTGGACACTGCCCAAAATAAAGCCGTCGTTCTCAACTTGTCCTCCTTCTGCTATACTACTACATCTGAAGTTCGAGTTCTGCGCAAGGAATTAAACTTCAATTCGGGCAACTCACCGAAGCCTACGAGAGTGCTTTGCGCCGTGGAGCGAGCCATCAAAGGGCTTCTTACCAAAGTAAGATGCGAAGCTAGCACCCGCAATATCGGTGTTCTATCGAACTGGCTGGTTCACGCACCTCAAGCCAGGTCCTCCCCATTTACGAAAGAAGCCATCAAGGACATCCGCAACAACACCTCAATTGCCATACTTGCTAAGGACAAGGGAAACACCGTTGTGATACTCGACAGAAGTCATCGAGTATGAGTACTGGCGGTCTTACATATACATGCAGAGATATCACACGACAACCCTTCAACAGCAACTGCAGAACGTGTTCTGGAAGATTTTGCAGTTCATACCACAGCTGCAGACGCACCTTTACTATCACCAACTCTGTAATAATTAGTCTGCCCTTGCAACTTATGGTTCAGTGATAGTTCATATGCGAGGCGCTCTGTTACCCCTTATCGTCGACTTCACAAGGTCGACATTGACATCGGCATTGACTGTCATGTTACCGCTAGTCCTGTCCACTTCTTTCTTTTTGTGCCCCTCTTAGTTCGCGCTGTTCCCCAAGATGTCACCTACGCCAAGTGTTGGGCCCACTCGCCCGAAAAACCGCAACACACATTACGAAATCCTCAACTTTCGTGCAGAAAGTGCGCGACTTTTCCCTGGACGAAGACGACGTAATGATGTCCTTCGCCCTGAAGTCGCTCTTCACTTCACTGCCTGTCAACTTGGCCGTAGAATCACGCAAGGAGATCCTGCTGGCGTACGAAACGCTCGCGGAACGAACTCCCCTGGAGGTTAAAGACCTGTGTGAGTTGCTGGAATTTTGCTTAATCTGCGCGTACTTCTCCTACCACGAGCAGTTTTACAAGCAGATCCACTGAACAGTCATGGGTGCTTCCTTATCTGTTACTATTGCGAATTTGGTCATGGAGGTCATTCAGCATTAGGCACTCACCGATTTTTCGCCCAAGCTCAAGATGTTCGACCGCTACGGGGATGACTGCTTCTGCACTGTCAATTGTAATGATGCCCCACGGCCACTGCGTCTTCTCAACTCGATTGAAGCCGCCATACAGTTCACAGTAGAATGAGTGGAACAGCCTTTTTCCTTTCCTCAATGCCCAGGTGATCCGCACCGGTACTGGCCTTTCGATTGATGTACACAGGAAAGTGAGGCATACCGCACATTACCTGAATTTTAATTGGTGCCACCCGCCCTGCCACAAGCACCCTGTCCTTTCCTATCTTGTGACGCCGGCAATGCGCGTTTGCTCAAGCGAGGAGGAAATGGGAAAGAACTTCAGGCAATGCATCAAGAAATATTTACGAACGGGTACCCCGAGCAGCTCATTAAGAATGTTGGTGATCGTGTCCTCAATCCCAGGCCATCTAAGTGCAAGTCATTTCGAATACGTGCATGCATCCCATACATTCCGGGGTCAGCGAAGCTATAAGCTCTATCTTAGCAAGGTATGACTTTCGCGTTGCGCACATGCCGCCCAACAAGCTGAGGAATCGTGAGCGTAAAAGGTCGCAATAGGATGCAGAGATACCCCGATGTTATCTACAAGATACCATCCGCGGACTGTAGCAGCCCTTACACTGGAGAAACTGGACACTTCCTCAAGACAATATAGAAACACCAACGGGACGCGGACAGCTACAAGAAAGCGACGAACGAACTGAACGAGCACGCCGATAATCCCGGTCACTCCATCGATAGGGATAACGCCGCTATAATTTCCAAGAACAGCAATTCAACGGCGAGATTGCTTTTGGAATTCGTGTTTATTGAGACGACCCAGGACACTATCAACAGGACCGATAAGAAGCGACTTCGGCTCTTTCCGACTTACAGTGATCATGGATGTAGCGGGTTCAAAACGTCTCTGTTTTTACCTTGACATCGCCAGTGACCGCCTGTTCTTCCTCAAAAGTATCCCCTGTGGAATTCGTTCGTTAGGCACAGCCGGTCTACTTTGTCGTTGACAACTTTTATTTATTTGTCAGACTATGCATTTATAAGACAATAGAGAACACAAAAAAACAGCAAGAAGCAGGAAAGTCATGATGCATCTATCGGAGTAATTTCGAATTTCATGTCATGCACGTATATCTCTATACTTATGAATATCTCCAGTTCAGTAAAAGGGACTCCATATGTACTCAGTCTCTCTAGACCAGCCTGTAATCTTCGTATCCCTTGAGAGGTGAGGTCTATTACTTGCAACATCCGTTATTGTGTTTTGAAATTTTGGTCACTGTGACATTCTATTGGTAGATTCTTTCATCGAAGTTAATGGTACTTCTTTGGTTATATTGAAATTAAAATTTCGTTTGAATAACTTCTATTGCCATTATACAGTCTAGTCCACTTATAACAATATCCAAGTGCCAAGAAAATTCCATCGTTATAACCGATAATCGTTATAAGCGGGTCAAGAAAAAAACATTTTATTAGCATGCAAGTGAGGTAGTGCAACTACTCGTTTGCAGAAAAGCCATAGTCAGTCAGCTTTGACTGCTTCATGCGAAGCTGAGGCACATCTTTTTCGAGAGCATCTAATTGCTCCACATAGCTAAGCGGGAGGTCCTTCGCGAAAATGAAGTCCCGTAGGGACTGTATCATTCGTTGGGCCTCGTGCGATGACGGTGCCTGGGTAGGCTGCTCAGCCGCGTCGTCGTCGTCGTCGCTCTCACCGCTGTCCGCTGCACCTCGCACACTCGCAACGATCGCCTCATCACTGAGGCACTCGGACGCTTCCCCACCATCGTAGGCATGGAGAAAATCGTCGAGACCCGACGCGTCTTTGTGAAGCGGCGACCATAACTGTGGCACCCCTTCATCGTCGGGTGCTTCCGTGGCCTCCCCTGGGATCGCTTCCTCCTCGCCTGCTTCCTCCTCGTGACGCATTTTCGCATTTTCGGCGCGCGCGGTAAACGGATTCAATCGCTATATCCGATATCGCGGCTCGGGAGCATCGTAATAAGCGGGTTATTTTACCATAGAAAGCATACAAAATTGGACGGTGCAATCGTTGTCCATCGTTATATCGGATATATTGTTATAAGCGGTATCGTTATAAGTGGATTCGACTGTACCACATATATGTTTTAGTAGTACGGGTAAGATAACAAACATGTTTGATTGAAGGGTGTTACTGACTTGTAGTTGCTGAGTCGATGTTTTGATCACCCCATCTAAAAAAATATGACCACGAGTGAATTACTAGCGCCCTACCCTTGGGTCAGCCACGAGGCAAGAAACCTTTAACAGTGATTATTCACCAGTGACCCGCAAGTGAAGTTTACATGTGCAACGAAAGCGTCTTACCTACGAGTCAGCTTCAGCTGGCCGACGTCGGATGCTCCTCCCGACTTGCACGCTTACCTCAGCTAAGTCTTTTCTGTTGGGGTTTTTTCTAGCAACAATATACAGTCGAAGGAAATGCTCTACAGCTCTGCGGTTGAAACTGACTGACCGACACTCACTCGTTGTCATCACTCGTTAACACACGTGTGTTTACACTCTTTAACACGCGCCCAGAGTGGGGACCGAACCCACGCCTTTCGAGTAGACCTCGAATGCCTTACCAATTCGGTCCTGACTCTGGGTGAGTGTTTTTCTTTCTTTCTTTTTCACGTAATAAAAAACTATAACGTCACTAACAGTAAAAAATAGTCTAACCATTCCCCTATGGCTTCTTTGGCGTTGTAGACTGCCGGCATTTCTTTCTGTATTTCCTACAGAGCCCCTCATTTCCAAACCCTATTATCGTCCGAAAGCTTCGCGAGGGCTTCGGCTCTGGCAGCCTTGATGCAAAGGTAGCATAATAGGGTTTCCAGCCGGTTACCCGGTTATGACAGGCTGTAGACGTTCGAGTCGCGCCTCGGGGATTGAAAAAGAAGGTCCCCTTCTCCCCGTGTAGTCTGAGTGGCGCTAAATACCACTCTTAAGCGTCAGATACAGTTGTAGTAAACATAAATACCCTAGAAAGTGAAGGAGAACACAGTCGCCCAGATAGCCGAATCGGTAAGGCATTCGAGATCTAATCGAAAGGCGTGGTTTCGGTCCCCACTCTGGGCGCGTGTTTTTCTTTCTTTCTCATGTAATAAAAAGAAATGTAACGTCACTAACAGTAAAGAATAGTCGAACCATTCCCCTATGCCGTCTTTAGAATTGTAGACTGCCGGCACTTCTTTATTTATATATATATATATATATATATATATATATATATATATATATATATATATATATATATATATATATATATATTGTGATGGAACACCTATGTGGACAATGCCCCAGAGCGCCATAACCCGTCACCTAAGACAACGAAGAGGATGCGGCTAGCCCGAGCGATCATGGCCGCTGGTAAAGAGATCGCATCGCTCTGCGGACACATCTTGTAAATACATCACTTAATCGTCGCCCATGGTTCGTCTCATCCTTGCACAGCCACCACGTAACAATGTAGACGTTCTACTTCTCCCGCCGTGGTCGAGGGGCAGCGCTAGTTGTCCGTCCTCAGAGCACTTGTAAATAAAGACCCCCGCTTTAAATTCGATAGAAAAGCCCCTGCGGGATAGCATAACTGGTCAGAGCACCGCACGCGTTATGCGGAGGTGTGGGCTCGACACCCGCTCCCCGTAAAAACTGCGAATTTTTTCTCGACCTATATTTTCGCTTATTTATCACTGTATTAAAGAAACATGACAAACACACATCATTCGGCAATATTAAATATTTCGGAAACAGCCCAATACCACTGGCAATGACGACTGAAACCTTGATGTATGTTGTCACGAGAGGACCAGACGGTTGCCAAACAGGAGACTAGTTTTAATTAGAATCGAGCCCACAGAAGGTAGCGAGCAAGCAGGCATAGCGTCTTCTTCCTCTAGCCAAGTCACTGGCTCCGCCTAGTGGTCATGGCGGTTTCCGAGTGGTCGGCGCATAACCTTGCGGGGATGATTACCGTTCATAGTGTCTGTGGCAGTATCCCTCCCCTTCAAAAAGCATCGACGTGATGCGAGAGAACAGTGGCAACAATGAAAAGGGAGCCTCCAAACACAACACCATTGCTACTATAGTTCTGACAGTCCTTCACAGTCTTGGAGGCGTCTTTGGCACTCCTCCAGGAGTGAGATTAGCTGCAGTAGCCAGAAGTCCATCATGTCCATTGAACGGGCATCGGCACTCACCGTGAGTGATACAGCTTCATCCTGGCCACACGAACAACTTCTGGAAAAGCCCTGCGTCGAGATCGAACATTTCCTTCGGGAACTACAAGGTACGTAACCTGACTGAGTTGAAGCACCACTTTGTAGGGGTCCAAATAGCGGCGCAACAGTTTTTCGGGTTTCCCTGGAAGGCGGACAGGGCTCCACACCAAAACCTTGTCTCCAGACTGGTAAACCACCTCTTTGTGCCTGTTGTTATATCGGGGGGCGTCGATATTTTGTTGGTTCCGTATTCTATATCGCGCGAGGTTGCGAACTGCTTCGGCGCACCTAGTGAATTCTTCGGCGCCTGAAGTGAATGCTTCCGTTCCACTTTGCAGAAGCATCGAACCAACCATTGTGGAGACCTCCCGACCATGAACGATTCGAAAAGGAGTAAAGCCGGTTGTTTCCTGTGGAACCGTGTTGTACGCGAATACAACGTAGGGTAGTACCTCATCCCAGTTCTTCTGGTCATCGTTAACAAACATGGAAATCATATCAGCCATGGTCTTATTCAGCCACTCGGTCAGACCGTTGGTTTGGGGATGGTATGCAGCTGTGCGGCGAAGGTCGGTGTTCGTAAGTTTCATTAATTCTTCAGTAAGCGCTGATGAAAAGGCAGTTCCTCGGTCGGTATTGAGGACTGCTGGGGCACCAAGGCGGAGAACGATACTGTTGAGGAAAAATATAGCAATTTCCGCTAACTTCCTCGCGGTGTCGCCTTTGATTCGCAGTACCGTATAGGATAGTCGGTAGCGACCACAATCCACTTGTTCCCAGCTGACGAGAAAGGAAATGGGCCTAGTAAATCTATGTCAATCTGTTGAAATGGCAGGTTCGGGGATCGATAGACTGTAAGAAGCCGGCTAGCCGTGTGGATGGAGGTTTTCGGCGCTGACAATCCCGGCACGTTGTGAGGTAGCGTTTGATTGTCGCGGCTAACTGTGGCCAGTAGTACCTCTCGCGGATGCGCGCCATTGTGCTAGCGAAGTCTAAGTACCCCGACGAGGGCTCGTCGTGGCTAGCGTGTAGAACGTCGCCGCGCAGGCATGTCGGTACAACCAGAACGTATTCGTATCCTGTAGGCTGAAACCCTTTTTTAAGGAGCACGCCGTCCCGGGGAACGAAACATGAAAGTGAGCGCCTAAAAAGTCGTAAGATATGCACACAACGTCCCTCGATGTACTCAATGCGTGGCTGGTGCTCCTAGTCGTCTCTCTGTGTCTGGGCAAGATCTGTAGCTTCCAAGGTTCCGAGGAACGCATTGTCCTCTTCCGAGTCGCCAGGATTACGCTCAAGGGGAGCTCGCGACAAGCAGTCGGCGTCGGTGTGCCGCTTCCCGGATTTATACACGATGGTGACATCGAACACCTGAAGCTTGAGGCTCCACCGCGCAAGGCGCCCCGACGGATCCTTGAGACTTGCCAGCCAGCACAAGCATGGATGGTCATAAACGTCGCGAAATAACCGGCCGTACAAGTGGGGTCTTAATTTTGTAATCGCCCATATTACGGCCAAGCACTCCTTTTCTGTCGTCGAGTAGTTTCTCTCCGCCCGTGACAGAGTGCGACTTGCGTAGGCAATCACTCGCTCAACTCCCTCTTGCCACTTTCCTAAAACGGCTACGCGACCAATGTTCCTTGCATCTGTGTGCAGCTCAGTCTTGGCATCTTCGTCAAAATGACAAACTATAGGTGTCGTTTGCAAGCGCCTCTTGAGCTCCTCGAAAGCCATGACTGTTCTTCTCCCCAAACGATGGGTACGTCGTTCGTTGTCATGCGGGTTTGGGCTCCGTCGTTTTAGAAAAGTCGGCCCCAAATCGTCGATAATAAGCACAGAGACCAAGGAATCAGCGAATGGCACGTTTGTCAGTTGGCGTTGGGAACGAGCTTACCGCAGACGTCTTCTCGGGGTCTGGGCTCATGCCCTCAGAGCTCACCACATGTCCAAGACACTTAAGTGTTTCGAATGCGAAGTAGCACTTTTCTGGCTTAAGGTAGAGACCGGCTGCACGGATCGCATGAAACGCTGCGCGGAGGTGCTCGAGATGTTCATCAAACGTCGCCGAAAAGATGACTACATCATCCAAGTAAACGAGACAAGAGTGCGATTTTAGATCCGAGAGATCGCTGTCCATCATTCGCTGGAATGTGGCAAGTGCAGAGCAAAGTCCGAATGGCAGCACTTTAAACTCGAACAATCCGCCAGGGTTAATGAAGGCAGTCTTTTCCCGGTCTTGTTCATCAACTTCAATCTGCCAGTATCTGCTACGCAGGTAGATGAAGAAAATTATCTGGCATGGCGGAGTCGATCGAGGGAGTCATCGATACGTGGCAAAGGAAATACATCCTTTTTCGTAATTTTGTTAAGTCTTCGGTAGTCGACACAGAAGCGAAGGGAACCGTCTTTCTTAGCAACGAGAACGACAGGTGATGCCCACGGACTTTTAGACGGCTGTATCACGTCATCTCGCAGTATCTCATTGACCTGGCGTTGAATAGCCTCGCGTTCTTTTGATAAAACCCTGTACGGTTGTTGTCGAACAGGTCTCTCTCCATCTCCACTTATAATGGGGTGTTTAACTAGGCCAGTGCGCTTTACCTTGGTCGAGGAAGCAAAGCAGTCACTGAACGAGCTGATGAGAGCCTGGAGTAGGTGCTTTTGCTGTTGGGTTAGACTGGGGCTAATTTCAACAAGACTGGTAGGCTCAGCAGTCGCTGTGACTGTAGAAATATTCAGTGCTTCTTGTGAATCTTGAGCCAATGTATTCTGTACAGTAGCTATTTCATTGATGCCCGCTATTTCTGCGAGATAGGCCACAGCTGTGACCTTGTTAAGATGCTGGGGTGCGGCACTGAAATTCGTTAGGAGAATGTCCGTGCGAGCGATAGTTGGGGATTTCAACGACTTCCCGAGCCACGCTGATCTGTCGTTCCAACAAAAGTGGCGCGTTAGCTTTGGGTATACCGCACGTAAAGTCACTGTCACACTTGACGGAAACAAACACACTTGCTCGGGGGGGGGGGCAGCGTCACGTGACCATTCTAAAGGCGTAATGCCATACAACGCGGCTCGGCTTGGGTTTTGGCAGCTCGGTTGGTGAAGAACGTGACCAGGAGCTCCCACAGGTCGATGATGGCCCCATACTAATAAAGAAAGTGTAGTCCGATAATTAGTGGCTTTGAACACTCTCGCAGGACAAGGAAGCAGGCCGGGAAATACGCGTCTCGTATCTTAATTCTGGCCGTGCAAACTGCAAGCGGTGTAAGCACGTGGCCGCCAGCCGAGCGAATCGCGGGGCCGCTCCATGGTGTTGCCACCTTTATTAACCGGCCTTGCAAGCTGGCTGCTTATTACAGAAAAATCCGCTCTTGTGTCCACTCGAGCCGTCAAGCGGTAGTCGTCGGCTGAAATCAGAATTTCGGCGGAGACTATGCTGGCGTTTTCATGGTGCGTTTCTGGGCTAGGCATCAAGTCGTCTGTTGGAGTCGCTGCAAAAGCTCGTGCGGGGTCGGGTCATCGCGGTGGTGAGGCCGGGGCGTCGGGTTTTGCTTCGCGTCGTGGAGTAGGTAGAGGATGTTGTGAAGTGTGAGCGGCGGCAGCCCAACCCCCGGAGGGCGCCATCCTCAGTTTCCCCGGCGGGGGCCACGGGACCTTCCACCAGCCTCGGCGGTCGTCATAGTCGAGAGTGGGCGTCGAGAAACATGAAGCGTTGCGGGGAAGGCGATCTGAACTGGCGTTCCTGTTGTGGCGGAGAGGGCAGATGGGAGGCTAGGTGCTCCTGAATTTTACGAGGTGGTTCGCCGTAGTGAAGTCGAGGGGCATCAGGCGAAAACCCTCGCATGCCCATCCAGCGGTAGGGACAGAAGCGCCGAACGTGGCCCGCTTCCCCGCAATGATAACAGAGGGGTCTGTTCTCTGGAGTGCGCCATATCACCGCTTTTCTAGCAGGCTCGTCTGGGTCAATCGCCGCAGCGCTGCTGGTGAACCGCTGCTAACTGGGCGCAGTTGGATGCTGATAATGTTGAGGCCCATCGGGAGAAGGTCTGCGCAGAGTGCCTGCGTACGCCATGACATGGGGTGCAGGCTTGTCGTAAGTTGCAGCATACGTGTTCTGCGGTGGCAGTGTGGGCTGCAATGCCTGCCGTATGTCCTCGCGGACTACGTCGGAAAGCGAGGCCACGCATGGCTGACGACCAACGAGGTTGGCATTCTGGAGCTCAAGTTCCTCGCGAACAATGGCTCTTATAAGGTGTCGCAAAGAAAAGTCATCCGTGTTCCCCGGCGCTAGAGCATGACACCTTGATGTCTGGGGATGAGATTGACGGCTGTACTGCATCCCACGTTGCTGCAGCGCACGTTCTATTGCTGCTGCTTCTTTAATGAAGTCAGCAACGCTACCCCGCGGGTTCCCAACAAGACCTTGAACAGCTGCTCCTTTACTCCTCTCATTAAATGCCGCACCTTTTTCTCCTCGGCCGTCGGGGTCTGCCCATCTAAACAGTCGGCACATGAATTTTCCAAACATGGCCACAGTCTTGTTTGGACCCTGGAAACGTGACTGAACGGCGATCTCAGCCAGCTCCTTTCGTTCGCCACTGCGATATGTGGCCAAGAGCTGTTGCCTAAATTCTTCCCAAGGGTCCATGATGGCTTCATGGATTTACACACCAAGTCTGAGCGGAATTCTCCAGAGAGAAATAAACCATCCTGAGTTTTCGACGGTCATCCCATTCATTGAATGAGGCCACCCGTTCAAAGCTCTCAAGCAAATCGTCGACGTCCTCAAAGCTATCCCGTGAAATGCTTTCGGGGTGCGAGGCGTATGCAGGACAACCGGTTGAGCCATTCCTGCCATCTGGCCAGTTTGGCTAGCGGTAGAAGTCAAGGCTGACCTCATAGCTGACCTGACAGGTGTGGCGAGGCGCCCAAACTCCGGTTCCAAGCCTTGCAGGCGTCGGCTCGCCTTGTAAACTGGTGTTGTGTCCACTGCGCTGGGGCTTGAAGTAGCCAGGTCTTCGGCACCGAAGTACATAGGTTGGATACCCGCACCCACCAAACTGTCACAAGAGGGCCAGATGGTTGCCAAACAGGAGACTAGTTTTTATTAGAAACGAGACCACAGAAGGTAGCGAGCAAGCAGGCAAAGCGTCTTCTTCCTCTAGCCAAGTCACTGGCTCCGCCTAGTGGTCATGGCGGTTTCCGAGTGGTGAGCGAATACCGTTGTGGGGATGATTACCGTTCATAGTGTCTGTGACAATATATATATATATATATATATATATATATATATATATATATATATATATATATATATATATATATATAGAAGAAAAGAAAACAAGCTTTTACCTTGTGGAAACTTTTCTTTTCTTGTGTTCTCTACCATCTTCAAAACTTCAACTGCTCCCTATATATATGTATACATATATATATATATATATATATATATATATATATATATATATATATATATATATACATGTATATATATATATATAAGTAAAGAGTCGGATACACAGCAAGAACAATAACAAACAATGTTTACTTACGTAGCGGCAACGGGACTTGCCTTCATCAGAGTAAAGTTACATGATTTTGCTGACACATGACACAGCAAAATCATGTAACTTTACTCTCATGAAGGCAAGTCCCGTTGCCGCTACGTAAGTAAACATTGTTTGTTATTGTTCTTGCTGTGTATCCGACTCTTTACTTATACTATTTCTGCGCGCTTTGTGAGTTTATCTTTTTCTAGATTTATATATATATATATATATATATATATAACAAAACAGAAAGATACGGGACGAGGGACTCGGTAAAGATACATATCAAGGTTGCAGTCGTCCTTGCCAGCGCTATTCGGCTTTTTTTGAAACATTTAATAGGGCCGAATGACGTGTGCTTGTCACGTTTCTTTGATACATTGATAAATAAGCGAAAATATAAGTCGACAAAAAATCCGCCGTTTTTCCGGGAGCGGGACTCAAACCCACATCTCCGCGTAGCCGGTGCAGTGTCTTCGCCATTACGCTATCCCGCAGCGGATTCTCTCTCGACTTTAAAGCGGGGGTTTATATTTACAAGAGCTCTGAGGCCGGTCAACTAGCGCCGCCCCTCGACTACCGCGGGAGACGTAGAACGTCTTCTTTCTCAGCGGCCGCCACGTAGACCGTGGTCGGAGGTCGGGGTTAGCAATTGGCATATCCGAACTGCTGGAGCCAGTGCCTCGTAATGCATGTAGCAGAACAGAAAGATACGGCACGCGGAACTCGGTAAAGATACATATCAAGGTTGCAGTCGTCATTGCCAGTGCTATTCGGCGTTTTTCGAAATATTTAATACGGCCGAATGACGTGTGCTTGTCACGTGTCTTTGATACATTGATAAATAAGCGAAAATATAAGTCGAGAAAAAATCCGCCATTTTTCCGGGAGCGGGACTCGAACCCACATCTCCGCATAACCGGTGCGCTGCGTTCGCCATTACGCTATCCAGCAGCGGCTTCTCTCTCGACTTTAAAACGGGGGTTCATATTTACAAGAGCTCTGAGGCCGGTCAACTAGCACCGCCCCTCGACTACCGCGGGAGACGTAGAACGTCTTCTTTCCCAGCGGCCGCCACGTATACCGTGGTCGGAGGTCGGGGTTAGCAATTGGCATATCCGAACTGCTGGATCCAGTGCCTCGTAATGCATGTAGCAGAACAGAAAGATACGGGACGAGGGACTCGGTAAAGATACATGTCAAGGTTGCAGTCGTCATTGCCAGTGCTATTCGGCGTTTTTCGAAATATTTCGAAATATATATATACATATATATATATATATATATCATAGGTCAGCAGTCTACAACGTTTACAGTCTATATATATATATAAATAACTAAATATATATATATATATATATATATATATATATATATATATATATATATATATATATACAGTCTAGTCCACTTATAACAATATCCAAGTGCCAAGAAAATTCCATCGTTATAACCGATAATCGTTATAAGCGGGTCAAGAAAAAAACATTTTATTAGCATGCAAGTGAGGTAGTGCAACTACTCGTTTGCAGAAAAGCCATAGTCAGTCAGCTTTGACTGCTTCATGCGAAGCTGAGGCACATCTTTTTCGAGAGCATCTAATTGCTCCACATAGCTAAGCGGGAGGTCCTTCGCGAAAATGAAGTCCCGTAGGGACTGTATCATTCGTTGGGCCTCGTGCGATGACGGTGCCTGGGTAGGCTGCTCAGCCGCGTCGTCGTCGTCGTCGCTCTCACCGCTGTCCGCTGCACCTCGCACACTCGCAACGATCGCCTCATCACTGAGGCACTCGGACGCTTCCACACCATCGTAGGCATGGAGAAAATCGTCGAGACCCGACGCGTCTTTGTGAAGCGGCGACCATAACTGTGGCACCCCTTCATCGTCGGGTGCTTCCGTGGCCTCCCCTGGGATCGCTTCCTCCTCGCCTGCTTCCTCCTCGTGACGCATTTTCGCATTTTCGGCGCGCGCGGTAAACGGATTCAATCGCTATATCCGATATCGCGGCTCGGGAGCATCGTAATAAGCGGGTTATTTTACCATAGAAAGCATACAAAATTGGACGGTGCAATCGTTGTCCATCGTTATATCGGATATATTGTTATAAGCGGTATCGTTATAAGTGGATTCGACTGTATATATATATATATTTATATATATGTATATACAGAAAGATAGGTCAGCAGTCTACAACGCCTCTTTTGGCGTTGTAGACTGCTGACCTATCTTTCTGTATTTCCTCAACGAGCCCCTCATTTCCTTACTATATATATATATATATATATATATATATATATATATATGTATATCTAGCAATGAATAAGTTCCGGGATTCGGTTTCAAAAATACAGTCGACACACGTATACCGGACCCCGGTCGCAACGTTAGTTCAACCATCGTTTTCATACGTGTGTCTACCCTCTTGTATATATATATATATATAAATATATATTTACCCTATCATGACAGGCTGTAGACGTTTGAGTCACGCCCTAGGAGTTGAAAAAAAAGTCCACTTTTCACCTTGTAGTCTGAGTGCGCTGGCCACGGAGCAAGAATAATTCAGGAAGCGCAACAGCGCTTGCTCCGGCGGAGCGATAAAGTCACGGCGCCGGGCACGGGACCGACGCGCCCTCTGTCACGAGGCGCCAAAGGAAAAAGGCGCGCCGGTTCAAGGTCAGCCAGCGCATGTTCGGCTCTCGTCGAGATCAGGCCGCAGACGACGCCGACGAGTCCCTTGTGCGACAGAACTTTCATTGGAGTCGGTGGAAGAAATCTTCGCGTATCAAACATCGTTGTCGTAAGCCTAAGAAATTTGATTTTTCTAGAACGCGAAACTTACAAAAAAAAACATGTGGTTGAAAATCTAGGCTTGATTAGTTCCAGTGAACGATGATCCTTATCTTCTATGCCATTAGTTCATATTTAAACTGTCCTAATTTCGCCGCCCTGCCTGTGCAACATGAAAAGCGCGCGCGAATCTCAGAACCTGCCCGCGGGGGTGGCGAGAGTGAACCGCTCGTCGCGGGAAGGCGGTGTAGGCAGACGTCGTCTGCTCCGGAATTCCTTTTAGTGCTTAGTTTCAAGCGCTGTACGGCTTGTAACTGGGGAAGTATTTATTAATAGTTGCTGCTAAATGGCCAGCCCTTCTATGTATTTGTTTTACAGAAAGAAATCTGGCAATTTTCACGATGCATTCGATCATATAACAATTTTTGTGCGTCGCGTCTGTAGAAGAACATGTAAACTATGGCGACGCGCTTGAAGCGCCTGTGTTGTTCTGCTCCGCAAGCTGCATTTCCTCCTCGCCAGACAGTGATATTAACGAGCCGCACGCCCGTGCTGTTCTAGCTCGGAAGATTCCACTTCTGAGATACTTCTTTCTCCATGGCGCTGGCTACCACCCTGAAGTGTCAGATACAGTTCCAGTAAATATAAATATCCCAAAAGGTGGACGAGAACGCAGTCGCCCAGATAGCCAAATTGATAAGTTATTTGAGATCAAATCGAAAGGCGGGGGTTTGGTCTCCCCTCTTGGCGCGTGTTTTTCTTTCTTTCTTTCTTACGTATATTTAAACAATGTTAACTTCACTAACCGTAGTAAAAAAAAGAGGCTGACAACACCGCTATGCCTCGTTTGGTGTTGTAGACAGCCGACCCATCTTTCTATATTTCCTCAACGGGCCCATCGTTTCCTAACTATATTGCCACAAACTATGTATGGGATTGTTTATTTATTGTTTGTTTTTGCTGCCCGACCAAGCCCGGATCTGTTATCTGGGTCCAAAGAGAAGCGCGTTTTCCCTTTATTTTTATGCCGCACGGGCTATCTCATTCAGATAAGCAAACATCACTATCCCAGAATACGTTTCTTTGATTTACGACGTTCTGCATGTAAATCAATGGTTCTAGAGACACTCGCGCCGAAATATAAAATCCGCAAGACCACACGCCGAGGCATTCAAATTTCCAACGCTGGATTTTGCACGTCACTTTGCTGACTACTGCTTCGCCGCAAGTGCATTCTTTGAGCTGTTAGGGGAACGCACGTTTGCTCCAATAAACTTGTTTTCCTTGAAGACGACTGCGTCGTTTTTGACTTCGTGACATCTCGGGAGGCGCTGGGTACATGAAAGCTAACCCTATTCAAGCCGAGAAGCAAGCCCAAGTCGTGTCAGCGGCCAACAGCATTGTCTTTACCCAGAGTTGGGAATGCTTCCGGATAAAGTGAAGAAAGAGGACGTTGTGAAAACCACCATAATCAACGTAGGCACCATGACCAGCGCGTCCAATCCGGGCCTCGTTCTGTAGCAACCCAGGGGGTCCATCATTCCATGGTTCGCCTGCGGAGGACCCCGAAGACGGGTTGCAGCAGGTCGAACGGGTCAGGCTGTTAAACCGATAACACGACGCGGAGACACGGAGGCTTGTGTTCTTCTACCTCGAGGACTCAGCACGGATCTGGTTCGAAAACCATGAGAGCTCAATAGAACCTTGAAACGATTTCACAATAAAATTTTAACGACATTCACCATGGTTGTGCCGAAAGAGCGCGCCGAAATATTGCTGCAGATGCGGACACAACAACATAACGAAAGCATTGTTGTGTTCATCAAGGAGATTAAGAGGTATTCAGGCGGTCTGACTCTTCCATTGCGGAAGAAAAGAAGTTACGCTTTTTGATGTGCGGTGGGAAGGAGGAACTGTTTTCTGGACTTGTCCGCAATCCACCCAAAACCGTCGTCGTATTGGTGACCGATGGCAGCACAACTGAGAAGGCCCTCGAAATGCGACCTAAGCAGTATGATCGCAACTTTGTTAGCGCGGCAAATCCAAAATATTTCGACAGCACGCGGATTCCGGCCAACAGCCTACGCGAGGCTATCCGCGCAATAGTGAGAGAGGCGCTGCAGAAACTTCTCCCGATGCCGCTGCAACCCCTATTCGTTTCCCTCACTCACATGATTAGGGGTGAAATGCAGCTAGCACTGGGAACTTCAACGACGCCAAAAACACCGCGCGAGGCGCAAACCATGGCCTACGCGGCTGCTGTCCGTCGACCTCGCCCGCATGCCCCTATCGTCCCGAGGCTTCATATCGTCTTCCCCTGTCGCCGGCCCGATCACCTCAGTTGCACACCCCCGCACCAAGGAAGACCAACGTGCGGAAACGCCAGATACTCGTCCGCTTTGCTACCACAGCGGAGAGGCCGACCACATTTACCGTCGCTGTCCCTACAAGAGGCTCGGTTGGCGAGGGTTGTCCGTCGACGCACCATGCCCCCGACGCGTCCAACGCCCTACTGAAATCGAAGATTACCTGCCCAACGCCAACCGAGGTCCACCGCGCTTCAACCATTCGTCGTCACCCTACCCATACCGATCGCCAAGCCGTCAAAACAATTCCGACTTCACGCATAAAAATTCCTTAAGCCCACGTAGGGGAAACTAAAACCAGAAACTTCTGGGAGACAGGTTGCTCTACGGCGCAAAACCTGAAACCCTCCAACGACGCAAGGACGCGTCGAAGACAGTGATTCACGACTAGCCCTAATCCCAACGACCCAACCTAACACTGACGAGACTCCCGAACACGACGACAGCTACACGGCGTGACGCGTACCCGACACAACCGAGACTGCCGCTGAAAAGACGACAACAACGACGACGCACAGTGCCCGACCGTCAACACGCACGAGCCGAGATGTGACGCCCCGACGAACCCGGAACCCGAGGAAGGCGCGTCCGAAGTCAAGGTGTCTATCGACGACTTTGATGTAGTCGCCGTCATAGGCACGGGAGCCGACCTCAGTAATGGGCGGACCATTTGCGTCTGAGCTAAAAAAAGTTATAACTTGATGCGACGGTCCGTCAATGCGCACTCTAGGAGACCATCCCGTGACGCCAAGTGGAACGTGTACATCGCGCGTCACCATATAAGGCACAGAGTACCCTGTGGCGTTCGTCATTTTGCCTAACTGCTCCCGCGACGTAATCCTTGGAATGAACTTTCTGACGGACAACGGTGCACTGATAGATCTACAGGCCAAGACCATAAATTTTTTCTTCGGTCACTTTATGACGCGGGAACCGAACCCCGAACACTGTGTTGCTTAAAGGATTGCCGACGATCATGTCACCCTACCATCCCACGCAATCTTGATGATGACTGTGTACTGTGCAGATGCGGTTGCTAACGTCGACGCTGTCGTAGAGAGTTATCACAGGCTACTTCTCGGTCGCGGTGTCTCGGTCAAAAGAGGCATTGCCCGCTTTAAGCAACGCCAATCCCATGTTTTGCTCACTAATGTACACGACGAGTACCAAGATGTAAACAAGGGCGCTGCAATTGCGTTCTTTGACGAAACGCAAGAAGCAAGCGACGTGATCGTGTTTGCCGAATTTTAACGCGCACCCTAAGATACCTTCAAGCTTCTCAATCCTTTCGACTCGAATCCGGCATTACCGCAAGCAGAACGGAACAAATTATTGGCTTTGCTGTGTCTCTACAGGGAGAGTTTTTCGTCTAACTCAAAACTACGAACGACAGCTCTAGCGAAGCGTCGAATAATAACCGAAGATGGAGCCCGACCTACCAGACAGTTACCGTACCGCGTCTCTTCATACGAGCGGAAAGCCATCTGGACTCACGCCGACGACATGCTCAGTGACGCATTATACAGCCATCGAAAGGCCACTGGGCTCCACCGGTTGTGGCGGAGAATAAAAAAGACGGCACAATGAGGTTCTTCGTTGACTACCGGCGACAGAACCAACTCACCAAAAAGGATGTCTGCCCCTGCAACGAATCGACGATGCCCTTGACCACCTCCGCGATGCGAAGTACTTCTCATCGATGAATCTGAAGACTTGCTACTGGCAAATTGAGGTGGACGGGAGAGACCGAGAGAAGACCGCATTTATAACCCTGGACGGCCTATAAGAGTTCAATGTGATGCCCTTTGTCTCTGCATGGCGCCAGCAATATTTCAAAGAGTCATGGACACTGCGCTAGCACGCCCAACGTTGCACACCTGCCTCGTATACCTCGACGACTTTGTGGCATTCGCCCGGACTTTCGACGAACACCTTGCAAGGTTGGAGTCTCTACTCGAGGGCATTCCTACGTCCGGGTTAACGCTGAATCCTGATAAGTGCCGTTTTGTGTAAGAGGAGCTCCAGTTTTTGGGCCACGTCATCAACGCCGCAAAAGTCCTACCTGACGCGTCAAGAATATCAGCCATTGCGAACTTCCCAAGGCCGAAAGGGAAGAAGAGCGTACAAAGATTTCTCGGACTGTGCGCATACTACCATACTACACGCGCTTCGTCGCAAACTTCGACCGCAATGCAGAGCCACTCACACGCCTGACGAAAGATAGCACCCCTTTTATATAGGAAAACGAGCAAGAAGGAGCATTTCCGCGAGCTGAAAAAACGCCTGCAACGCCCGCCCGTGCTCGCTCATTTCGACGAAGACGCCCAAACGGAAATGCACACGGACGCCAGTGATGTAGGCTTGGGTGCCATCCTCGTCCAAAAACAAAGCTGTTGCGAAAAATAAATCGGGTTTGCCAGACGGCTTCAGTCAAAGGAGGAGAAAAACTACTGAGCATCTAAAAAATGTGCTCGCGGTTATAACGACGATATCAACATTTCCCCTATACGTGTATGGTAGACAATTAAAGGTTGTTACCGACCACCATCCGCTGTGTTGGGTCGCAAATTTGAAGGACCCCTCTGGGGGTCTTGGGTGGCGGAGCTTTCGCCTGCAAGGGTTCGACGTTACAATCGTATATAAATCCGGCAGGAAACACTCCGACACCGACTGCCTGTCCCGCGCTCCTGTCGACCCACCACCACAAGACTCTGATGAAGACAGCACGTTCTTCTGAGTCGTGACGGAGAGTTACCTAGAAGCACAGCAGCGTGCCGACCCCAAATTACGCATCCTAATCGACTACCTCGAAGGATGCAACGTCACCGTGCCTGGGACCTTCAAACGCGACCTACCAGTCTTCAGCCTGAAAAATTCCGTTCTAGTAAAGAAGAATTTCAGCCCCGTAACCAGAACGTATTATCTTGTCATCCCGTCAGATCTCTGTCACGAAATTTTGGAAGAGTGGGATGACAGCCCGTCTTGCGGACATCTCTGCAACGCCCCTGAGATTCAAAAAATCAAGGTGAAGTAGTACAGCACCGCCTTACATCCGATGTTACCCACAACGCTCGCAGGTGCCGTGACTGCCAGCAATGAAAAACGCCACCGACGAGACCCGCTATATCCTTCAGCCGATCGCCGTCCCATCAACACCCTTTTAACAGATTGGAATGGACCTTCTGGGCTCGTTCCCTACATCCCGATTCGAGAACAAGTGGATTGTCGTAGCGACAGACAACGACAATATTATTCTACGAAAGCCTAGCGAGGGTATCGGTTCCGGCGGCCTTCATGCCAAGGTAGCATAAGAGGGCTTCCCACAAGTTACCCGCTCATGACAGCCTGTAGACGTTCGAGCCACGCCCCGGAGGTTGAAAAGAAGGTCAACTTGTCCCCGTGTAGTAAGAGTGGCTCTGGCTACCACCCTCAAGCGTCAGATACAGTTCCACTAAATAAAAATATCCCAGAAGGTGAAGGAGAACACAGCCACACAGATAGCCAAATTGGTAAGGCATTCGAGATGAAATCGAGAAGCGTGGGTTCGGTCCCCAATTTGGGCGCGTGTTTTTCTTCTTTTCTTTCTTTCTTACGTGTATTTAAAAAGCGTTAACCTCACTAACCACAGTAAAAAAAGGCTAACAACACCCCTATGCCTCCTTTGGCATTGCAGACTGCCGACCTAGCTTTCTATACTTCCTCAACGATCCCCTCATTTCTGAACTATATATATATATATATATACATATTGTGAGCATTTGTGTGTAAGCTACGATAGTGCTCGCTTCAAGGACACATGGAAGGTGCCTGCTACTTTCGTGTCCAATCCACCTTGCACTCCGTATGCTTCTCAAGACCATTATCATCACCATGTCGCACCTCATCGGTTTCTCATACCCATCCACATCATCATTCCTCGGGCTGGTATTCTCGGTTGCCTCTCGGAATAAACGCGCCGTCCCGACTGACTCTGCGACGTCTCTTCTGGGTGACGGCTGCCTTTGACGTCTCCCTCAATATATATATATAGATATTGTGAGCATAGGGACGTTATTGCCGGACATTATGCCCAAAAGCAGTATAACCATCATCGCTTGCATTGTGGACACCAAGGGGTGTGTTTCCCGTTTAGTCATGTCTGTTCACCCATCGCCATTATCATCAGTAAATGATCATCATCATCCCCTCGCTTCGACTGCGGACGAACGTCTGGGCTCGGCGACCGAATAAAGGCCTTCTTGCAAAACATCGTCTCTCACTTTATATTTATATATATATATTTGCTAATGGTCCAGAAATATCAAAAAGTAGAGTCCGACGCAAGTCACAAAAAAAAATAAACATGTTTGCTAACGTTTCGACTGGTGGTCCACTCTTCATCGGAGTAACATTTACAGTACACTGCAGAACTCTTTTAAAGGTGCGTGTAGAGAGAGAAAGTTGCGCTACAGTGCGCCCTTGTTAAAAGAAATCATACGTCATCATTCAGCAAAACAAGAAAAAACGCAAGACATACACAGGAGAGGGAATGCACTGCCCTCCCTCTTTTTTGGAGAAAAGGTACAATGCGCCTTGTTTAGAAGTAATTATTGGCAGGTGGTACAACACAAAGAGAAAAGTAAAATGCAAAGGGACGTCTAGGAAGGAGGTAAATTGGTGCCTCTCGTCGTAGGAATTAACAGAAGAAGCGGGGTGGGGGGAGGAAGGAATAAACAGGGCCATAGCTGCAATTGAATCGTTGCTAGGGGATCCAGACTCACCGACCGAGCAGATCCGCTGGCACCTGCTCGCCGTCAACACCAACTACGAGGAGAAGAATGTCCTTGACAAGCGGGTCAAGGAAACTATAGATTTAGACGAAACTGAAGCCGACTTCTTCACCAGCTTTGAATATGACAAAAAAGTGCACTTCATACGCGTGCACGTTTCCTTCGCCCGACCCTCAGCGGTTCCTTCTCATGTTGCTGCTCAGAGTAACGGAGCGCCGAGCCCTGATTTTGCCGACCCCAGGCACGGCAAGACTGCGGCGCTGCCCGGTGATGGCAAGATAACCGTGGAGGTCGAAAATATGGCGAATGGGCGCGCTTTCTGTGAGCCGCGCGTCTGCTATGTACACGGCCGCACAACCAGCGAGGACTCTCATCGCCTGAAACAACTGCCGGAGCTCGCCGGAGGGGCTATTGGAAACACCCAACAGCCCGCCTAGCCACGACTGCGTCGTCATCGCCGACGGCCAGGTCACGGGGCTCTCCAAACCCCTCGTGGCACGGAAGTACAATGCTGCGGCCGACCCGGAGTGGCCTAGCTTGAGGTTCTCTGGCGGTTCGAACGTCGCTGCCGCTCGTGAAGGTTCCTACTACACCGCCGCGTGGGTGATCGTCGCTAGAGGCAGCCATTCCCACTTGCACGCCGGTGGACGTTCTGTGACCGGCGCTGGATTCTCTGCTGGCGTAGGCCCGTCCAGGATTATGCGCCTACGATCAATGCACCAGCGCCTTGAATTCGTTCACGGGAACCACCAAGTGAACCTGGTTACGGCGAAATCATGAACGGCAACCAGGTAGCTTCTGTGACTCTGCTTGGTGGCCCCCTAAAAAATCATGGAAGCTCTCGCATCGGCTACCGAGATCGTCGTTCCGCAAGCATGGTGGAGGAGCTCACCTTCCTCATCCGTGCAACTCGCGACAACGAGTGGTCCCCCGTACACCAGCTACAAGCCATGGCGCTCCGCGCAGACTACATGCGTTCCAGCCAAGGGCAGACGGGGGAGCACGTCCATCGAAGACAGCTGCACCGGCAGCGGGAATTCCTCTATGACCCCGGCAGTTACGGTGGATCACAGGGCGACATCAAATTCAAATTTAAATTCCTACCAATCTGCATTCCTTTGTGATAAATGCTTAATGTGTCATAATGTTTTTGGGGAAAATTCACAAGAATTTATTTGGATCTCTAATGTAGAAATTCTCACTCTAGCTTAATGGAACAGACCAAGACATTGTTATTACTTGTGAAGGCTTTCATACATATCGGTTATGAAATACTTTCTTTAATTGATTTCTCTGCACGGGTCATCACAACTTGAAAGAAATAGATGTGCAGAAAGCTAGTAACTGGTTACATGACTAGTGGAACATGCACTTTCGTGCAGACCGGGGATTGGCGATTGGCCCACGATAACTCAGAATTCTAAACTCGCGCGAACACAGAAATATTGGAATTTAATGCACACAAAATATGCACACTTCGGAACACTTATTCAGCATTGGTGTCGTCTATTGATAACGGTATTTGCAACACGTATGTATAATACTGTAGAAAGTTGTCCAATCGACTAGATTTAAAAAACTTTGTGAATGATCGCCACAGAAAATTTTCGACTAAAACTCATCCTCGTTATTTGCCTAGCAAAAGTTAAAACCGGTGATGTAAACGATTGTGTCATGAAACCGCCTTTTAAAACCTGAACGAAGATAGCAGTGCATATAACATAGGAAACGCCTCGCAATTTAGAAGTTGTGCAACTCACCGCTATATATTAAAATACACTTCAGAGCCACCAAATTGCAATGTGGGTGCAGCCAACCAGCACTAATATGGTCGACTATGCAAAGGGAGAGAACCACTTTCTGCAAGCACGCAACACGAAAACACTCTCGGGATGTTGGCAGTGCCATTTTATATAAAAAACATGCAATTAGTTTTCAAACATATACAAAGAATATTGCACATTTTTTTTTATTTTTACGCACAACAAAACCGCGTAACCAAAGTTGCAAAAAAAGTATTTTAAAAATGCAATTCCGCTCAAAAATTATACAAAAAAAATTAAATAAAAAAACGCCTCCTAACTAATTTTTTTTTTGTTTTACCTTTTTGAATTGTGAAAATACAACCAGGTGTTCTTAACTTTGTTGTATTATCTCTTAAGTCACGCATTCCATAACTCTGAGATCACCTTTGTTGTGCATTCCTTGGAATAAGTTGAATTTAAAGCAGTGCTGGCACTGGACGGGTGGCTTGACCAAATGAATGGAAACGCGGTATGTAGCACCATTAAACTTTATATTATAAGACATCATCTGGGGATTCGCAGTAAACAACTTTTACGGCGTTAATCTAAATAACACACGGGTGTCGTGCGGAAAAATGTAGTAAATTAGATAGAGCTGTTGAGGGAACAAAATAACGCTCAGCCACCAATTAAAGTGCGAGTGGCACAGGCACCAGAGCAACAGCCTTTCAAATTGAAACGGCAATGCTGCTGTTCTAAAACAATTAATTACGTGAAGTAATAAGGCCGGATGGGTCAATAAGAATGTCGCAATCTATATGAGGGGGAATGTATTATTCTAAGGATATTTGGTTACATTAAATGGCCATTTAAAACTTCATGTGCACCTTTCCCGCTGATGGCAGTCCTTTCTACAACGATTATTCCGTAGTTATTCAGCGAAATGTAAAGAGTTTTGCACAGAAACTTGCCTTTCACACAGTATCAAGCATCGCAATAGGTTCCTGAGCATTGGAAACTATCCCATAGAAATGCATAGGGAGTAAGATTTGGCAGCGAATTACACAACAAATATAACGAATCCTGGAGACATAATTTTGCGTTTTCATCTTCACGTTTACTTCTTGCTTTAGGCCAAATATCACTTCCCTGAAGAGATTTTGCAAGGTTCCTTAGATGTCGGGATTTTCGGAGAGAAAGCTGGGTATGTTGCATGCAATTATACTCTCGCACTTACATATGGTCATTTACTTCACTGTGACATAAGAAACGGGAACTGGAGCGGACGTTTTCTTTAACAAAGAAGACCCCGTTTTCTTTTATGTTTCTTTAATCCAGGATCACTGTGTTAGCCCTATGTAGCTATTCTTTACTTACTACTTTCGCTTTGTCTATAGCCCAAACACCAGAAACAATTATGCATTAACATATTGCGCAGACGCGTATAGTACCATGATGGCGGGAACTAAATTTGTCCGGATATCGGGAATTCAGGCTGCGTCGCTGTGCATTAGGTTCACATTCTTCGGGATGAGGTAACGTTTTGGTGCCTTTATTCTCGTTCCTGCTAAGAATGGAGCAGGTCGCCAAAAAAACTTCCTTGGAAATCAATAGTTAGAGGGTGACAAAAAGGCGCTGATAGAACGGTGTGTGCAGATGAACCGGACGTCAAGTGCTTTTGGCGACGAAGTTTTAAACAAATCTGGGCGTCGTCGTCGTGTTGCTGCGGTTCCCCCGCGTCAGCGACTTATGTAGACCGAAAAATAGCAATATTAGTGCCAACAACAATCCGGATCGGCTGTTCTGTGCTTTCGTGTATTTTTGAAGCTTTCATTGTTTGCCGTACCATTATTACTGCTGTAAAATAATATGCATTACAGTTAAGCGCAAATAGCTCGCTCTGCAATTTCGTAATCCCTGCTTAATGTGCGTTTGCTTTTGCCGGCCTCAGCCAATTGCAGGGGAGGGCATACGGCATCATACGTACTGTATCGGGAAATGGGCTTGTGCGTCCCATGGCCATTCTCTTTTTATGCAATAATATAGTTTGTTTGAGCGGAATCTGCGTTAAAACTGGCGTCAGTGTGATTCTCACGAGGCGATCTTTAGAATGAAGCAAACATGTGTTTTGTCTCCATGACCGCTTTAAGCAATGCAAACCTCCCTTTTATAGGATTGTTGTGGACAGAACTCTAAGAACGACCTCTACGTCAGCATCAGCATCAACAGCCTACTTAGGTTCACTGAAGGGTGAAGGCCTCTCCCAATGACTTCAAATCACTACTGTACTGTGCTGCCCGAGTCCACTTCTAGTCACCGAATTCACCTATTTCATACCTCCGTTGGTTCATTGGCAATCCCCTTCTTCTAGACGTATCTGTTGGTATCACTTCCGTTATTTTATTTTCCACCGGTTTTCGATTCATCTAACCACATGGCCAGCCACGTTAGTTTGTTTTTTCTTTACGTGAACTAGGATATGGTCTACTCGACTTTGTCCCTCATCCAGGAACCTTGTTTTTTTTTGTTTTGTAAGTGTTACGTCTGTAATTATTCCCCCAATGACGCGTTAAGACGATCTGTTTGTTTTCCAATCGTAAATTGGGCGCCAACTTCGTGATCCGTATGTTATTACCAGCCGCATGCACTGGGCGTGTGTTTTTGTTCGACTTATAGAGGTAGCTTTCTTTTCGTTATTTTGGAGGGCTTGATGAGTGCTTCTTCTCTCGTGGTTGTGGCCCGCACTAACCAACTGTTCCAGGTAATTATATTATTTTACGTCTTCTATTGTTTCATTTTCAAAACACAAGAGGCTGCTTTGTAATGCTTATTATTCATTACTTTAAAATTATTGTCGTTTTCCTTTAGGCCCATGACATGCTACTTTACTGCAGTTCAGCGAGCCTTGTTTGCGGGGCTCTGCTTTCTCACTGGGCAGTATTATGACATCCGCAATCCTCAGATGGCCCAAGTATTCCCCGATTATGTCTAACTCTGCTTTCGCATTCATAATTTCTGAATGCCCTCTACATAGATGCTGTGAACAGTTTTGGCAACATGGTATTTTCCTGGCTTGCCACCTTGGGATAGTCAATTTATACCGTGCTTGTAATGTGTTATCCTGCCTGGATTTACCCCCCTTATGTCCTCTACAAGTATTATGTAGGTTGCATCCATTTTCTTGACTTGCAATTGTTTTAGCTCGGATGCGTGTTTAAGCTACTGAGCCAAACGCTTTCTCCCAAAGACGTTTATCGCAATGCAAGCCTCGAATAAAAAAAAACATAGTAAACAAACCACATAGCAACCCACATGAGCCGCTATCAGCCACGCAGTGCTCCTCCCGGAAGCGCTGCGGAGAAGCGGCGGCAGGCAGCCCAGCAATCGCGAAGATCGATGCGTATAGTCAGAAACTGCGATGTGACAAAGCGGCACCGTATTCATTTCGTGCGATCGGTGAGTCACGTGGAAGAGGTGGAAGGTGGCTGTCGGTTCACCAACCCGGTTTGCCAACTTTGATGGTTACTTCGTCCTCTGCATCTAAAATCATGGTTATTTCTCAGGAGACCATAAGGAGTACCTCTCCGCTAACTTACCTATACCTGTGAGAAACTTGCATCATTCTTTACTTCTCCAGATTGTGTGCACGTAAACATAACTGATGCAGCGTAGTCGTGAAAGCGCCCGCCTCCATCCACCGATTCCATCAGCTGCTAAGAGCTGAACTTGTTATCTTCATTTTCTGAGCAATAGAAAAAAATTCAGAGAAGCTTCCACTCATGCGCACGACTTGAATGGCAAAGCTGTTAAAGTTGAGCATTGCCAGACACATAGGTATATTTCTGCATCATTTTTACTTTGCATATTTGCGGTGGTAGTAATCGTCGTCATATGCATCGAAGTGGCCGTCGCGTTCTCTGCGGCGGGTGGTGGATGCAAATTAATCCTCAGCAGCGTAGACTTGCACCAGCTCTTCCTTATTGACTCGAGACAGTGATGGAGGCATCTTCAAGTCGTATGGGGAAAGACTGGCACACACCTGGGTAAGCCTCCAATTGTCTATATCGACTTCGCAAGATGGCGGCGGCCGCGGTTACCTCTCCCAAGCAGGCTGACTTCTAATGCTGCCGCGCACAAGGGCTCTTCTAGGTAGCGAGCGCATACGAATGACTAAACGAGGACGGATAAACGGGAAGAGGTGACGTACACTTAGCCACGACTCTATTTATGCATAATTGCTTCTACAGGATGCGCCGGCATCGGTGACCTTTCCAAACAAATTCTTCTTGGGGGACCTCCCGAAGAAGCCATACTCGGGGAGTTTTCTAACTTGGGAATCAGGAACAACCCCGTCGCTGTTAAAATCTTCCGAGGCCTGTCCGTATATTTTATCAGCTCTTTTAGGCTCCTTGACGACCAAGCCTTACGAATGTCACGGTGGAGAACTAAGGCTATATATTGTGGTCCGCTTGACTAACACCAACCCCTCCTCTACGGTGAAAAAAATGTGCACGGAGCATGTGCATCCCTATCAAAACATAACTTAATTTCTTCCCAAGTGTTCTACAACCACGTGACCACACACAACCAATCTTAACAAAACCGTTTTCTGCTAGTGGCATTGCGTGGGCGTGTAGGCATGTGTAGGCATTGCGTGTCCTTGTAGGCATGTGTTTGCGTACAAGCACACCCCCGTGCCTTCATCTGCGTTTTGTCGCAGAGCGAGAGGGTGTTTCATTTGTCAAATTCGTTTTGAAGCGATGGTTTGGTGTTTCTGACTTATGCTGTTGTACGCCAATGCGCCCTCCAAAGAGCCAACATTTTCTGTCGATGATGATGATAGATCGTGTTTGAAGTAGGAGAAACAAATGTTCATCTGTACGAAATCGAACTCAGGTCCCTCGCGGTGTGAAACCCGCGTATATCCGATTGCTTTTTTTTATTATGCTTTAAGCAGTTTGAAAAAATTCAGATTACAACCAAAAATACGTCAGGAAAAGAATGGCGCTGCTTCCATTTTCAGGTTTAAACGTTATGCCTAGAGTCACATCTGAGGGTTTGACACGTCCAACCGGCCCCCAGACGCGTTTCTGGCTAAAGTTGTACCCGGGGCCCGGAAAATTTTCACCCCCGCATATATACTACGCAATTAATATTAGTAATAATATTAGCAACAGCAACAACAACATATCGTAAAAATAGTTTTTACTATAATTTTATTATTGTTGTTTTTAGTAATAATATCACTGTTACTATAATATTACTTTACGGTGGGGAATTAAAACACGTAAGTTTATATTGGTAACAAATGCACAAAATAATGTTCACAGGAGCTGAATGACTGGGGATCGAAATGCCAATACAGGCAGCCATAATATACTGCAACAGCCGACGCGAAATGAAGTCCCAAGAAAATAAGCAATGTGTACGCTACATCAAAACCCTGGACAATATATCATCAAAGTAAACAGCAAAAGTAGAATCCGTGTGTTAATTAATCAAACAAAACCATTTTACGTATACGAGTTCGGTTTAAAGCGCCGCAGATGCCGACTGTTGTGCAAATCACGAACAGTAGCTTTTCAATGCAATTACGTTAACACTAAAATTTGAAAATAAACGAAGAACGTTATAACGCTCTTGAGCCCGAAAAAACCGTTACCATCCGAGCAAGAAGTGGGCAAGAGCTAATTTTGCCAGCAAAGCGTGTAATGTGGCGATCCAGGGTTCCGAAGGAGCAACTGAAGGCTGATTATAGATGCTCGCAAGAGCACTGGAGATAGAGGGAATCACAGGCCTTGTCAGGTAACCACACGAAGACAAGTTGGTCGTCAGAGGAACCTTAAAACCTTTTCAGCCGCTGTGCCCCCTAATATCCCACAGAAGTTACGCGGCCTGTGGCCTGTGAGAGAGTGGCCAGCAACGACAGGGCTGTTCAAATGTAACACGTCGAAGACAGCCAGTCACTTCATTTGGGTAATTTTTTTTTAAACACCTTAGTCCAGTTAAGCTTGAAGGGCCACAGACGGAGCCTGGTCAAGAAAGCCTGGGGGTGAAATAGAAGTTGTCCAGCAACTAAAGAAAAGTTGGAATGGCTTAAAAACAGCTAGTTACAAATGTTGTGAACGAAAAGCAGCTTAAACTTAAACAATGAGTGCCCCATAGCTTTAGAAAAGGTAGCTAAGCAAGCCTGTGTGTTCCAAAAGACACCCTCCTTGGTCGCAACAGCATGCTGGATATTTCTCCAGATCAGCAATTCAGAAGCCGAAGGCAACCGCTTTACTACGAGTTTTCCGTTTGAAATAGATACATTATCAACTCTTTTTATTTCTTCAATTCTCGTTTTCTGGTTAAGGAGAAAGGGAGCAGAAAGAAAGAGGACATTTAACGTGGAAGAGAAGACTGGCCGCACGCAAGTAGCCTACGGCCCGTGCACGGCTGGTCGTGGGGAAGTTCGTCTGCGGACATGTTGCTTTTTGCCTTTCCGTACGGTATACCGAGTATTCCATCACACCCTGGCAACTAAGTTGGCATTGGGTTCGTGAGAAAATGAACACAGCACTATGAATGTAAGGTTCGGGCTTACCAGGGAAGATGCTGGGTTTGGGTTGTCGAGGTTGGGGGCGCCACTACACTCGACCGCCGCAGCCGCCGGGCAATGGAGAAAATTATCCGAATAGAAGGAGGTCCCAAAGCAATAAATAGAGACACGCTTGTGTAAAATATCAGATTCGCACGTGGCCGAGCGTATCGGCGTTTCACGCTGGCTAGCAGCCGCTGGGTCGCGAACATCTCGTAATATCCTTGACAACGATTTCATTGACGCCATTGGGAATTCTACTAACTACGTACTTCTAGATGCGTCTACCTGTTCCGCCTAGCTAGGTAATAAAATCGCAACCTCTACTAACGAAGAACCCGTGGTTTCGGGGACCATCCCGGTTCCCTCCTCGAAGGTGACTGGGGTCGCGTCATCGCGCTGTTCAATCACAGAGGGCCTACCGGTGGAGCGTACAAGAGCATCACGGTTCGGCGCGAACAATTTGCGTTTTTTGCTGCTCTCTAAAATAGTATTCTAGACTGTGATACCACTTAACCAGCAGTCTTCTTCTGCAGTTGGTCACACTTTCTGAGGTGGACGTTTCACTGAAGCCTTTTTCGCGGTCTGATGTTTCGCAGTACTGGACGACGGTTCTGCATCCGGGCGTCATTCTGGCGCTACCTGATTAGTCCGGGTACATTTTTCATCTCCCCAATTCATGAGGCGGGATTCTCAGAGCAGAAATCTTCTGTACGACCCCGGGGCATCCTGTCCTTGGTCGCACAGTCTTTGACATTGTTTTCCAGCATTCTTCAAAAGCGCTCGGCAGAACGCTTCACCAGGCACAAAAGCTGCCTCTCTACCCCACCTCATTTCTCGTACGGTTCCCCGACCATCTTTGGGAATGGGCAGCACTCAGCGGATCGAATGGCTAATGACAGGAAAGGGGGTGATGTATCAGGGGTTTGTTTTTTTATGCACCTAATTTTGTTTCTCCGTCCCTTTTTTTACTTATCCCCTCCATTTAAAGATGCCCCTAAGAAAGCAATTAAACATGCCGGTCATCCGCTTCTAATGTTTATTTAATTTAAACTGCGTGGAAGCCCCTTATAAAGACAAAGAAACAAAGAAGAATGAGGACGAGGCGGTTTAATCGCTTTATTTTTGTGGAGAACACAGAAAACATGTTTTGGCTTTAAACTTAAACGACCATAAAAATAAACACGTAGATTTACCTGAAAAACAGCCAGATAAATAAGACAAACGCCTACATAATTGTTTGCTTTCTTGCATAATTTCTTTACCAGGCTCCTCGTCCCTTGTTTTTATATTTTTATGACACCCGACGGCATGGGATACGCCCCTTCCTACATCTCCATCTTCGGGCAATCGTATCTTCGGGCAATTGCCATACTGTCGTCGATGGGCGCGGGAATGAAACCGAACCTCAAAAGTATGACCCATTAACACCCGATTTTAGATACTTCTTGATTGTGTTTAGTTGGTTGGTTAGTAAAACCAGAGTCTTGCAATGCTTCACTGGTCCCGAAACTTCGGCGCTCGTTTCATATAGGGACCGCGGGCGCCACTACAGGCACCATCGCCGCACTAAGGGCATCCAGCCGCCGCGCGTGCGGCATATTGGCCAGCTCTTGGCGTGCAAACGCTTGCTGCTTTTGGTGTCTGCGCGCTGATTAAGGGTGCTTTTTTCGTAGTAATTAGCGGTGAAGGGTTTAGTCGTTGTGCATATCCCCTGCCTTGAATGGAGTTTTATTTTTCTAAGTAAATTACCGTAGTCTTCAGCCGCGAACGGCAACGGCTTCTGCGTCCTCTGGCACAAGCGCTGCGCCATCGTGTTTGCGGATTTTTAAATCGTCATTGCTTCTTTTCTTCAAGCAAAAGTTGTAAATACCACACATACGGTAGCTCCGTAGTCACGGACTGCTGTGTGCCTATCGATAATACAATAAAAAAAAAACGAAAGAAACGGAGTGCCCGTCGTTCAGACTACGCTATTATTGAATCCGTTGATTGCTCTGGAATGCACAGAACGCTAAAAGAGACAGTCCAATACTATTGTCGTTTCGAGGAGTTGGTACATACTTGAGAACATCTAAAAACGCTGCAGAAACGCGAAGGATAAAAACACAAAGAGATATATGTTGCACCATGTGCCTTTACCCTTCCGGTCTTTGCAGTCCTTGAAAAAGAGGAAGCGAAAAAAGAACAATAGAACTGATTTTATCACACGCAACAAAAAAAATGTATATACTACGAAGGGAGGCAAAAGATTGCGGTCCAGCGTACAAAAATATATATTGTTTTTTTGCGCTGCGATGTGCAGCACATGGAGAAAACAGAATATTGCCACGTAGCCAAGAACGACGCGAAGCTTTTCTGAAAGAAGTTTATTAAAGTGACCTCCTGCTCTACAAAAGACTAGAATGAAACACAAACGTCGAAGAAGCAATCCGCAGTGTGACGTGCACAGATTAACGTCGATAAAGTGAGTTGCGCGGCATTTGCTATGCATGGATTACTCTCGGAGCGTTATTATTTGAGATCCCTGGAAATAGGATCGAGAACATTGTCGAAGAAACAAAAATCAAGTTAGCGGCAGGGTGACACCCTTTCCATATCAAACAATATTGCCCTACGGGACGTACGACAAAAAGAGCCAACGGGCGCTCCGGTTGAAACGCCAGATAAGAAAACTCGAAGCAGCCACGCGTGGTTACACAAAGAATGAAAACGAACCCTAAAGGATATTTCGCGGAAATATGAAAAGAAAAAGCGCAAAGACGTCCCAAAGCTTTTCTTACATACGAGCCTGAGCGCAAGGTAATACAAGTTTTCAAACAGGTAATGAAGCACCGCTACTACCTGATTGACCTGTAAAAAATCCTGCTTTAAGTTAGCCGTGTACAACTCTAGGTCCAGAACCCTCTCAAAAGGGTACATTGTTTTTTTTCATTCTCACACACAGTGCATTCCCACACACTTTCATACACTTATATATCGAAGCTGAAATCTCCCATTTCTCGCCTTGGTATGGCACGCCTACATTTCTCACGCAGCTCCCCGTCGCTCGGCAAACAGAACAAGGAAACATTTTCTGTTGTATCGTTGTACAAGGAACGAAATCTCGGGACGCAACATGTGTTCGTCATCGCCGTTACACTACTTAAGTCGCATCACAACAGCGCGAGATGCACGGTACATTTTTTCCCTGCACAAAACAAACACAACTCGCCGCGTCTCCGCCGTTCGAGCCAGCGCAACACGCCCGACGAGTGACCTCAGAGAGATGGTGGCGCCACCGCGCGGCGGCCAAACGCAGCATATGAAGCGTTCCCATTGAGTTGCTGAGCAGTTTCGTGACCAGTAAAGCACTGAAGGACTCTAGTACAACCAAGGAACCGCGACGGCACAACTGCCTTGGTCCCCTGGGCGGCACCCTCCCCTTGCGCGCTTCCCTACACCGACTTGATTTGTAAAGTGATTCTTCAAAGCTTCCTCTCTTTTCATGTTTTCAGTCATACTTTCATTTTGCATTAATTCTTCGCCGCAGCTTCCTTTCCAATCTTTCCAAGATATTTTTTATTTTGAAGTCGTTTGCTTGTTTCCTTCTATAAATCTTACAACCAAACCAGGTAACAGGGTCCTCGTCGCGCCACTGCAAAGACGCCAGAAAAAGCTAAACATGAGGCCATACACATCATTTCATGTGCGAGTGCGAAAAAAAGCCATGTAGAAAGCCGCCGAGGCCATATGACCAGTGTAAAAGAAGCCACCTTAACCAGAGCCTTGTTGGCCCTGAGGCATCCGCGTACTGCTATCCGCCGCCCTAAAAGTTGTCGTTGACGTAATGAAGGGGCTTTATTGTCCCCACTGTCGTCCCATTGAAGAGCAACCTTGCTCGCTACACCCCTCCACACGAAGCGGTCATACCACCGGAACCCCACCTCAAGGAATCGTACCTTCTTCGCCTCCGCTCACGGTACCTTAAATTAACTATTCAAGCAGCGCCCACCAGCGACTCCCGCGACATTCTTGGATGCCAAAATGTTCCTCGCTTTCTTCCATTATACCAGGAAGCGAATTTTCATAGGCTGGTGGGGTCGTGAATTGAACATGTCCACCGTGGTCTCGTTGTAGTCGTCTTCAGTTTGAGGCGTGCACATTACACATTAGAAGGGCCCAAGTGGCACCCCCCCCTTAACGCTGGGCTGCTACCCGGAGCCCAGGGCCCCCGGCACCCCTTAGCGACGCCATTGCGTGCACCCACTCAAAAAATTGCTTCCTGAAGGCCAAGCAGCAGGTACGGATCCACGCTGTATGAACCCAAACAGACACGTTAAGCCTGCGGAGTACACATCCGACATTTACTGCGGCTATTCTAGGAAAGTTATGCATGCCTTAGCACATACACGCACTGTGGGATTGGTCAACCTAACAATTCACCCCGAAAAAGCTCCCCGTTCAACCATGGTCATTGTTAGTCTGGGGGCTGCATAATTTTTGCCCTTCAAGCGAAGCTTTAGTGTCCCCGCTAATGCCATCGTACGCCAATACGCCTTACAGGAAAGCCCCCTGTCTTTTACGGATCGACGAAGAACTACGGCGCACCACCCCCAAACGAACGGACTAACGGAACGCCTGAACAAGACAATCGCGGATATGCTGTCTATGTACATCGTCCTTGAACATAAGACTTGGGACGAAGTCCTCGAGTATGTCACGCTTGCGTACAACACGGCTACCTAGAAACCACACAGATCACACCGTTCGAGCTTATCTACTGAAGATGGCCGACTACAATGCTTGGCGCCATGCTTCCCCACGTGGAGGCCCGCCAGCTCGCTCCAGTTCGCACAACAGATCAGCAGCTGGTGGATGCGAGACGCTACAACATCCGACTCCGAGACGCCGAGTACCGTCCATGAGGTCGTGTGTGCGTTTGGACTCCTCTGCTAACAGGTGGACTCAGCGAGAAACTTCTACGACGGTATTTCGGACCCTACCGGATTCTACAACGTTTTGGCCACCTTACCTACTAGGTGATTCCCGATGGTAATTCCGGAACATCACGACGACGCACGCGGCCCAAAATCGCCCACGTGGTTCGCTTAAAACCTTTCTAAACACGATTACGTACTTCTACTTTTTTATTTGTTCGGACTATCGCTTGTTTTAGCATCAGGTCGATGCACTCTTAGAGGGGGGTAATGCCGCGAACAATGCATTGGGTTTGTTTATTTGTGTTTTGCTTTCGCCACCCGGCTAAGCCGGTCTGTGTTATCGGTGTTGTGTGTGCCAAGGGAGGCGCGTGTTCCGCTCTTTCTTTCTGTGCCACATGTGTTATCTCTTTTGATACGGAGAGTGTTTTGAACTAATATTAACAGCCTACAATAATCTTCGTTGATATACAGTGTTCTGGATACAATTCGACTATTCCACAAACCCTCGCGCGGAGTGATAAATTTCCCCTGAGCAGATGTCACGGCATTCGAATCGCCGACACCATTCTACGCACGTCACTTTGTTGACTGCTGTTTCGCCGCCTGTGTATTCTTTTAGTTGTTAGGGGAGCAAAGGTTCGCTCCAATAAAGTTGTTTTTTCTTCAAGACAGCTGATCGTTTTGGCTACGGGACAGTACCAGCAGTGTACACCTTTATTAAGTTTTAGCATTTTAAGTACCTTAGGTGACTGTTTGTTGTATTGCGCATGTGCAGTAAGCATACCCCAAACTTCCACAATATCTCACTTCTAGGAATTGCATTTCTGAGACGGAAAAGCGTTCGCAGATGTGTGGTCGTGCTGCTGACCGCTGTGCTTGTTTACACAGCGCAAAAAAGTGCTTCCTGCTCTCTAGTTTTGTGCTGTACGGTAAAAGTTTGAGTGGATTTTATTTCTATAGTACCTATATTGACTTCGCTGACTCTTCTCCCGCCTTCAAGTAGCCATAGATGTTCCTGCGAGACTACCTGTCAGCAAAGCGTCACATGTGCACTTGAGCAGCGCTTGTCTGGAGCGACCCGGACTCGGAGCTTGATACAGTGTAAAAACTAACAAAGAAAAGGAAGCATTTTCTTCCATTCACAAGCGTGTTGGGATACGTTTCAACTGAGCGAGCGAATTGCGACGACCCGTCGGTCGCCGGCGGACTAAACACTGGGCGACCGACTCTGTCAGAAGGTAGCGGAGCCATGCAGTAGCGCAGCCAATTGCTAGCTCATCACCTCCGTGCGTCACATGAAAACGGCGCAGAAAATGGCCGAGGATGCATACAAGAGGACAACATTTTTCCAATTGATTTTTCTAATAAATAAATTCGCGTAAACGCGCTCAGAGTTGTCGAAACATGGCCTATGGACTCCGGATTACAGTTTGCGCTAATAATCCCGCAATGTTTACAAATCACTGCATTGTCCCTTCAAGGCCTCGTCTATGCCCTTTCACACGGGGTCTTTGAATTTAAATTGGACTGCTGACCTAAAGTGTTCCTGATAATTCCATAACGCGACCCTTGTAACACAATTGATTCGAAGGCCCTCGAAAGGTGTTTTAAATGGACGTGTATCACCGGTATTCGATGCTAAACTCGTCAAAAAGATAACTAACGCTTTTTTTTGGAGAGGGGGGGGAAGGTTGGTGGAGGGCGATTTTCGAATGCCGAGAGTTCACGTTAGTACGAGATGTTTATGTGTCTGCCTTTCCTATGAAGACAGGTTCGAAATCAAAAACAGCTCGAGATTTACTTACGCTGGGAAATAAAGGGCTTCAGCTAATACCATATTAGGTCTCCCTCTCCCCTCGGGACCTTGCTATGCAAGCCTTCATTCTCTTTTGCACGCGCCATAAAGTACTGTAGCACAGGTTAGGCCAAGCGGTCTAGTTAGAATATTCCGAGGAGACACAAAACAGAAAATGCATATTCCCTGGAACAGGAATTATGCGGCAGAACGACACAGGAAAACAGGAAAACAGGAATTATAGCGGCAGAACGACACAAAAGAGTGACGTAATCAGGAAAAAACCGTTGCACAGAAACGTCGGGCTTACCCCGACGCATCATGGCAATCTGCAACGGCTCTTTACACCACACCGTTTCAATTAGAAACGCAGAGTAAAGGATGAAAAAACACCCTGAATCCATGGAGTAAGGTAACGTTCTTCCTAATGCAGTTCAACTTACTAAATCGCATTCTGAAAAAGAGGCTCTTGTCCATTTTAGTCATTTCTACGGAAGAAAATATTTCGTCAATTCGCCAAAAAGGCGTCAAAGCAACAGCACATTTTTGCTCGTGTAAAGCTTTCTAACGCAACATAAATTGATTTCTCATGCTTATGTAATAAAAATCACGATATAATGCTTTTCTATACCATCCTTTCTACTCCCTTTTGAAGCAGACCTATTGTGGTAACGGTCTCAGTATACTTTCTTGAAGACTAACTCTACAAACCGCCTTTATCAATACCCGCTATGTTCACTTTGCAGCGCGCCTGGGCCCAGGTGAATGCACAGCTCTGGGAGGGCAAACGCAAGCATGCAATTCCCTGACCTTTGGCAAAGCAACTATTCTTAAAGCGAATCTTTCTGAGCCTCTATCGCGCCGCCGATCGTAATTGCAAACCCACTGCAAGAATGCTAATTTTCCACCGCGGGTGTCCACAGAGACTATATTATGTAGATTTGGATGTTGAATCCCCACGCTCCTTTAGAAACAAAAGCAGTCCGTGGTCGCAACCAATGTTGCTTTCATCCTGTTACGAATCCGACGTCGGATTGCGCTTTCCCAATATGGGCCAAAACTTTGAGTTTGACACCCTTTCTCTTCATTGGGAAGCTGTGGTTGTAAGTATTTATGTCGACACCCATCACCTGCAGCTCGACGGGGGCATAATAAGGCATAACTTCAAGCTTCACGTTTTACCACCGTCAAGCCGTTCCCATTACAAAATGTTCTCATGCACTTCAAACAGCCCGTTCCATGTTCGCATATCAAGAACACGGGGTAAAACGTTTGCCTTTAGCATAGGTTCATTGGCACAGTTGCGGTTAGTCCACCAAAGTTAGAGAACACTATGGCCCATTATAGCGGCTGCAATTTTGATTACGCTTGATAGGAAGATATTTACTCCGCTGGAATGCGCGTTGATAGAGATACGTGTCCCCTGGTTTTCTGGAGCACGCCCTACGACACATATAGTCCAAAAAACACATTGGATCAGAAGCATTATAAGTGTGCAAAACGAAAGTATCGATACGGGAAACACGGAAAGAACGAAGCAGGAACACAATCACACAGTAGCCTGTAGCAGCGGCGGAGCATTGGACAGTTTTGCGATGGCGAGTGCAGCGTGCCTTCCCGCAATATATAGTGGGGCGCAGCCACAGACACGTTTTTTTTTTTTGCGCATTGCTTATAATAAGAGTTCTATGATACATGAGGGGCAGCTGATTGATGACGTTTCATTGTGCGCAGCGTAATTTATTACATGTACCTGGTGGCACCTAAGACACATTATTAATTTGTAAAGAAATTTTATAAAGTACTTTTTCAAATAATACGCTATTTTGTACAAATTTTGTTTTGTTTCCAGAATAAAATAAACTGTTTTGTTTCCACAATAAAATAAACTGCACATTTAAACATTGTACAGGCAAAAGAAAAATTGCAGCCAAGAAAAGCGCAATTTTTGAAACCTCTAAAAGCGCGCTAGCTATGTTAGAGTTTTATTTTTTTTTAATAATTTTACATGAAGAATAAAAAATCGCTCTTGTTCAACACCATTATCTCCTTACTCGCGACGTAATACTTCACCGTTGCGGAATATGCCCTAGGATCGGAAGTGTTGAATTACTCAGTGACGTGTACTGGCACACTTGCATTCAGTCTAAATCATAGCGCAGTGTGTCTCATCTTGCTCGCAACGGGGAATCATCCCTTTGTCTCGCGTGTACGGTTGCTCCCGATGAGGGATTTGGAGCGCGTGCTGGCAGCGCTGTCAGCAAAACCATTTATGTACGCTGGTCCAGGCTCTTCATAGGCGCCAGTAACGACATATTAGCATCTCTCTAGGGCCATATTTGAGGTTCAGTATACAGTCGAACCTCGTTACAACAAAATAATGTCGCGACAGCAAATTATTTCGCTTTACCGACATTCGGTATAACAATGGAGGTAAAAATCAGCAATACCAAATCCCCAATCTGGGTCTCGCAAAAATACTTGATACAAGAATGCATATTTTGGGGCTTCGAACCCAGTATACACATGGTAACCCTTACCTTTCCACTAATTGCATTTCGAGCCCAATCAACCGGAACATGTGTACATAAAATTAAAAGAGAACAGAGTTCCGTTGACAATACAGGACTGCGTCCTTGTTTATTTGATAAATGATGTGATAAAAGACCGTGAAGTGTCCAGGAACAACGCGCCTTTACACTTCTGCACATGAGGACTGCGGTTGTTTGTTAAATTAGCTTGAAGCCTCCTGGTCAGTATTTCTTCTTTATATCCGATATCGCGCCACTCTCACGGTTTCATTTTTGTTATAAAAGAAATAGCGTCATTGAAATGAAGTGTGACCAACCAAATTCGGTATTTATTTTGCAATAGCCGATACTTAGCTGTGTCCATGTTTCTCGGCCCTGAGCACTACGGATGGGTGGTTATCTGTATTGCACACTACGGTCCCGTGGACGCGTCAGGCTACTCGGGGACGGCGCGCGCATTGGGAGCTCTGCTGGAGGCCAGTCCTCAACTGCTAGTCGCCGTTCACGCAGCCGTACAGGAAGCGCGTTCAGGAACTACTTCGGGAGTTATAGTTCCTGAATAACTCAACACTTGTGAACTCTCTGAGAACTGAGTTGCAGTAGCTTGGACCCCACCCCCGGAATTTGTGATAAAGTTCGTTTGACCCCGATTATGTGGAAACTGATTGGGCAAATTTGTGGTTTAATGCAACGGTAGTACCCCTAGTCGCTACGCCATTATTGAATTTATTTGAATATATTTCACTTTGTGTTACAACAAGAATGTATACAATAGAAGATTTCAGTAGGAGGTCCCAGAGTCAGAGACTGAAGAGGGGACCTCCTGTTATTCATTAAACAGGCGGCCACACACATTATAAGCACGAATATATCAATCAACGAAACGCAAAATAATATCAGCGAGATAAATTACGGTATACATACAGGAACATAATAAGCAAAAAACGTATTAGAAAGGCATGGAAAAAAGACAAAAACTATCACCAAGATAACAAACGGTATATATGAAAGAACGTAACAAGCAAGAAACCTAGTAGCTATGCATGAAAAAAAAGAAACAAAACTAATATCATCAGCACTGTATAGGCAAGAACATCATAAGCACAAAGCATATTAGTGATGCCCGGGATAAAGAAACAAAACTAAACATGGTACAACTAAGTCACATTATTCAGGTTGGGATAAGAACGCCCGCAAATAATTTTCAAATGTATACACGGTACGGGAAGTTTTAATAGAGAGCGGCAGCGTATTCCGAAATTGTAAACCCGAAAAATTAGTTGAAAACTTTCCGTAGTTCGTCGTTATATTTGGCAGTAAATAGTTCATGTTTAAAGAAAACCGAGTGGAGTTACCACGAGGAAATTGGTCAGAACTAATTAACTGAAGGGGGAGGTTTCCATTACTGAAATTATAAACTAATAGGCCATGGGAATATTTAACAAGTTCTGAGCGCGACAAGATATTATGAGCACGAAGCAAGGAAGCGGCGTTCGATTGGAAGTGGCTAAAGGTTATAATTCGAATAGCTTGATTTTGAATATGTTGCAATGGAGATAAATGAGTTTTGTATGTATTTCCCCAAGCTGATATGTCTTATGCTATGTGACTGTGTAAGAATGCGTAGTAAACTGAGACAAGGATGCGTTCACTAAAAAAGGAATGAACTTTATAGAGCACTCTAATACCGTAAGCTGTTTTTTTTTGCTATTGATGCGATATGGTTGTTGAATTTCAAGTTCTTGTCGATTTCTACGCCAAGAAATGTCACACTGTCACATGGAATGAGTAGACCAGAATCAAGGTTAATGCAATGACGTCCGGGAACGGTCCTTTGATGTGACTTAAAGATCATGAAGTTTGATTTGGCAGCATTAAAGGGACACTGAAGTGATTTGTAAACAAAGCGGGATTACGAGCGCAATTGTAGTCCGGAGTCCCTAGGCCCTGTTTCGACCACTCTGAGCGCGTTTACGCCAATTTATTTGGTGGAAAAATCAATTCGAAAATGCTGTCCTCTCTGCGCTCTCACCCATTTTCTTTGGCGTTTTCGTGTGACGTCAGCAGGAGAGGAGCTGGCAATTGGCTGCGCTACTGCACGGCTCGTCGAGCTTCCGCGACCGAGTCAGTCGGCCCAACGTTTAGTCCGCTGGCCGCCGACGGGTCATGGCAATTTGCTCGATCAGTTGACACTAAACCACAACACGTTTGTGAATGGAAGAACGTGCCTTTCTTTACTTCGTTAGTTTGTACTCTGTATCTAGCTCCAAGTCAAGGTCGCTTCACACAAGCGCTGCACAAGCGCACATGCGACGCTTCGCTGACTGGTACGCCAGTAGGAAAATATCAGGTCTCTTGAAGGGGTAGAAGAGTTAGCGAAGTCAATATATGTACTAAGGAAATAAAATCAACTGATATTTTTTACCGTACAGCGTAAACTAAGGTGCTGGAAGCACTTTTCTGCGCTGGGCGAACAAGCACAGCGGTCAGCAGCACGACTACGCATCTGCGAACGCTTTTCCGTCTAAGAAATGCAATTGCTAGACATGAGCTATTGTGGAAACTCGGGGGACGCTTACTGCATGAGCGCAATACAACAAATAGTCACCTACGCTGCTTGAAATACTAAAACTAAATAAAAGTGTAAACTGGTTATACATTATATACCTTATATTTACATTGTTGGTAGCTTTCTCGCCCGTGGCCGTGTGGTCTGGAGCGCTAGGTATATCATCGCAATTGTTTTGCCCATCACAGATTCGAATCCCCGCGGGTGCGGCCTTTTTTTTTTTTTATAAGGTAACTTTTTCGTTTTTCGGCGATGTTTTCTATAGTGAGGTCACCTTTTTTTAGGGCCGCAACGTTCACTGCTCCACGAACTAGACCGCAGAACTCGCGCAGCCTGGCACTGGCGCGCTAGCGAGTTCTCGTTGGCGTACTGTTGCCATAAGCACCGACTGTTTGCGGGCAGTGAGCACAGGCCAGAATCAACAGACCCTTGGCCTGGTGCGAACACGCTTTTTACGATACAGGCATGAGTGAGGCAAGCTCCAAATATGGGGGAAAAGCGCATGCATTTGTGCGTCTGCAGGGACGCGGAGGGCGTTCATGCACTGCGTAGGCCTCGTCTAATGAATGCTACGATTCCAAGCCGTCCTGGGAGGCTTATCTTATACATTTTACAGCCGACAACATGGCAGAAGCGCGGTACTACGATTACTGGCCCATCCAACGATGCCCATCCAACGACGCCATCGGATGTCAAACTTGTTGTTTTACAGAACCGAAACCGAAACCGAAACTTGTTTGATTGCTAACCTTGGACATCGTTCAATCACGGTGCCCCCTCCTCCCAACGTCACAGCTTAGTTGGTGCGGCCGCCGCAAACCGCGCATGGTAGTTTTTCTTCTTTGGCGCTTTGCAAAATAATTACCGACTTGTCAACCGGATAAACGATTAAAAGTGTGCTAATTTGAGCCAGTCTACGCAGTTCAAGCAAAAAGGGGAGCTTGACAAATTCACTTCAGTGTCCCTTTAATGCTCAACAAGTTATTTTTGCATGATGTCACTAAATTAGATGGATCTGTATTAGGTTTATCTACTAATTAACCAAGGCACTTATCTGATGTAAACATTGTTGTGTCATCACCCTAAAGTATGCTGTTAGAATAATTGAGACAAAGAGAAAGATCATTATTGTAAATTAGAAACAATAATGGACCAAGAATTTACCCCTGCGGGACACCAATATTTGTTATCTTAGTCCGAGAGATACAAGTTGACACACATACCACTTGTTCTCTATTAAGCAGGTAACTTTGAATTAAATTGAGGGTAGGGCCGGTAATACATGTCGAGTTCAGTTTGCTAAACAATATCATATGGTTAATAGAATCAAACGCCTTTGAAAAATCCATAAACAATGCACAGAAAAATTCCCTCGTATCTACTGCCGCTTTGATTTTATCGGTTAAGAAAATTAGGGCGAGGTTCGTTGAGTAACCAGCCCTGAAACCAAACTAATACGGTGAGAGAGTATGAAATTTTTTAAGTACTTCATTATTCTTTCAACTAACAACTTTCCTATTATTTTACTAAAAAATGACAAAATGGCAATTGGGCGATAGCTAGAGGCATGTCACTTATCACCTCTCTTGAAAACAGGAAGTAGTTTAGCTTTTTTCAAAGCGGACGGAAAAAGGCCAGTTTTGAAGATAAGGTTAACGATGTATGAAAAAACTCCCGAAACATATTGTGCGATAAGTTTGATATGGCAAGAGTGGAAGTTGTCAAGGCCCGGACCAGTGTTCTTCAGGGTGCGTATGACAGCGCAAACTTTATCGGGCGTTGTAGGAAAAAGAAAAAAAACTGTAGGGAAGCGGGAGTTATTGGACTGGAAGATTTCATCAGAATGAGCTTGCTTGAAGGCGAAAGCATCCGCAAAAACGTTTGCTATGTCCTGTGGATCATTGAAACTGACGTTCTCAGTATTAACACTGGTTTTTATGTGGTTTAAAATAAACTCTAGTTTAGCAATCTAGAGGTAGTGAAAGAGCTAGAAACGTCTCCACTACGAGCAACATTGTTCTCGCCGAAGGGGGGCCCGCTTCACAGGTATCCATCCGCCGTCTTGGCAACAACTGCTCTCTCACCCAGCAGGAGCTGTTCGTTCGCCGAGTAGAGAGCTGGACACCATCCTTTCTCGCGCCTGGGAAAATTGTAGGGGTGTATAATTGGTAGGCTTGGATTTGCAGGTACTCTAGGAATGGTTGTAAATCAAACGAACCAGCTCATGGTCCTACTGCTTTGCCGTGCAAGTTCCATTTTCCTCAGTCACTTGGAACGCAAACGGGGGTTCTAGGAGAAAAAGCCTTCCTATTAGCATTGTCCACCCGCCCACAAAGGTCGCGAGGAAGTTACTGAGTATTGCTATGGTGCAGCATTGAGGTGTTTCTTTGTTGTTCAGCACTGTTTTTCAATGATTTCTTTGAACACTTGTGAACTTTCTGTGAATTAATTTAATAATTAATCTAGTTTGCTAAACTCTTGCTTAGCATTCTAGATGTAGTGAACGAGCGATAAATGTCTCCACTCCGAGCAACCTTGTTCTCGCCGAAGGGGGGCCCCCTTCACAGGCATCCATCCGCCGTCTTGGCAACAACTGCTCTCTCACCCAGCAGGAGCTGTTCGCCGAGTAGAGCGCTGGACAGCATCGTTTCCCGCGCTTGGAAAAACTGTAAGGGTGTATAATTGGTAGGCTTTTATTTTCAGGTACTCTAGGAATGGTTGTAAATCAAACAAACCAGCCGATGCTTTGCCGTGCTTTGCCGAGGCTTTCCGTGCAAGGTCCATTTTCCTCAGTCACTTGGAACGCAAACGGGGGTTCTAGGAGAAAACGCCTTTCTATTAGCATGGTTCCTACTCCCGCAACGGTCATGAAAAAGTTACTGAGCACCGCTATGGTGCAGCATTGAGGTGTTTCTTTGTTGTTCAGCACTGTTTTTCAATGATTTTTTTGAACACTTGTGAACTTTCTGTGAATTATTTTTTGCAATAGCTTGTTTCCACCGGATGCCTTTGGTGATAGGTGTGCTAATGCCCTTGTTACACAGAAACCGATTCGATTTTTCCGTTTTACGGCAGCGCTCTATGATAAATTGGTGCGCCCGATGTTTAGTTTGTAAGAAATTCTTAACTTACACTCTTTATTTGGGAAAAACAAAAGATGGTAGACAGTCATCATTTACGATGCCGAGTCCAAGCAAGAGCGCCAAAGCACCGTACAAATCCTCACTGTGCACTTTCGCGTTTGTTGCCCGTTGTACTATCAAAAGGGAAGTACCCCAGGGTTGCATTGTGAGTCTTGAGCGAGTCTTTTTTGCTGGCATGGAACTACCATCTTATACTGACGATGATGCTATTACGCCTGTCGTCGCCTCATCATACTTTCTAATATTTCAACTCAGACGAACACCCGCACGCCAGCAGCCGTTAGCAAAAGCAATGACCGAACAACCGTACGGCAGCCCCACGGGCTCATTCACTCCCCAATACCTGCATCTGCGGCACGGGACTTGTTGCAACCGATTTGTTTATGCCGACGACTCATGTTCACGTTTGACGTTGACTCCAATAGGATTGGAAGGATGATGTGCTTCTATATGTTTTGTTACTGTTGCGTAGACAAGCACGGCTACATTCTTATGCGCTAATTAAGTTATTTCGTTTAGAAAATGTTCACTATTTGTGCGTTTAGTCCTGACGTTGTAGCACTTGCGAGGGATATGACTTTCTTTTGTGCTGTTTAACATGTAGTTGACTTCTTTCACACAATCAGGGCTCGTTCGAAACACACATGCTTTTAAACACCGATGAATTGGAAAAACCGCAAATTCTGCCCCTGAATAGAAAACCGAGCAGCCGTTCGTTCGATCCTCCATCTCGTAATGTCCGGCAATATTGTTTCTGATGGGACATATGTAATGCACTGGAACCCCCCACAGCGTTACTTTGTGGTTTGGTGTAGAAAGGTCTCGAGGTAGCGTGCGTCGACTCAATCATAGCCTTCTGCGCGACGCAAAATCACCCAGACTACACGCTTAGTGTTGAATTCCTTAATATGCGACTGTACGCATTGTTAGTTTCGACGGTTATTCTACAATTGGTGTTTAGCTAAATCATTGCTGAGTCCACGTTCTCTACCAAAACTTTATTACGATTGCGCCTTTAGCCATTTCGTAACATCGGTTGGAGCTTCAGATTACGAAACCTTAATCATCCCCCAACCTTGATGACGTCAATGGCAAATCTCTCGTGGTGATCATTGACGGACACAAAGTTGAATTTTATTATCGTTATGGTGTCGCGGTTGACGTTGCCGACATGGAATTTCAAAGACCTTATTAGACCAAGGCCAGAGTGAGGTCGCCATTTTGGCCAACGTTAATGTACTCCACTCTTGAAGACCCACTTATAGACTCTAGTGGATGCTTTGCCCGCGGACACTTTTGATGCGCGGCCTCTTCCTGCTCGTCCGAATTGTCCCCGGCCGGGAAATGTGGGCATAATGACCAGCTACAGCAGCTTCGCCATACAAACCGCGTTTCTTCTACCCTACACAGCGCATTCCTGCGACAAGAGGACAAACGAATGAGGAGCGTACACAATCTCAGTCCAAGCAAGAGTTGCGACGCTATGGCGAACTCTGGAGTCTTTCTTTTTAAATATTTTCCAATCTGCTGAAGTAAGTATGCTTAACTTGACGAGCATGCAATCAAGGCCCACGTGCATGATCGCTCAGTTAGAACTACGGGCGCTATGCACACAGTGTGGCTCCATGCGTGCAATTTTTCTTTTAAGGAGTAATGTCGGCTTTGAAATAGGGGGAAGAATACTGCATGAGAACGATTTAGTAATTCCTGAAATGACAGCGGATGAAGGCCTAAATCCGGCTCGCCTGTATTCCTCCGCAACACACTTAAAAGTATTTTGCGTGTGGCTTAGTCAGCGTGCTGTCAAGGTGAGATGGCGCCAGCAGTCCAGACGCATTTCTCAAACTACAGCAATTACCCAACAGTGCCTTCTACTCTTGCATTTTGGCCGTTTTAACTTAGAACTTCAGCATGTCAAGTAACCATGCGGTTTTGTACAAAATGTGAATTGCATATTGAAATGCTACTGAGAGGCAGATCTAGTGGAATTCAGTTAACGCTGAAACGCTGAACACACCCGCCAGATTTTGTTTTATTTTGTTTCGTTTTGCTTGAAGGCATTCACGATACATTCACAAGCGTTTTACCTTCCCCCTATTGCTGGTCTCTTTTACAAGATCTGAAGCCAACATTTTTCGCCTTACACCCTGACCCTCAGGTCACGCCGGATTGGCGGTGAGCGCGACCAGGGGCGGTGCTGCGAAGGTCGTCTTCGTGACGTCGGTTTAGGGATTCGCGCGTTTGTCGTCTGCTTCACTTGGGCTCGCAACTACTGGCGGTTTCTTTGCGTTCGGTTGATCTTTGATGTCTCTCCGCACTAGAATTCGCGTGTACGAAACTTTTTAATATAATAAAAGACTTCAAATCGCATACACTAGCTCAAGGCGTGATTTACAGTATAGTTTTCGACACCGCTTCGGAAGAAACATTCCTGGCGTGGCCTCATTCATGCGAAGTCGGTCCTGTGCAGAGAGTCGGAGCTAGGCGGCAGCTTCTGTATTAACAAATCTTTCGAACAAATGGAACATCCAGAGCCTAAAAACCGACAACAGCGAAAATACAACACCAAAGCAGATTTCAGGCTTTGGGGCTCTCGTCTTTTGTAGATGGCACTATGATTACCGGTAATCGTATGCAATGAAAAGTAGTTTTTGCAACCTTGCCGAACGCTCGAAAGTATTGTATCACATCACTTTACGTTGTCATAGCATGAAAGTGTGCTGACATGCACTGTGGTTGCGAAAAATGGAGGTCGAGTTGCAAATAACCTACGGTGTGTAAGGCGCGTGCTGGCGCAGGCTTCTAACCAGTATGGAGGTTTATTCAGCAAAACGGGTAACGTGTACGGAAAACATACAGTAACAATGTATTTCTTCCGGCCTGGAGGCATATTTTGGTACATTTCCGACAGCCATGCCTTCCCTGTATTCAGATATGCATTATAGTAACTCTTCCCTCAAGAGTACGGGGAGGAGGTGGGGAAGGAGAAAACTGAAGCATTAAAATCAAGCTGGTGAGTTCGCGGGTTCCGCAGTCCAGGACAGAGAGCAAGAGTAATTTTCGTCAGTTCGTAGAATATCACCCCGTGTAGGCCAGGATTTGTTCTTAACGACTGAAAGGGTTGGAAAATAATAAATAGCTGCTTGGAGATAGTCATCGGTTGTGATTCTTCATAATACTGAAAACCGGCACGTACAATCGGGGTTAAATGAAACACGAACATGAAAATAGGAACCTGAACAAACAAATAGCGCGATTTCTTTCCATGCAACACAAAATGACGCGTGGTTTAGACACAAAAACAAACCATGAAAAGGTGGATTTCCAAACACACAAATAGCAAGCCATTATATGAACTCTACGAACAGTATTGTTTCCATTTTGCACGATTTAGTTGATATTTTCGTGTTGGCGTTTTATTTGAAGCCGATAGTACATTATTTCTTGTGCTATTAGCCAGTATATGAAGCCTTCAACACCGTAATCATGTCATAACTGTTCCGGTTGAGATTGCATTTTGTTAGTCACGATAGAAATTCGGGGCGCAAAAGTCGCCGTCGAGTACTGTGGACAACGTCGTCACCGCCGTTTCGCAGTGGCGTAGCACAAACCTTCTCATTGCAATTGCATGTGAATAAATTCACCTTGCGAATCTGTACCTTCTGGTACGCAGCCATACCGAAAGCCAATTTTCGATGCAGGTAGGGTATGCTGTACAGCCTGAAGAAAATATCCACATGAACTGTCTGCGCCTCTCAAAGATCCCCAAACCTCCTAAAAAGACGTGTGGGGCGGTGCAGAAAAATTAACCTGATTAACCACAGAAAATTAACCACAGAAAAAACATTCACCTGATAAAATCAACAACAACGAACTAAACAGAAGACAACCGCTTTGTTTCCTGTTTTGCGATGCGGCGCGTGTAGGGACGCGCAACTTGGTGCGTAGCACTACACTGTTGAGTCTTCATAAAAACATCTCGAAAATTCTTTAGGGGGGCCTACGCATTTTGCATGCTTATCGAGGAGCTCTGCGCTCTGAACCTCGCAAATAAGCTAGACGGGACGAGTTACACAGGATTATCTAATCGATTCTCTGAAGAAACTTGGTCTCTTTCTTCTTGTTCGTTGCAAACTTGTGTAGTATACAGCTTGGAGTTATTCAGAGTTATAAGAGGCTGGAAAAATAACTAAATTACTGGAAATACGCTTCGTGATGCCCTAAAAGATCAAAGCGCGCGATTTTTAGCTTAGGCTTTGCTGCCCTTCACAAGCGGACCACAGCGACGCGAGTGTAGCAGCGGCGCAAGTGGAGCAGAGGACAGCGGCGCGAGTCCCTAAGCTGACGCCAGAGCCACGGTGCGCCACTAAAACATCTCACCGCCAATAGCGGAACCTCTACAAAGGAATCAGCTTATTCGGTAATATATTCATTTTTTTCAACGGGGTATACGACTGCCTCCGAAATCCCACACGTCACCTCTTACACCAAAAGCAATTATGAGCTGTGGGGGGCTCGAATTGTCGGTTCTGGGGGGGTTTACAAGTGAATTCACAATCACAGAAACGTTGTCCGGCCGCAGGCTCTCCAACCAGTGTTGGAGAGGGGAAGATCCCATGCGGAAACTCGTCGCTCACCGCACATGTGCTTCGCCCACGACAGATCTCGCGAGCTGCGCCTGTCTGGCCAGGACCTTGACTGGTACAGAGGATTAAGGGATCTCCGCCGCATAAGAACTACAAAGTAGGGTGCCCACGCCACAAGACACAACTTTATTTTCTAAATTTTCTCCTGAGCTATTGTCTTTTCTCATTCGCTTTTGGACGTTCACGTTCGTTCAATCGCTGAGTGTATCAATTTAGATCAATGACGTATCTATCCTCCAGCAGGGAGATTCTCCTGTCAATATCCTGCCAGCAGAAACTTCCTTTTGATAACGGGACAAGCTCGAGCACGTCACGTTTTCTGTAGCCCCTGCTCCGTCATAGTATTGATGTATTTTGTGAAACGATTGTATCAGAAATATATCTCAATATAATCTCGGTTTGGTCTTTGTTAGAATTTATGAAAATATTACGCACGAAAGCGTCGACATGGACAAGAGCAAAAGTGATACGCCAATGTTCGGGGTTTGTTTGTTTGTTTCTGTGTGCGCGTGCAAGTGTGAGCGTGCGTGTGCGTGTGCGTGAGTGTGCGTGCGTGTGTGTGTGTGCGTGTGTACCGGTGTCTGTGTGTGTGTGACAGAGAGATAGATAGAGAGGGAGAGAGTGTGTTGGTCAGTTCTTTTTGGCCGTGTCGAATTTGGGCTGTCTTTTGTTAAGCGGATGAGCAGAAAACTTTTATGCAGAAGGTACCTTGCGACCAGGTTTTGAGAGAGTGATTCAGGCAATATCAAAGTATACATGAGTTAGGAACAGTGGTTTATTGAAGCGGCTCCTAATTGAGCCTTTTGATATACGTGTTTATAAAATTTCTAGCAGTACTCCTTAATTGTTTCCACATTTATGATCTCTGCGTTATTTTTATGTTGCCCTTTCATGTGTGGTTTCTGTTTGTACTTTGATTTGTGTTTGTTTTGCTTTCATGTATAGTTTGTTGCGATGCTGGCTAATATTGTGTTCCGTGAGAAGCTAATATATTGGTAGAAACGAGCATATAAACCTTTTCCGCTTATTTTAGACCCGAAATTACTGTTCAGCACGCGCGCATCCTGAGTGTTTCCCGTATCCACATGGCTAATCCGGCATTTAAATACCATTCAAAAGGTACAAGAGGTTTAAAACACACTGGAGCGGAAACCCATTGTTCGTTGCAGAGTAAAGTACATGTAAAAGATGCCGGCTGCAGCTGTATCCTACAGCGCTAACCCAACTAGCCGGCCACGAGAGAACATGGGCCGTCGACAAAGGTAGTCAAATGTACAGCCGGTAAAACACTTGTCTATAACAGCGATTTCAACTTCAACCAGCTACATCCGAAAACAGCCGAAACATACTCGTTCCAAACATGTCGGAGGCAAAAGCGAATGGCTAAGACTTAAGAATTCCGCAGTAGTTTTATTCAAATCCCGCTCTCGCGGGGCAGGATAGGGCTGAGAGTACGAACGCTGTGTTATAGACAAGCCTTTTACCGGCTGTACGAGGGCGATTGAAGGCGTGTATGCACATGTATCAGGTGTCGCATTGTTCCCACCAGTATGCCGCCGAACCCCTTCCATGAATACGAGAGAGCAGGTGGTAGATAACCCTTTAGCGTAAGGTAGGGGGTTGTTGTGGAAGGTGGGGAGAGAAGCCGAACTGAATGCGAGACGCCGGCGTCTCAGCATTTGGGAAAAAGTGTTTTTTTTTGTGGGGTTTGCTTGCGGTAAGAGCCCCAAGTATAATCCGTCCGACTCAATCAAAGTTGACCTGCTAAAACGCGTGAACATATGAAGAAAAATCGCCCCAAGATGGCCAAATGCAAGAAAGCCGCTGAGGACGGTGTGTGTCGCCGCTGACCAGCTGCAGGGATTTCCGGAATGAGAAGCATTTGCACGCGAAGAAAAAAGACGGCGCGGTAGAGATCGGCCATCGTTTTGTTTTTGGCTCATTACTAGCAGAATAACAAAATGGATAGCATAAAAAAGGAACAAGGGTTACTCCTGTTGGCAAGTGTTTTTGTTCAAAAAATGACAACCCTAAATCCAATGCTCAGGGCTCTGTGATGGGAACTTCTACTATTTTAAGCACATTTTCTTCATCAGATTATTCATCGTCCATAGTAAATCGATACTAGCCGATACATCTGGAGAGGCGAGTGGTGTTTTGAGAAATGTTTGATGCTTTTTACATATTCAAAATATATGTACCAGTAATTCTTTAACAATAAGATATACCTCAAAGTAACATTTGCCATATACGACCGCTAACTTGAACCGATGTACTTCTTTTATATACGTTTCCAATACAGCGTGGTGCGAGGATCACTAAAACACTTACAAAATTTTTCCTGAGCGAACCGCTGCTCTGTTCGCGTTCAAAATTCTAATGAAGTTCGCTTTTTTGGTCTATTTTGTTTGGCACGGGGAACAACAGCAGTACTTTTCTGTTTATTCTGAAAAAGGAATAAAAACTACTTTCACCTAAAAGAAAATAAGCCGGCGATTTGGACGTGCGTGCCATCGTAAGCTTATCTTGGGACGGGAATGAAGTTGCCTGGTTGGTGCATGTTATCAACGTGGCAGAAAGCGTGAATTAGCAGGTCGCCGAGTAAAAGACATACACACAGAGCTCTGTCTGTGTCTTCTACTCTGTGTCTCGTCAATAGGCGCTGTTTTCCACGTTTTTGGTCTTGGAACGACGGGGCCGCTTGGGGTATGCAGAACGAAACGCACGTTTGGGATTCACGGTAGGAAGGAGCCAAATGGTGTAGCAGACGATCAGAAAATTTGTTTCGCCTTTTGTTTATGATGATCACCCATACTTGCATAACACCTGATACCAATGATAATAAAATATTCCCACGGTTCATCGTTGCCAATAAACGTTGAATTTGTTTCTTCACCGGCTTTCAACTGAAATACAAAATGTGTAGAGATCAGTCTGTAAGTTGTAATTTTTCATTAACGCCGGCGTTTCTTTAAATTTTGCTACATTAAGAATTAGACAGAGGACATTGGAATTGGGGGGGGGGGTGAAGAAGTTCACATGCTTTCGCTACGCACCATTTTTTGGCCATAACAAGGACGTTGTTTCCGGTAATTAACGCCGTCGTACGTGTGAAGAGAACGAAGTATCCGCAAGTCAGCGGTTCACGCGGTCGTCAAAATAAAGAAGAAAAAAAAATGTAGCGAAGCTTGCACTCATCCGCAAGACTTAAATCGCGAAGCTGTTGTAGGTGACCATTCACGGACAAATAGCCAGTGTCAGTAGCCCGCCCTCTCTTTCGGTTCGCGGCCTCTTCCTCGGCCATGCAAACTATCCGCGGCCGGTCCATGCCAAGAACTGCGAAGACGTTGCGATATTGAGCGCATCCGCACGACGATGCGAGCTCCCGCGCTAAGAGCTATCCTACAATACTGAGCGTGTGCGCACGCTACTGTATGGTGTTGCGGCGGCCGCTATCACGCGTCTTTCTGTTCTAGAGTGGGTAATGGGACAGCTCACGACACCTACGCGATAACGTTCCCCGCGGGGAGTTTTCAGTGCGCACGAACCTCGAACTGACGGCCAGTAACAACCGCGCCGCTGTTAAAACAATGCGCTGGAGTCCTCATTTTTCGAAGGGACCGCCATCAGCGCCGTGCATAGGCGTCAAAGGCTTCTTTCATGTTTTCATCGATGGCGGTCAAAACGGCCTATATGCGTCCTGTGAAGGCCGCGAACTTGCCATTGGGCAGCTGGGGCGCAGGAGAGATTTCACGTCATCATTATCACCAGCCTATCTACGCCCACTGTAGGACACATCTCTCTCCCACTAATCTCCAATTACCCCGGTCCTGTGCTAACGCGACCACTTTATCCCCGCAAACCTTTTGATCTCATCTTCCCAACTCACTTTTTGCAGCACTCTGCCGCGGTTGCCTTCTGTAGAGGTCCACTCCGTTACCCTTAATGACCAACGGTTATCTTGTCTTCGCCATTCATGCCCTGCCCCCGTCCATTTCTTCTTCTAATTTCAAGTAATCGGTCCTTAGCGCGTTTGTTCCCTGATCCACTCCGCTCTGTTCTTGTTTTTTAATGTTACATATATTCTCTTCCGTTTCATTTCTTGGTGGATCTTCCTCAGTTTAAGTTGAACCCTCACTTAACTCCACACCAAAAAGTCGCAGTTTGTCACATCGGGAGGGGGCGGAGGCTAGGGCATCAAAGTCGAACCTTGCCCCATTCACCGGCTCGGGGGCTCGCAAATCACCACCTAGCTTTAACGTTTTAAGTTCTTGCCTCGCATGGAACTGTCTATTTGAGAGTTCAAACAAGAATGTTCTTTAAAGCTAAGTACAGCTTTATGATAACTCGGTATTACTCTCTCTGGAATGCCCCTTCAGCGCTAGGGGAGGGCTCAAATTCACGTAGACCGCTGTCACACAGCGGTCTGTCGAATAATCAATTAGGCGCCACCACCTCCAGGTCGAAAGCCTGTGCGGAGGCGAGCAAGCCCGAGCTCTGAATAGTCAGGGCGAACAGCGGCGTCTACGGAAGAGCAGTCGTTTCCGTGGTGGCGTGCGGCAAAAGCACCTTGCGGAATATCAAGAGCTGCAGTCGGAATCAGACAACGGGGATTGCGCCTTGGCGGTGCCATCTGCCTGATAAAAGGATGATTACTGCCGTATTCTATCCATCCAGACATGCCGTCTCCCGCATGTAGTTTCATACAAATAACTAGAGGGGACACTGGCGCTAGTGTCAACGCGAACATGGCAGCGGCACTTACGCTTCGATGGGAATGATTGGTAGTTCTAGAATCGGATTGCGTAGGATCGAAACGGGCTTATGGCTGCGCAAATTGTGTTTTTTAACAAAAAAGCTCTTATTTCCCAGTTCTCCGTTTACAAATTACATGGCGAACATGAAAGTTAGTGACGAAAAACGGGTGTTGTACGAAATAAATCGGCGCTTTCAAATAAAAAGCAGACGCGGAGTCGAGGAGGTTTGTTGAGCAGGTTTTCCATTTTTCGCCAACTACAGCAGGACGCGGACTTCAAAAAACTAATTGCAAATGTTTTGGTGCTCGTGATTTGTAATAGTAAGAGAAGTTTTGTGCTCATCAGAAAAAAGAAACCGATTACGTTTGGAGAAGTTATTCTCGCCTGAATTTTGTGACATCTATGAAGCTGCTTTCCTATCAGCCGCTGGTGCTGCTGTTTTACACAGTAGCAGACGGCGTTCGCACGAAAGGTGTGGCTGTTCCAGGCGATTCGCAACCGTCGTCAGCTTTGACAATACATTGCCCTGCCGAATGAGCAGCGCCGCAACTCCCAATTAGCAGACAACTTCGCCGCAAAGAGCGTCGTCGTTTGTGTTTTCATGCTCTCTGTGTGGCAATGCATTGATAACCCACCCAATTCGCAACTCTGGTTATAAAACGCTCAACTCAGGGCGGCGTCAGTGCGCGCGAGGCATGCAGTTCAAGGAGAAACGTATTTTTGATCACTCCTCCCAACACCCCACGTAGGCAAATGCGTTCATATAAATCCAAAACTGCCTGCAATTCATAGCAAGTTCCAAGAGCCATCGAGCGCCAATCCGAATCCAGAACAACCCATCACGCCCAATGAGGCGTACGATCGCAGCGCCAGTTTCCCTTCTAGTTACATTGTAAGAAACTCTATGGTGTCTGAAGCGCGCCACAGCGAAATGAGGACGGCAACGGCGTACAGTTGGCAGTTCTGTGCCTCCAGACAAGCCGGCGGCGATCTATCCTTTCACAAGCAAGGCCGGGGCGCATGGCCAGTGCCCTCACGAGTAGGCACTTTCGTATGGTATCTGACAACACTTTATAACCAGGAATGCACGCTACTGCAGCGCATATTTTACGCTTGCTGTGCGCCCTCGTTCCTCGGGGTATGCACCAAGCACTCACTCAATCCTTCAATAGTTTACAGTGCGAAGAGTAGGACAATCCTTCTATAAAAAGTTTGTGTCCGGAATCGGAATATAGTGAGCGTAATGTGAAATCTTCCAAAGCGTATCGTAACCAATAGCGGAGCAGTGAGCAGGTGGCCAGGGACACGTAAGCAGCACGGAACATGCGAGCAGCGCTGAAGAACCGGAGTTGCTTATATTTTTACTCGCATAAACCTCGACTCCGTGAAGTTTACAGAATATGTGACGTATAAACAACCAAAAGCTACTTCTCCATACCAAGAGTGCGAGACAGAGTACTAATGTGTACCTTTGAATTTCGAAGAACCAGCGTACTCTGCCAATTTTTCGAAGCTAAGCCCTAGAGTTTGTTTTGTCTTCCATTTCCTAAAGTAATCTTGTTGAGACGTCTGGGCACGTGTTTTTTTGGACCCAGCTTGGAACGCTTCGGGAGCGAGATTTTGGCCTACGCTTTCACGTTTAAACAAGAGCAAATCAACGGTATCCGGTGATGGCTGCGCGAGTTCGGGTGTAAGTGCAAGAGATGGCGTATAGCTCGAGTTATAAGGCTTCTGGCCCCTGTCATGCCCGATTCTCACGGACACGCAAATTCGCTGTGCGCTGGTGGTCTGATGCTATCGAGCGTTGCTGATGAAATTTTGGGGTTTGGTCCTGTATGGTTTTCGAGTGAATGTGGTGTCTCGGTTGCAGGTTTTTTAGACTTGTTTGAACTCTACTTGAATGCAAAGTATGGTCAATGGAACGAGGGTGTGTACATACAAACGAAAGAAGTATGTATTGGGTCCTGCATTGCTCCGGCAGTGGTAACCTCGCAATGGCTCACTTTGGCAGGATTCTCGTAGACAGATTGAAGGACACAGGAGTCATAAAAGTATTTCGATATGTCGGTGACTTCATAGGGTTGCTGGAGAGTAGCGCGGAAGCCTTCCCTGTGGACGTGGCCAGTTCACTGGGGATTTTTAAGGAATGCCTTAGCCCTCTTGAAGTCACTCCCAAGGTTCCTCAACAGGACAGCCCGAAATTTTTGGATCTGCGTCTGAAATTCTCTACTTCAAATGTGTGTTGGTTGTACGAACCCATTGCCAGAAACCGTTATTTCCGTTTACGTCCACGCACACTAAACTCGTGAAGAAGGGTATCGCCAGCGCGTGTCTTACTAACGCGCTGAAGAAATCGTGCAAGCACCTCATGACATCTAGCTTTGATGCTCGAATCTGTCGCAATACATCTGCAGGATATCCTTTGAGCATGATTGTAGCAGTGGCAGATTCTATTCCAATGGGGGCAAAGAAGTCGCTGTCAGCCACCAAAAGGACAAAAATGTAGCTGTCATCCCTTATATGTATCGCATATCGCACCACCTTAAAATGAATGGTGGAAGCGCTGGCGTGAAAGTTGTCTTGTCGGCCCCTGATAAACTGTATAGGCTATGCAGCCAAACACTCCCTCTAAGGAAAAAAGCAGATGCCGGGTTAATCACCAAAACCAGCACATGCGCTGCACGGAAGGGGTGGTCTACAAGTGCCGCTTACTTGCAAAAAAGCATTCGTTGGGCAGACTGGACGGTGCCTAAACACTCGCTTACGGGAACATTGCAACAACTAATGGACAGGTAAAGATAGCAATTTGGGTATTCATTGCCAAAAGTGCGACAAGTGCAGCCTATGTACGATGTGTGCTCCGTCATTTTTCGAGACACGGATCAGCGCACGCGAGAGACTGTTGAGGCTGCGGAAATGGAGCGGATACGTGACTGCGTCAGTTCGATGTCCATATTTTTGAGTTACAAAGCGCTGGCCTTCTTGGTTAAAAAATTTATCACATGTGCGTGCCTGACGAGTGCGTGGGGGATGTGCAGTGATCTGATTAACTGCATAAGCATTTGAGCGTGTTTTGATTCATTCCAATATACATGTCTCATGGTTGTTATTAAATTCAATTGTAAGTAGCGCTCGTCCTTGTATTCCTCGTCATGTGTTATCTTTACTACGCTCAACAAAGTTATAATGGATTGCCAACTTGCTCGTATCCACACGTTGTTAGACTGGTGAGAGGATTTTGAGATGGACGCCCCACGGTCTGATGTCAATTGACTGCTGTGCTCCGTGTTCTAGCGGTGTGGATTGCTGTGTTAAAGAGTGGTGGATTCATACGATGGCCGAGGGACATGGTCCTCCTTATTTCTATTTTCTAGAGGAGACCTCTAGTCCCTCCAAATTTTGTCTCTTTAATTCGATCGACAGTATGCTCGATTGCAAAATACAAAAACAGTTTTTTATTCATAAATTTTTATTCGTATTGATTACGGCCAGTTGGCCAATGAGGCTCGTCGGTGGCCTATGGCGGTGAACATTGGCGCCTCGGTGGCCAAGGGGCCACCGACGCGCCAATGTCGTTCAACATGGCTTTCAAGCTAAAGAAGAATTATGTGTGTCACGCCAGCGTTCAAACAGGGCAAATTGCTTTTAACCGGGAAGGACCCACTGCTCGTGGGCGCTACATTTTTGGTGGCGGTGAGTGAGGTGGCTCTCGGGCGTTTGTACACCCATCCACACTGCTGCTGATTTTCCCCCATCTTAGGATAACGGCTCTACGGCGGCTGTCAGCTGACTGCGCAATTTGGGAAAGAGGAATTGATGGTGGCGAGAGGAATAATCATTCTGATAACCGTTTAAAAAAAGGGGTCGGGGGTGTCCAGGAAGAGCCCCGCAGGGGAGGCGAGTAAATCGGATTTACCGGGATGAAAACTGAGGGGTGTGAGAGATATACTGCTTCGCAAAAAATGTTGGCCATTTCGCGGCACACCAATACGCTTGACACAGTCCAAAAGATTGATCGTATGGTCCCGCAAGTAGGGCTGGCGATAAACAGGCACTGGGAACAGCTTATGAATAAAGTGCTTCACAGCACCCCTTTAAACGATAAACAGATACTATACACAAAACTGCGCAGGAATGAAATAAAAAGTATTCGCAACTTCCTTTAGAAAACCCCATAGCAGCTGCCAGCTAACCTCACCCGTAGAAACAAGGAGGAAAGGCAAATGGTCACTTATGTGCTTTTGGAGTATCGTAAGCATAATGGCATGATCTGAAACCTTGTAGAAAAAAACCAAGACACAAGTTGGTGGAATATATTGTTCTATGACATCTGCACAAAAGCCAAAAATTGAACTCGCACTTTTACCACAACTTTTCCCATGTGAACGGAGTGACCGATTACATGATAAACCCCAAGCAATGATACAGACACAGCCTATAAACATGGTAGTTGCCAAATGCCGACTGTGCCCAAGAACTGAACGGTAGTGTTAAAGAAAGGAAAAATAGATTGCGATGACAACACTAAGCAGCAACTGTGTTATTGTACCTGTTTTATTGTAACTGTGGATGTGTTATTGTACCTAAGCTTAATTTTGGCACCGCGTCCAGTGCAAAAGCGATGAGCTTTTCTCTGTATTGTCACGGGAAAATGGAACAGGAGAATTTAATGGTGTAGACAAACCGGGAGAAAACACACTAGGCCGCGATGCAGTAGCACTGGCAAAACAGGCAGAACGCATCTCGATCCTCTTCCTCGTCTTCCTTTCAGTCCTTTCATACCGGCGCTATGACGCATAAGCCGATGGGGGGATTGCACTGCGGCATTGCCCCCTCTCCTGAAAGGCATCGTCCCAATGCTTTACAAACAGGTCCTCATGAAGGAAAAACCAGAGAAATGACAGTTTTACGCAACACCACAGGTGTCCGAGTTGGGTTCAACGAGCGTGATAAGGTTTCATCCGTGCAACATGGACAACCTCAGCTCGCATAGGGGCCCACGGGGAACGCACTGTTCCTTCAGGTATAACCTCATAGTTCACGTCACTCATCCGGCCCAAGACTGTGTACGGTCCGAAGTAGCGTCGCAGTAACTTCTCCGAGTAGCCTCGTCGACGAACCGGGGTCCACACCCACACTTGTTCTCCTGGCCGGTAAGTCACTTCTCTGTGCCGGAGGTTGTACCTCCGCGCATCACGGGTTTGCTGGTGTCGAATGCGCTGACGTGCTAGCTGGCGCGAGGCTTCTGCGCGGTGAACGATTTCTTCAGCACCACAAGAAACATTGGCGCACCCTTCAGGAAGAAGCATCGAGTCGACCATTGTGATGACATCCCGACCATATACTAAGCGGAAAGAAGAAAAGCGCGTAGTTTCGTGTTCCGCCGTATTGTAGGCCAACGTCACATATGGAAGGATGTCATCCCAGTTACGGTGGTCTATGTCTATGTACATTGAAAGCAAATCTGCTAGTGTCCTGTTTAACCGTTCTGTAAGACCATTAGACTGAGGGTGATACGCGGTTGTTTTATGGTGGCTTCTGCAGCTAAGCTTCAGGACCTCGTCAAGCAGTTGCGCAGTGAAAGCAGTTCCTCTGTCTGTGATGACTACCGTCGGGGCACCATGGCGAAGTACTATGTTTTCAACGAAGATCTTCGCAAACTCTGTGGCAGTGCCCCCGGAAATAGCTTTGGTCTCACAATAACGAGTCAAATAATCAGTAGCAACAATGATCCACTTGTTGCCAGACAAGGACAGAGGAAAAGGACCCAAAAGGTCCATCCCCAATTGTTGAAATGGTACTTCTGGGGGATCTATGGGCTGCAGAAATCCCGCTGGCTTTGTCGATGGCATCTTCCGCCTCTGACAGTCACAACAGGTTCTAACATACCGCTTCACGCTCTCAGTCAGCTTCGGCCAGTAATACTTGACGCGTATGCGCGCCAAGGTGCGGGAGAAGCCGAGATGACCGGATGACGGCTCGTCGTGACAGGCTCCGAGGATCTCCTCACGGAGCGTTTTGGGAGCGACGAGTAGGTACTTTGTTGGCGTGGGACCAAAATTCTTCTTGTACAGGACGTTGTTGATGAGACAAAACGATGTACGGCAGCGTGCGAAAATTGGAGGTAACCGAGACGTTTGCCCTTCGAGGTAATCAATTAGGGGACTGAGCTCTGAATCATCTCGCTGCTCTTGAGCCAGAGCCATTGGGTTTATGGCACCGAGGAAGCCGCCATCATCGTCTGCATCGGTTGAGTCCTCAGCAACAGGGGCGCGAGACAAGCAGTCTGCGTCGCTGTGCTTGCGGCCCGACTTGTACACTATCGTGACGTCCAACTCCTGTAATCGGAGGCTCCAGCGGGCTAGACGCCCTGAAGGATCTTTCAGGTTCGCCAGCCAACAGAGGGAGTGATGATCCGTTGCCATTTTAAAAGGTTGCCCGTATAAATATGGCCGGAATTTGGTGACCGCCCTCACGACTGCCAAGCATTCTTTTTCTGTTGCGGAGTAGTTGCCTTCGGCGCGTGAAAGAGTTCGGCTGGCGTATGCTATTACACGCTCAACACCATCTTGCCACTGTACAAGTACCGCTCCTAGGCCGATATTGCTTGCATCGGTGTGAATTTCCGTTTCTGCATCTTCATCAAAGTGGCCAAGGACAGGCGGGCTCTGTAACCGATTTTTGAGTTCGCGAAATGCTCCGGACTCTTCCCGGCCCCAACTGAAGGGAACGTCATTTCTGGTCAAACGGGTTAAAGGCTCCGCTATGTTACAAAAATTGGGCACAAAGCGCTGATAGTATGCACGGAGGCCCAAAAAGCGGCGGACAGCTCCTTTCTCAGTAGGAACGGCAAATGCGGCTACGGCAGCTGTTTTCTCTGGATCGGGACGGATGCCTTCACCACTGACAACATGGCCTAAAAATTTCAGTTCCTTGTACCCAAAGTGGCACTTTTCTGGTTTGAGTGAAAGTTGCGCAGAACGAATGCCTTGCAGAACTGAACGGACTCACGCTAGGTGCTCTTCGAAAGTTTCAGAACACAACACCACGTCGTCTAGATAGACAAGGCATGTCTGCCATTTGAGGGCGGATAAAACAGCGTCCAGCATTGTCTGGAACGTGGCAGGAGCGGTACACAAGCCGAATAGGAGCACTTTAAATTCGTAGAGCCCGTCTGGAGTAATGAATGCGGTTTTCTCGCGGTCTCGTTCGTCAACCTCGATTTGCCAATATCCCCTGCGTAAGTCAATCGATGAGAAGAACGTAGCATGGCGGAGGCGATCTAAAGAGTCGTGGATACGTGGGAGAGGCTACACATCTTTTTGTGTCACCTTGTTCAGTTTCCTGTAATCCACACACAAACGGAGCGTACCGTCTTTCTTTTCTACGAGGACCACAGGTGATGCCCACGGACTCGTTGATGGCTGTATGACGTCGTCGGCGAGCATTGCTTTCACCTGCCGGCGAATAGCATCCTGTTCCTTTGCCGAAACTCGGTAAGGGCGCTGGTGTATGGGTCGCTCGTTTTCGTCGGTTATGATACGATGTTTTGTTATGCTGGTCTGCCGCACTTTTGATGACGTAGCAAAGCAATTGCTAAAAGAGTCTACAATCTCGAGAAGCTGCCGCTGTTGTTGTGCTGTCAGGTTGGGGTTCACGTCAACCTTTGTAGTTCTTGAGACATGAGTTGAGGTGGATGACTCCACTAAACTGTGCAGCTTGGGACCGTCGCTGACTTCTTCGAAGTAGGCGACGGCTGTATGGAATGGGAGATGCTGGTGGTCTGCGCTGAAATTCGTCAAGAGAATTTCGGTTCGCCCGTTATTAAGGTCAACCAGGCCACGGGCGGCGCAAACTTTCCGAGCGAGGAGAAGCGAAACGTTTTGCTCCACGATGCCACAATTTGCAGGTGCTCGCTCGCATTCAACGGTGACAAACATGCTGGCTTGAGGCGACAGCATCACGTTGTCTTCGCAGATACGGAGTGCTGATCTTGATTGAGCCTTCTCGTCGTACCGTGTTTGTGGGGCGGAAAATGTGACGACCAGATCAAGTAGGTTTATTATTGCGCCGTACTGGCGAAGGAAGTCCACGCCGAGTATAAGCTGCTTTGAGAATTCATGCAGTACAACGAAACAACCGGTAAAGGTCACACCGCGAATTTCGATCCTTGCAGTACACATGCCAATGGGCACCACGAGGTGACCGCCCGCTGTACGGATTGGCGAGCCATTCCAGAGTGTTGTAACCTTCCGAAGCTTTGCTGCGAGGGAGCCATTTATGACGGAATAATCGGCACCAGTATCGACTAGAGCGGTTACTGGGTGATTATCGACGAATACTGGAATGCCGGCGGAAATTATTTCGTTTTCATCAAAGTTCGTTTTCTTGGTCGGGAGAGCTAAAGGAGTTCGTCGCGTCGATGGAGGCTCTGGACCTTGATACGCAGCGGCCTTGCCCCCAGAGGTCGCAGGCTTCAGTTTCCCCGACGTGGGCTCGGGGACCTGTTCCGAGTCTAATCAGAACTGAGGGGACGGCCAGGCGAGGAGTAGCGTCGGGGTGAGGGAGACCTGGATTGGTGCACTACTCGAGGTGTTGAGGGTAGCTCGTTCACGGCCAGGTACTCCTGAATTTCGCGTGGTCGTTCCCCATAGCGCGGTCGCGCTGCATCCGGCGAAACCCCACGGAGCCCCATTCGGCGATAAGGGCAGTGGGTGGCGGAATATATGACCGTCTTCTCCACAACGGTAGCACAGGGGCAGGTTGTCAGAAGTGCGAAATCTCTGAATTTATAGTTGACCATTGCCCTAGAACGTTCCACGATAATTATCTAAGGTAAACCTCATCACACAAATAATTCGAAGGCCCTTTAAAAGGGTTTAAAGGGCTTTGTATCACAGGAGTTAGAATCTAAACTAGTTTAAAAATAAACAGGCTATTTTCAGGGGGCAATTTCCCAACGCTAACATTAGGATGTTTTTGAGCATCAATTTTTTTGATGAAGTAAGGTTTGCAGTTCAAACAGCTCGCTCTTCATTTACACTTTCACCACTTCTGCCATGAAAATAAATCGAATGAACATTTCTTGCTTTTTTGCCACCGATTCTCTCATCATCGAAAGCTGCTGGAGGATCTCCTGCAGCTGGAGGATCGACTGCAGCTAACTTTGCCAGTGCTTTTGTCTTTTGGCGGAACGAAGCTAGGCCACTGCCTGCCATGGGGATGCTTGTCACGCTATCTATTTCTTCATTTCAGGCACGCCTCGTCTGCTTTGCTAAAACGATTCGGATCAGGCTCTCTCGTTCCTCTTTCTCTTTTTATTTCTCTCTTCAATCTAATTACTAACTTCTTTCTTCGACTGTACTATTTTGCCTTATTTGGTTCATTTTAATAAAACAAAATCTTTTTGGCCAATCCCCCTGAGTGGGTATGCGCCACCTTATGGGCCACCACAACCACCACCACTTTCAGCGCAAAGGCTGCAGCTAATATCATTTCAACTCTTGCCGTCGCCTAGGGACCTTAATGTGCACGAGTGAATTCCCTTTTTTACACACCATAAACTGAGGTCGCACAGTATCGGCGAAGCGGCCCAGTTAGTTTATTCCGAGGAGGGAACAAACTCTACGAGAGCTTAGGTTTTCTCAATATACGCATCGAAATCTATGGCGGCAAAACGACACAAAAAAGCAATTTCATCTGAAAACAACGGATTCAAAGAAAAGTCGTGCTTACCGCGTCCTTCCACGACAATCTTAAGAGGGGTTTACCAACTCCCTTTATTTTATGTATTTATTGCAAAAGGTAAGGTTAATTTTAAAAAAAAATTGAAAATACTATATCGCATTCCCAAAAAGAGTCTTGTCCCATTTTAATCATGTGTGCGGTAGAAACTATTGCAACAGTTCGCCGAACAGGTCTCAAAGCACCTACACATTGGTTTGCTGGTGCAAAGATTTCTTACGAAACCTAAAAGCAATTTCTCGTGCGTATTTAATAAAAATAACGATACAATGCCTTTCTCTATGGTCCTTTCTGCTACCTTTGGAAACATAAGATCTATAATCTTATTTATAGCGAGATAACGGTAATGTTCTGTACATTCATTTCTGAAGACTAACTCATCAAACTGCCTTCATCAATGCTCCGCTATTCTCAGGTTGTAACTCGCCTGGGCAAAGGCTAATGCAGAGAAGTGGAACGGGATGCCCTGAACTTTGTAAAGCATCTTTTTAAAGCAGAGCTTTCTAATCCTCTCTTGCGCTGCCGAACGTAACTCCAAACCCACGGCAAAAAAGCTAAATTCACCCAGTGGGTGTCCACAGCGGCCAAATTATGGTTTTGGGGATGTTGAATCCCCAAGCGCCTTTATAAAGAAATGCAAGCCTTGGCCGCAATCAATGTTGAGCCGACGTCTCATTGCACCATTCAAACGTGGCCGAAGCTTTGAGTTTTGAACAACTTTCCCTTCATTCGGAAGCTTTATTTGTTAGTATTGATATGGACTACTATTACCCACAGCTTGATGTGCAATGACGATGACGTTGAATTTCTTATCGTAAGTTGCAACTGCTATGTTATGCCGATATAAGCCTAGACAAAAGACATGAGGCATAACTTCAAGCTTCGCGGTTTACCACAGTCAAGCCGTTCCCAATGAAAAATGTACTCATGTACTTCAAACAAGGTGTTTCCGTGTTTACCTAACGCGAACTCGAGATGAAACGTTTGCCCTTAGCCTAGACAGATTAGCACAGTTGCGGTTATTCTAGCAAAGTTAGACACTAAGCAGTGCCCATAATACTGGCTGCCTTTTTCACTAGGCTAGATAGGAAGATATGTGCACCGTGCCGAGCGCATTGATAGAGATGCGTGTCCACGTGGTTTGCTGGAGCACGCTCCAAAACGCATATAGACAAACAAATGAATTAGATCAGAAGCACTTTGATTGTGTGCACCAAAAAAATGATACCGGGAACATGAAAAGCACGAAACTGCAACACAACCACAAAGTAGAGTGTAATAGGGGCGGAGCGTTGGAAAGTTTTGTAATGGGGAGTGCAGCGTGTTCTCTTCCCAAATCCGATAGGGTACAGCCCTACAGGGGTGTCTTTGGTGCCGTGGTATTATGAAAATTTCTACGTTATTGGCAGGGGCGGCTGATGGATTAGCTTTGAATTTGCGCACCATATTTTATAACATGTAATTAGAGGTGGCTACGGCAAACTGACATAAAAACTTATGTAAGGTAATATTTTAATCAGACCGGTGGCATATTTAGGGTATAATACGGTCCGCAAAAAAAAGCTTTTGCTTTTTTCTTTAGTAAAACAAACTGCGCACCTTCAAGCTTCAACAAAATTTTTACCGGGTGCAATTCAAAATTTATATTAGTCTAAATTTACCGCAACTGTTATACTATCTTGTATTTATACATCATTTCTTAGAATTTTACACTTTATCTTTGCGCATGTATGACCATCTCTTCCGTGATGTTTTTGAATGTCAGACGTAAAGGTTTGCAAGGGGAATTCAAGATTAAATCTGCCGGTTTAGTGGGGTGCTTTTGTATGTGCCAGATAACCTTGTTGGTTCGCTGTGCACTCCCGTGCATGCTGACAAGCTCAGCGAGTGTGTTAGATAAATGAATATTACGTTGGCGCCTGGCCCTGACGAGATTCCTGCTGGCTTTTACAAGATGTTTTCTCCAGGCCATTCAGGGTGAGCTCCTTGCCGTAGGGAACAGCTTCCTGCTCCACGGAGTAAGGCCGCAATCCTTCCCTGGTGGTCACGTAACATTGATTGCGAAGCCATGCGGAGATCCTACGTGGCCCGAGGCGTATTGGCCACCGCACTCCTCAACACCGACTACACGGTAGTAGCATGCATTTTGGTCACACGCAGAAGTGAAGTCTCCCCCTATATTACAAACAAGTGCAATCGTTCGTGGTACGCGGCCGCATAATTTTCTCGCCCCAGGCGTACGCGGAATGTTTCAGCTATGCGACGAAGATTGACTCCTCTGGATGCTTCATCTACCTAGATCAAGGCAAAGCCTTCGACAGAGTGAAACATCGATACATGGCAGGCGTTTTGCGTCACTACGGCTTTCCGCCAGACGACATCCTGAGAGCCCTTCTATGGCCCTATTGAGGTTCAATATAAATCCCTAACTTCTCGCTCAAGCCTTGTGAACTATGAGAATTCTGTCTCAGTACCTCACTCCCCACCCCAGAAATGTTATATACAATTCATTGAAGGCCGCCCGATTATGTAGAAACTGATTGGTAATATTATCTTTTAATGCAACGCTGCTACCCCTAGTCGTAACTGTTTTATATATGATTTATCATAAACTATAGTTTACAATATAGAGAAAAAAGGAGCGAGAAACGTCTTCAATAACAGCAAAATTGCTCTTGCTGAATGGGGTCCCCCTTCACAGGTATTGATACGCCATCTTGGCATCAACCACTCTCTCACCCAGTAGGTGTTAGTCGGCGAGGGGCAAGCTGGACAGCAGCATCTCCCGCGGCTGGGGATATGGTAGCGGTGTATAAGCTGTAGGCTTGGATTTTCTGGGACTGTACGAATAGTTGTAGTTCAATCGAACCAGGCGATGTTCTCACAGATGTAGCGTGTACCTTCTATTTTCGCCAGTCACTTTGGGTGCGAGGTTTGGTTTCTAGGCAAAAAAGCCTTCTTTTAGCCCGGCCCACGTGCCCACAATGGTCAGGATAAAGTTATTGATCACCGTTATGGTGCCGCGTTGAGGTGTTTGTTATGTAGTTCAATTGAGTTTTTGAACAATTTGTTTGAAATCGTGTGAAATTTCTGTAAATTAGTTTTTGAATAGCTTGTTCCCCCGCCAAACTGTAGGTGAGAAGTTTGAATAATAGACTGGTTAGAATGAATCTTATTCGTTCTTTTTTCTGTTTTTATGGGGGTGCTGGTAACACAATTCGAAGCACCCAATCTATGGTTTCTAAAAAAATGCCTGCAATTCCACGCTGTGAAGGTGGTTGGAAAGCAAACCTGTAAACGACCCCAGAACAATTGCCCGTGCGACACCACTAGAATTTGCACACGTGGATCTACAAATAGTGAAACCATAGATTGTGCCTGCCATTGCCCCGAATTCGCTGGGGCGGCTTCCAGAACAGAGTACCGCCAGCCATGGCCGGGCTAGATATGCGGACACCGCCGCAGTAGCCGGACGCGCGTCATCAGAACGAAAACGGCGGGGAGCGTCATTCAAAGTGTGAGACCACGGAACCTAGCCATACCTATGTGCGAGCTCGGGACTTATTGACGGCGCAACACAAGCGCGGATACCGAAACCACTCGGCAGCATAGCCATGTGATTCTTATTCATACCGATTTAAACTAGTTCCTTTGGTAAGTTTGAGATTTGCGAGACAGCTGAGGGAACTCGTGTAATCGCTTCTTGTCAGTACCAGTTGCCTTTTTCGCCTGTTTCAATACCTGTTAAAGCACAATCGAATTGGTATTCACTAATTTAGAAAATGGAGTTCCATTCGCGGCAAGCAGTGCGCAAAAGGTAATGTTTATTTAGCGGATAGATGTCTGTATGTGGTCTCTACATTTTGTTTTCGTGACTGCAAACCAATCTATCACATACCTTCTTCGTACGACCAACTAATTCTGCGCTGTCCGGGTTTCCCAGAAGGTGCTGTCGAACAACTTAAGCTGTGTAGGCAGCGCGCAATGGACGCATAGCTACGCCTATACAGGCCCAAAACAACCGCTGCTAAAGTATACGAGAAAGCCGGGTCGCGACGATGCACCCGCCGGCGTGAGCGCGCCGAAAACGCTTGGTAAATGCGCCGCGCCATCTACACTGTGCTTCGTGAGAGAAAACCTCCCTTCCCTCCACAGCCACGTTTGGTTTTCTTGTCTGCCACGCCACGAAAGAACCGTCGGCTGGTTGATGTAAAAACGTTGCCTTAAAATTATCATCTCACACTCTAATCTTCGGAAAAGGAAAGCTGGTAGAGAGTCATCGTTCAGTAGGTCAAGTGGGAGCAACAGCGCCAATGAACCGCACAACTCTGCCACAGCGAAGTTTCCCGTTTGTCGCCGTTGTACTGTCGGAAGCGAAGCATCCGATGAGCGCGTTGTGGGACATGAGTGACTCCTTTTTTTGCTGACATGCAACTACCACCTTACAGGGATTATGATGCTATGACGACTGTGGCCGCTTCGTCATACCCACAGATATTTTAGACTCGGACGAACGCCGACACATCCAGGAGCCATCAGAAAATGAGATGGCCGAGAAACAGTGCCACAGCACCACTGTAAATTTTCACTCCCCTGTGCCTGCCACTGGGGTCACGGGACATGCCCCAATACATTAATTTATACCGACCACGCATCTACTTGTTGTTTGACGTTGAATGGAATAAGATTGGAGGAATGTTTTATGAATACGTTTTATCGCTATACCCATACAAACACGGCTATATTCTTCAGCGGTAATTCTGATTCTGAAATTTTAAAAATCTGCCGTTTTCGCCTGTTTTGTCTTGACGTTGTTGCACTTGTGAGGCGTATGATTTTTATGTGTTCTGCGTAACACGTAATTGACTGGGAGGAGCACGAGGAATGCTTTTAATGATGAGGAGAAGTCAGCCTCGCCGGGTGCTTGGTGTGCTACCCCCCATGAACATGAGAGGTGCGAAAGCGAAAGGAAGCGAAGACACAACAAAATGACACCATCTTCCCGTAGGGGAACCCGGAGTAGTATGCAAAGCAGCCATGGGGTCGATTCAAGTGCCCATTAGTTTTCACTTCGTCGTTTCCGTGAGGTTGAGGTACGTAGCAACCGTTATGTCTACATTTTTGGTTACCATTGTAACTACCACACTTTTCACTTACCGGAACTACGAAATGGGAAATTGCGTCGAGCCAATGGCTGTTTCGTATACTACTCAGGGTTGCCCTACGGGAAGATGGTGGAATTTTGTTAGATGCGACGGGGCCATGTCCATCCCTTGTCATTGTTGCGCCACCCACACCTCCACTGCGCATTCTCGGCTTGATAAAAGCCCGGTGGTGTCTTACACTTTAATGGCTCCTGGAGCGACAGTGTTACGGTGTCTTCCTGGGTCGGCCTGGGATGAGCCGAGCATGCGCAGTGGGGGTGTGGACGGTGCCACAACAAGAGAGGGACATAGTCCCGACCGTGAAATGCTGGAGCGACAGTGTTGCCGGTGTCTTCTTGGGCCGGCGCGAGACGAGCACGCTTCTGCTTAAACGGCTCCTGGAGCGGCAGTGTTGCCGGTGTCTTCCTACGCTGGTGGATGGATGGGCGATGGACGATGCACGACGGACGACGGAGCCGAGAGCAAGAGATGTTTTGCATATAAATCTTTTACAGACACTACAAACACAAATCAGCACACAGAAACTGACCGACGCAGGATCGGCAACGCAGCACACGCACAGTAGCAAAGTAAAGCCAACTTTCACAGAGTTTCGTTCAGGCCGGAGTCACGGAGAAATGTCACCAAGGCCCTTGTACTCCATGATTCCGCGGCAGTTGACTGCCATTGGCCAGTGACCCCGCAAAGTTTCAGTGGTGCATCGTGACGCAGTTCCAAAGTCATCTTCCAGTTTAGCCGCAGGGTGTCGTAACGGGGACACACACACCGTACATTTCCTATGTCCTCACGAGCACTGCATACTTGCCAGTGAGGAGAGGCAACTCGGCGCATCTTGTGCAAGTAGTGGCCGGTAGAAGCAAATTTGAGGCTAATACGGTAAACAACTGCTTCGTAGCGCTTTCCAACGCCTCATGGCATTCCGAAACTGCTGGCTGGATCAGTTCTGTAGTGGGTGATAATTGTCTAATCTATCCGTCTATATTGAGAGTTGTAACAGCCCCGCCATTAATTACGCAAGTGTCGCGGCGTCACGTCGAGAGAATGGAATCGGGATGATCACTCTAAACTTTTTTTCCTCCCATATACTCGCTAGAGGTTCTTTTTCACTTGTCCTCTAGTGGTCCTCCTTGTAGGAGTTTTTTTACTACCTGGAACAGGGAGGTTTTGTTTACCTCCTCAAAACAGGGCGTTTTCAGGTTATAGAAAGGAGGTATTTAGGGAGTGTTAAGAAATGTTTGGGAGAATTTAAGGGGGTCAAAATGGACTATTCTTTACTTCCTGAAGGGCGTTTTTAAGTGATGTTTATGGAATTTTTAGGCGGTTGAATAGGAGCCTATTATGGCTCCCTTTAGAAGTACTTATGTTAGTTTAGAGGCGTTTCTAGGATGTTCAAGGGAAGCATTTACTTCTTTTGAATGGAGTTTGACGAAAGCTTGGGGAGTTTTGTAGGCCTTCCGAAAGGATGTTTTCAAGGCCACAAGGGAGAATTTCTAGTTACCTACGGGAGTACTGATTTCACACGTTTTTTCTCGATTTCAGGTTTATTTCAAACGAACTTTCGCAGATAAGTTTACATGGTACATGGTGTACACAAGGAGGTTCCGAAATAAATACTTATGGCGACCTCATATTAGAAATCACGAATGGTACATTGCTAAATAACACGCCAGTTAGGAATAAAAGACAGCAATACGATGCTAGTTGAACAAACCGTAGAAACAATATTACTACAAGAACTGGAAATACGCGAAATACAAAGATAGGCACAAACACAACCGCATGGTAAGTGAAATCATTATAGAATACTAGCGGATCGAGAACGCGTCAGTACTTATCAGAACTTATCAGTACGCATCAGCGCTCAGTATAGAGTGAAAAAAATGGTTGCAGTGATTTACAACAACAACAAAAATTCAGTAGGTGGTGAAATGAGCGAGAGCTGTCTGCTAGTTGAACAAATTGTAGAAACAATATTAATACAAGAACTGGAAATACTTGAAAAACAGGCACAAACACAACCACATGGGAAGTGAAATCATTATATAATACTCGAGGATCGAGAACGCGTCAGTAATTATCAGAACTTATCAGTACGCATCAGTACTAAGTACACGAAGTGAAGAAAAAATGGTGGCAGGGGTTTACAACAACAAAACAATTTTTCAATTTGGGGTGAAATGAGCGAGAGCTGTGCAACGATTTGATATTGAAAGGTAACAAGCATTTTGTAGGTGGTAAAGGCACAAGAGATAAATGATGTAGGAGACAGACTGCAGTGAGATGGCTATGGATAAATGAGTAATATAAAGAACGAAAAATATGCTGCGGAAAATACCAGTGCGTTTTGATAAAGACTCAAATGCGCCAAGAAAAGTGACCGAGTCTGAGGGGTTAATTGCAATGATATAGAACAGAATGGGTGGTATCGCGACAGCTTCTTTAGAGTGAGAACAAAAAGCCATAAAATTCGTGTTTTTCGGATACTTTTTAGTTGATTCATTGCGCACCAGTTGCCAATATCATTTAGATAATTGTTTCAAGTTAAATTAGTTTGTTAATATTATTGCTTCACTGAAAGATAGCTGTATTATCAGCATACAGAACGGCCCATCACATATTCCCTTTTCAGTAAAAAAAGAAAAAAGAAAAAGTCAGAAATATAAAACAGAATTCTTGTTGACTACTATCCAATGACTGCAGGATTGAAAACCAATATTAGTGAGCGATATTGACGCGATAAAAGTTAATTAGTTCTAAATCCTTCACACGTGGTTTGGTGCAGGCAAGGTCCAAAAAGGCATGTTTCACAAACGTTAGAGCTCTGTCTGCCTTCTTTGGATATTGAATGTTGAAAACCCAGAACGATGCAAACAGACTACACATTCCTCCCTGTAAAGATGATGCAGTCAAGACACGCTGGCCATCGATGTGGAGGCTAACTTCCCCGTTCACGGAATGCAGGCAGGGAGTCAGAGGAACATCTGCCTGAAAAAGCAAAAAAGAAAAAAAATACCCCACACGTAAAATTCAAAACAGACACTATCGTTGAATGAACTTAATAATTCGGTACAGTAATAAAATTGTAAGGCCAGGTTCCCTGCGAATTCCAGTACCTAAATTAAGAATGCAAAGGCTTCATAAAACCAAGTGCCAGTACATTAACCGTCGTGGCTTTTGCAGCAATAAAAAAGATACTACTTCCGCACAATATACTCGAGCCCCACTTTAAATGACAGTGAAGATAAAATGCAAGTCTCTGTAAATTGATAGATTAGTTTTTGTTTTTGACTGAAAAACACTTTGGTATTGCATGATTTTGTTAACTGCTGTTTCTTGCTTTAATATGCCAGCTTGCATGTATTCAAGTGAGTGGGCACACAGTTAAAGATGCAAACCCTTACAGTGCCTCTCCCCTACCATGGTGGCTCACTTTCATAGAAAAAGTGCAGCTTTTGCGAGCTGGACGGCTGTTGCAAGCCGTGGCAATACTCACTTCTGCTGGAGGGGCCAACTTGGTTTCCGAATGCAGCGTTGCCTTGTACAGCACAGCCTATCCTGCCCTAAGATCTATGAAGTCATTCAACTCGATCATGTATCAGGATCTGCAGAAGAAAATCGTGTCAGCAAATAATGAATTCATGCCGGACAGTCACCCACTGTTTCAGTTATACTTGCAGATACCTCACCTATTTCCCTTCTGGTGTTACATCCAAAGATAATTTGTTACGGCTTGTCTCATCAAGTATGGTCATCTGTTATAACACAGCTAGTCATACAGCAAAGTCCTTCACTGGGTCAGAAAACACTTTCTTTTTTTACAGTAGTAATAAACTAGGCGACTCAGTCATCCGTATTCTGACACCTTAATATTCTGTGTCACCGAGCTGACAAGCATGATTGGTGCATAAGGTCATTTGTAGCCGCAACCGTTACTACAGCCTCGTTAGCTAACCTAAACCTCGTTCATTGCACCGAATTACTTGTGATTGCATGGCAACAAAAAAAAACAGCTGAAATGGGAACGCTATTCTCGCAAACTTACCAACGCTGCATGCCACACACACCTGCCTTAGTTAATTTACCGTGATTGTAGAAGTTTCCGTCACGCAAAACCACAGTGCATTTTTTGGAGCTGCAAGCTCCGTGTCAAAATCGATTGTCAGATGAATCGAGTAATGTTTGTTTATGGTCTTACTATTGATTATGACAAAGTTATTACCAGCAAAAGAAGAGTGTGTGCATTGTTCTTCTAAAAAATGATATTCTTTTTTATGCCCGGCCGACTTGTGTCATGCTACGGCAAACTCGGTTCTCTTCCATAAGGGCATGAATTTGTGTTTTTAATTACGTGGCCTTAGCTGGCGACTGACGGGCCCCGATTGTATACAGACCCCTCATTATCATCCGAAAGGGAATAAAAACATTTCGGTTTCCAATCACGTCGCCATCGTGGTCCACACTATATGCATTTAATCGTTCGATAGGCTCAAAGCATCTTTTACGTATGTCACTGTTTCCTTAATAGGGTACGCTGTTAGATGTGAAGAGTCAACTCAAGCGAGTAAACAACCCCACCGAATCTACAGGGCACAGTTTTCGAAGGGGGTGGCCGTCTGATCTGCGGCTTTCGCTGATCAGAGCGCTAAGAATGAGTCAGAGCCTTGAACGAAAACAACACAAAGACTTATATTTGAAGAGACAAGCCATCAGGAGCGTTAACCAATATATATTACACAGTAGTGCAGTTAACTAAAAAGAACACGAGCAGTTCGATGCATATGAGAGACAGAGTCCCACAATATTCACCGACCGGGCCCGACGATGCACCGCTGTCGGAGGCGATTCGGCTACCTGAGTAACCGTCACGTTGCTTTGAAACGACACCGCGCTTGACAAACGATTTCATCTCGGATGCCCTGTTACAAACCGGCCTACAAAACAATGCGAATGCATACCCCAAAAGCTATAAACAAGTACAATAAAACGAGTGTGCGCTTTTTTCTTTGCCCTTGCGTGTACGTGCTGCGTGCGGCACGGGTACTTCGCAGTTAACCCTATCCAAACGTTTGACAAACGCATTGACTGATGACAGACCACTTACCAGCGAGCTGTCCACAGCTGTCGCCGTATCCAAATGCTGTTAGCGGCCGTTCCTCGTGTGACAGGGGCACATAAAAATCTTTCCACCAAATGGCACTACTGGTCCTTCTCAAATAAGAAAAAACGATGGCCCAAGGTGAAGCTTGAAGCTCCGGCCGCACCGAGTCACCGGCCGCGCTGCGTTGATAGCACGGAGGTTGTTTAGATCCGGGCAGCAAGTCATGCCGCCAGGACAAGTTGAGTCGCTGCAGTCGGGTGCGTTGGCGCGCTGGCACGAGAATTTAAATTGTCTATATATGCGCAAGCAAGCGAAGCAGATAAACATTGCAATTGTTTGCAACGGCGAGAAGTGCCTCTTTGTTAGCAGCAGTTTGACAACACCTACCGCCAAAATAAACAGATTGAAACAACACGGCCGCGCTGTCTGCTTGTGATCGCGCTGGCTGAAGCATCTATACGGGTATACGTACGGTATCGGTTTTGTAGCTGCATGCAACCGTCGCGTCCTGCTTTCTCGTTATAATTAGCATTAGTCTACGGTTGAAGTGCTGACACACGGAAACAACACAAGACTAACATGGCGACCGCCCGCTTGAGATGATTACCCCAGATGGGGAGTTTATTGTGGACGTGGTTGTATATAAGGAACCTAACGCCATCTCACAAATGGTGTTAAGTCGTTCTAAATCCTCCCTTTTCCTACACAAATGGGCAACGGTACTACCATGGAGGATCGTCCACTTTTTTATACCATGCCTAGGGAGTACATTATTTGCTATAAGTACTTTTCAGGGCACATTACTTCATCAAAACTCCATTTCCGGCTAGTTTGCGTTTACAGTGTAGATTGCGTGTGGGCCGCGCAAGTTGTTTTGTCGGCCACCACATTCCCATACACCCCACACTGTCAAGGTAGCCACTGTAACAATAACACGTGAAGCATGGTAGTGGCCAGTGTATCCACGATTTCTATTTCATAAGCCAGTTGTTCGCGAGGAAATGATGCCAGCTGTTGAGGCGCCACCCGTGAATTTGTGAAAATCACCACACAGAAGGTTCTCGCCTAATAATCTACTGCAAAGCGGAGCGCAAGGCAGCCAGTTCTGAGGTTGTCGATGTTTTTTTGTGGCTTAACCTGGCCGCAATTTTGGTCCGCGTTGATTGAACCAAGATTCCAATGGCAGATGAAATGGCCATTACCTATGCATCAGTGTAGATCTGTTTGTAGCTACGGTAGCAATTCTAGATGTGCTCTAGAGTGAAGTACTTTAGAGGTGGAATTGGCAACCTCGACTTATTGCCGATCCCCAGTACTGTGTTTGCGATTCGCCAGGGGGAGTTCATCCAGGGCGGCAGAGGAAACAGTGCAGAGTACTTCTGACACAAGGGTGGTAGAGTGTCTTGTACCTCTAAGGCAGAGATAGAGCTCATCGGATGTCCATGGGCCCTAGTCGCCAGCCGCAAATGTAGGCGAAGCTTCTCCTCTTTGATCAGTACACTGGGTAAGGGGTGCCGTGACTCTCTGGTATGGTCCGCAGCGTAGAAGTTGTCTTCGGAAGGCCAAGACAAAAACGCAGAGCTCGGGACTCCATACTTTCTAACAGCCTTGTGTTGACGTAGAAAAGAGGGCCGAGGGCTGGGAGGCAGTATCGGAGCAGGTCTTCACGGAGTGCTGTTTATAGACGTATGAGGGGCCCAACAGAACATTCTCCATGAGCGGCTGGTCAGCATGCGTAACACATGAGCAAATGAGCCCAACTTATCATTCAGGATACGCACTTGAGGGGACCACGTCAGCGACCTGTCAAGTGTTACGGCCAGGAATCGGTGAGAGTCCACGAATGTTAGAGCCAACCCTGCCGCTGAAAGATAATAGTGGGAGACATCACGCCTTGTGAAGGCTGTTGTCGCACATTTTCTAGGCGAGATTTCAAGGCCGTGTCTGGTCAAGAAGTCCGCGGTTGAATTCATGGCTTTTTGAAGGCGAGCTCTTAAACTCACCTGTTTCGGCAAGTGCTCCAGATAGAGATATCATCGGTACGGAGCGATATTTCAACAGTGTGAGGTGCGCACTTCTCAATTTCAATGAGGCTGATAAATTAATAGGGTTCGGCTTGAAATGTCGCCCTGTGGCACACCTCGCGAGACATAGTGAGAGGATGTTTCACCCTCCTTCGTGGACATAAAGACAGACCGTGTTGCCAGCCGGGTTCGAGGCGGCCTGTTTCCCAGCTGTGATTGTGTGTGCCGAGAATAAACCGCTTTGCTTTGTCTTTACCGTGCGACAAAGCTCCACAGCTAAAAATATCTGGACCAGGGGTAGATGCCTTTTTTTTGGTAGTCAAGGCAGCAAGTAGTTCTGCCTTTTGTGAATGGCTTCTCCATTATTGTCAGATTTGTACAGGGCAGAAAGACAGCTGTCTGGCTGCACCTAGGATTGGAGCCGGCAAGGCTGTGACATTGGCGCAGAAATATCAAGCGAAGTCTAGATCACGGCGGTTCGGTCGCATAGTCGTAGAGTTGAAACGGTGCAGAGCAGTAGGTAGTTCCCGTAGGCTACATACTGAGCTCGAAATCCTCGTGAGAGGTTTTCGCTGGTCTAGTTTTGAGCAGAAGGACTGCGATTCCCGCTGAGGCAATTTCTTCATATGTCGCTGTACATGCCTCTGTGCGCGTCTAGCAGCTTGTATATCTTCGGATCTTTACGTTTTGCGAGCACGTCTTTCAGCCTTGCGGCGCACCGCATGTAGCCTTTGAAACTCCGCATCATCCACAGAGAACGTCGAGGGTAGACCAAAAAACTTATGCAGGAACCTTTTGCCCGTGTCATGGCGTGTACAAGGTCGTTATACGATTCCAAATTCTCTTCGAGCTCCTCAATGAGAGCAGAATATAGAGACCAGTCCGGGCAGCAAATTTATCGATTGAATGGCCCTCATTATAGACCATCAAGCAAGATATACGTCGGCAGGTGATCGCTTTCATATGACTCCATGTCGAAGTACCACTGGGCCCTAAATGACGGTCCGAGGGAGGCCATGGGTACATCAAGTGTGCTCGATACTGCGCCACGCCTAAATTTGGTTCACCGGAATTAATCACAGTCAAACCCTAGCGGCATACCGCATCGCAGAGGCGCCTGCCTCTTACTGTGGTGCTAATGCTGCCCCAGGATGGATGGTGCGCGTTAAAATCTCCAGTTAAGACATGCGATGCCGGTGTCGACCGTACGATATACTGGAGACGATCCACGTTCAAGGCAGCGTCAGGTGGAATGTATGGTGCGATAAGGCTTGATGGCGAGCAGAACTCTTAAAAGAGCCTCGCCTGTTCTAGACTGCAAAACAGTTTAGCAAGAGAGATGAATTTTCGTGAGCAACCGTGACTCTAATGTTGCGATGATTGGAAAGCGGGGCTGCTGTATGAACCTTCGGAAGTCCGCAAGGCGGCTCCGAAGACCGCAAGTGTTCCATTAAAGCACAGTGGCTTGTTTTGTGTCTCCATAGTTTTTGGCGCCACAGCTCATATTGCCATTGCGTGAGGAGACGTAATAAAAGGTCAATTTTTGTGCCTATGCCTTTGGCCACCGGAGATGAGAGCAGGAGCCGGGAAAGCTCGAATGGCCTCCACAACGGAAATGATTAGCATACAAATGTTCCCAGAGTTTTAGTGAACAAGGCGCCTGGACCTGTTCTGATTCTACTGCTGACTGAAACACCCCGGTGACACTCTCACACTAGACGACACCACTGCAGGCGCTGTCACGCTTGAGGAAGGAGGTGCAGGTGCAGGCAATGACTCCGGGGTCTCCGTGGGTGCAGACTCGGATGACTGCGTGGGTGTCGCTGTAGCGGGCGCCGCCAGTTTGACAGGTTCGCAAGCAGATAGCGGCGGCAAGTCATCATTTAATGTAGCACCTAAAGTGTTGGAGACTGGCGCTTGGCTTTTGGCGGCATTCTGGGTTTCTGAAAATGAAAAGAAATTTTTCCCAGGAGCAAATTTCCACCGATGCTTATGCAGGGTTGCCTTCGCTGACTTGTAGTCAATGTTATGGTCCCACTTGAGCTAGAGAGTGGCCTTCTCATTCCGAAGGACTCTACAGAGCGGGCAAACGTCAACTCCTGACTATTTCCACAGTTGGGGCACCGAAGATTATCAGCATCACACGCCGAGCTTTCGTGAGAGCCACCCTACCGAGCACAGCGGCTCGGAAGTCTACACGTGGTTGCCACGTGGCCAAATCACCAGCACTTGGTACATTGCCTGGGCGTCTCAACATAAGGATATACACGGTAACGCGTGTAGCTTAGGAAAATGTGTTCAGGTGTTGTTTCAGTGGCAAATACATTCCGCAGGCTCTTGGACAACTTGCCTACATGGCACACGATTTAACCGGTGCCTTCTGATGCAGAGCTAAGAGGATTTCAGGGTCAGACAGATCAACTAAGACATCCCTCAATACTCCTGCTCCTCACTCACTCGTGCGAGGGTCGTACGCGTGGACAAGGTTTCCCTGAATGGTTTTTCTTTTCAGGAGGCGTGCAGTAGCGTCAGCGTTGCGCGTGTCCACTGCTAGAAGGTTCAGCCGATAGTTCGGTCTTACTTGAAAGACTCCATCTTGAGCCGTAGACTGGTTTGAACGGATAATGGTGATCTTCACCTTTGTGTGTTTCATAATAACTACGCGCCATTGCTTCACAAAATTTTTGATAGGCAGGAAGCTGAGGGTCAGATGCTGTCTCTTAGAACCACGTTGCCGTTTAGGAGGTATCACCGTCTGGAAATTTTTTTGTTCGTCCGCGCTGCAAGAATTTTTCTTAGCGTAGATAACTGTGGCACAGGTTGCGTCCGTCATGTCTGAGAAGGCATCCTCATCATCCGGTAGCGCTTCATCAAACGGGCAAGGAGTTGTGAGGGGACTTGCCTGAGCAGCTGGTAACGGCGACAATTCTAAAGAGGAGGCGTTAGGAGCGTCTCCAGAGGCCGTCGCGGAGGTTGCCTGATGAGATGGGTTCGTCTCCAAGTGACCGGTAGCATCGCCTGAAACGGGGGAGCTACCAGACGTGGCACCAGACGTGACGTCCACACGTGACACCCGGCAGCATGCTAGGAGGTGATCCGAGCGGCAACCCTGGTGGAGCTGCGCCCACCGCAGGAAGCATGTCCTTCGCTGATGTGACGTACTATTAGACACGCAAAACGTAAAAACTTCTTTAAAATAACCTGCAAAGAGAGACAACTGCAGCCGGCCGAATGGGCAAATTGAGAATTCCGCCCCTGAACAGAAATCCGAGCGCCTGATAGTACGATCCGGAGTCTGCAAGACCAGGCAATGTTGCTTCGTGGGGTACGTGTGTAAGACATTCCCACCTATACTGTACCTTCTTGGTTTGGCCTACCAAGTTCTGTAGGTAGTGTGCGTCAAATATAGCCCGCTGTGCTAGGCAAAAGCACGCAGACCTAACTCTTGAGGGTTCGATTCCCCAATCCGCGACTGCACGCATCAGCCTTTTCAAAGGGTATTCTACGATCAGTGTTTACGAATGTCATCGCTGAGGTCATGTTAATCTGACATAAGCTTTCTTAGGATTTTGGCCTTATCCATATTGCAACATTGGTTGGATCTTTAGATTAGGGCCCTTTAGGCGTCCACTTGGCTTGACGACTTGAATAGCAAAGGTGTTGTAGGTGGTCATTGACGCGCACAAAATTGAGTTTTAGTATCGATGTGGTGTCGTGGTTGACGTCGCCGACAATGCACTTCGATGGCATTATTTTGCGCAAGGCCAGAATGAGCTCTTTATTTTGCGCGACGCATTCTTTCTACACTCTGCAAGAGTGAGTTATAGTCTCTAACGGATGCTTTGCACGCCGAGTATATAAAGCGAGGCCTCTTTCTCGGTGATGCGAATTTCTCGCGACGGGCAATGTGGAATCAATGCAGCAGCTTTGACATTCAAGTCGCGGCTCTTCTGCCACACACAGCGCATGCTGTGTACATGCAAATGGGGCAAAAGGCGTTTGAGCCCATTTGATCGAGCCCGATTGATCGAGCCCGATCGGGCCGCCTGACGAGGCCCCGTCCCTGATGTAGCACAACGGCAGCAGCACTAGCGACGCACATTCAACACACCAGTCAATGAAATTATAAACATGCAACAACCCAAATGACATCATAGGCAAACTATATCAACACAATGGTTGGCTATATATAACAATGACTAATCACAAAAAACGTAATATGATAAATGATATATGCTACTCGAAAGATAGAGACCGTGACACGTGTAGAAAAAGTTTAGGAAGAGGAAGTTTTACCCGAACAATACCAAAGCAAACTTTTTTTTTGCACTTACGGCGGTTACGCAGCATAGTTTTAACGGTATACATAAAACAGTATTCAAGGAAACCTTCTCATGACGGCACATCATACGGCATATAAAGCGGTCGCACGCGAGTCCCGACATTCATTTTGTCCGAAAAAAAACTTATATTTTTTTCAAGGTAAACGTACCAAAGAGAACTTTTTCACGATTGTCTTGGGCTACATGGCGAAACGCAAAACCATTCCTGACTGGGCCATGGCACCCTATAGCTGTAGCGGCTTCGAGTGGTAATTTGTTTACAATTTTCACACACAACAACAAAAAAGATGTACATAACGGCAGAACAGAAATAACTATCACCTCAGCGAAATAAATAGTTTTTTTGCGAAGGCATTGCATAAACAATGAAATTAGGGTAATAGATTTTGTGTACATGAACTGATGTAAACACAACTTAACAAAAGAGTCGTCTGAGGTATATAAAATACAACACTGCGAATAGGTTATCACACATTTCGAATCAAAATTAACTTTCAGATGCCATTTTTTCAAAGAGTATTTTTTTACAAGTATTTTGAAAGCTATAACTCGTATGGAACTATTTAAATAATGCAATAAAATTGGGTTTTCATTTAGCAGATCAGGTATTTCAGATGCTAATCTCTGAGTACCATAATTTGTTCGGGAGCGCGTTTTTTCAATTGGATTTCTTCGTAGTTCATTATAGGTGTTATTCGGGCAGTAGTTAGTTTCAAACAATGCTTTAGCCGTCCTATGCTGGTGGTCCTATCTAGCGTTCGCCACAATATGGCGAACGCAGGATTTCCTTTTTTGCCAATATTGGCCGATCTCCCACAGTAAGTACGCATAGCTTGATGAACATGCGCTCGGTGCGCGAGCGTTGTTTTAGAACTACAAAAGCCAGGCACTTATGGTTGTCCCGTTCGGGGAATTGTCCCATTTTGGGAGAAATTTCGGCTTCAGTGTTGGCGACAAGAAACATGTGACTCTCTATGTGACAAGACTTTTAAAAGTCGTAGGGGAAAAGAAAGAAAGTCATTTAACAGGACCTCGCAGCATTTACTACTGTTTTATTGTACAATGTTTACTGAACAATTCATCACTGTTCTACTGAAATATGCGAAATCGTGTTCCCGGGAGCGACAAGTACCCAAGTAAGCTTGAAATCTATTACACAAAACAGAAGGGAGCATACAAAAAATGATACTCTATTAGAACGATCTAGTAATGCCTCAAGCGGCAGCGGCTGTAGGCCTGAATCTTGTTCGCGTGTACTCCTGTGTGATATACAAAAAACGTATTTTGAGTACGTCATAGTGAGCCTGCTGTCAACATGAGATGGCTCCAGCAGTCCTGACCCTGAGCTAAATTTACCGCAATTACTCAACAGAGCATTATTCACTTGCAGTACCGGCAGTATTAACTTGGAAATTTATCATGCAAAATAACCGTGCAGTTTGGTCTAAAATGTTATCTGCATAGTGAAATGCTGCTGAACGGCATATCTAGTGAGATTCAGTTAACGCTGAAACTATGACTCTGCGAACGACGTCTGCGACAGGAAGTCTACGTAGAATACACTTAGATGGCACTAGTTTCCACCTCAAACCGAAGAGTAATCCAATTAAACTTATACCAGCGGCAGGAAGAGAACGCAGGGAATTTTGAAGGGCATTTTTGAGAAGCCCGGAATGTTTGGGCCTAGAAATTAGAATTTTCCTTCCAAAACGGTTGCAGCATTATTTTGGTTACTCGTCACTGTGCACGCTGCGCCAGACAGCGCTTTTTAAACCTTTTGCATAGCCATTAGGAAAACTGCCCGGCCTGTGTATACAGGTAGGGTAAACAACCGTCGCTGCATCTTTCCCGCAGACGCAAGTTCGTTCTATGTTCATTCGATGGTCGTCAAAGCAAACTAGCCATGCGTTACTAGAGCTGCAGTGACGAGGAATATTGACAGAGGAATAAGTTTTGCTGCGACGTATGCATGCGCGGTTCACCGTTTCAAATATAGCTGTCTTCATATCATCATTGTTTTTGTATGTGTTACTTCTGGAGGCAGCGAATATGTACGAACCATACACGCCGTCTGCGCGATATGGAATCGCGGGCCTCCACCGCAAATTCCAACCCGCTTTCGTGAACAATGGCCACAACTTGTGTTAAATTGAATATTTTTGCCGCGGTTTGATTACGTTGATATGGTTATAAAACGACAATATCTCCAACTTGCATGCTACTCACTTTAAGCCCTGATCTAGTAGAACCTCAACCAGTTGCCGTTGCTTACATTGCCGACATGAGGAATATTTATCGCTCGTCAGGCTACATAGACACATTGGTAATATATAATAATAACAAGAACCGTACCGCGGCTTTTCGCTGTTTTTATACAGACGTTGTTTTCACGGTAGGAGCAGTGAAAGACTATTCCACAAGGCAAGAGTTCGGCCTTCTCCCGAGTTTTTAGCTTTTTCTGTAAAGAAAGTAGGGATAGTGGAGCACCCGATACACCTCTAGCGAAAGTGGCGCAGTCGCGGGATTTGCGCTTGACACATTCAGCGCGCCTTATTGGCTCCACGCCCGTTTATAAAGTACGGCTTCAGGTAGCCCCCACATGTAGCGGCCTCGGAAATGGAGTTGCGATACGAATGCTTAGCTGCGAGTAGATAACCCCACTACTTTCAAAACTAGAGCCTGGCTGTCGGCCACGCCTTTTTTTGGCAGGGTTCTTCTTCAAGATTTTCTCTTTGGCCTCTTATTTTCTTTCCTTGGTAATTTAGAGGTAGCCCAAAGGTAGCAAAGTGCTAGCAATTGAAGAAGTTTGCAAAAAAAATATCGCTTGCAAGCGAGCGAACAAAACGCGCTTTGCACCCATCGGCATTGTCATCACATTTCAGGCCATCAGTAAACATGACGCTTGTTTTTGTGGTTTTTATTCGGTTTGCATGCGCGCGGAGGGCGTAAAGCCGGAAGAAATAGTCACAATGGACCTTTTCCAGGAGAGGAATAGCGCTCGTAGCGGCAAGTACGGATAGCACAGTTGGTGGCTCTTTCAGCTATGGTTTCTGGTGACTCTGTCTTCCAATATTGATAATAACAGAGCACGCCAATGGTGATTGAAAAGAGGCTTTCCTTGCAAGAACAATGCGACCCGCTTTTCTGACTTCATGCGCAAGGTCGCTCTTTGAGTGCGCTGTTGACGAAATTTCGGACGTTTTAAGTGGAATGCACTTCTTAAGCGACCCTGAACCTGCGTCCACCGGCGATGTCCGCGCACGTGGAGATGGGCGCGCGCAGCCTGGCCGCTGACATGGCACATACCCTCGTGGGGGATTGGCCAGGAATCTCCTCGTCTTCCTTGGCAACGGGGGAGATGGGCGCGCGCTGCCTGGCCGCTGACATGGCACATACCCACGTGGGAGATTGGCCAAGAATCGGGCGTGAGAAGGGCTAATGCACCTGCTTAAAGGAGTACTGACACGAAATTTCAAAGCTGAGATCCGCTCTAGCAATCAAGTACAACGACAACACAAATAGGTGTCTGTGAATAAATGCATCTTTCTTTCTTTGTAGTTGTGTGTGTGTGTGTGATCTCTCTTTCGCGAACATTACCGAACCGCGCAAATTCAACTCGTGCATTCGCACTTTCACATTCTTCCCCTCGGGGAAATGCGGGGAATTCTCTTATTTCAGTTGTTGACCGTCCGATCACTTCATGCGTTTACAGCAGCTTTCGAATGCGAACTAATGTGTATTTGTAGTTAAGATCGGCGTCTATATCACATCCGTCAGAAGCGGTATCTGCGACACGAGCGAGCAACAAAGAGTAATTGCGGCGCTGCAGCTGCAAGCGTACATAGTGGGCGTTCAAATGGTCCATTGAGCGTGTTTTAGCGATGACGAGACCGCCTTAGGAGATCAATTCGGGTCGTTTTACATTCATTGGGCTTTCACGGTGTTTGAAGCGACAACCATTGATTATTTTGTTTTCAGCTTTTACAACAAAGCTTTATATGTCTACCCCCCTTACCCCCCCCCCCCACACACCCCAACGGTTTCATTGCTGTAAGAAAACACGGTCTCCGTAGTTAACCATCTGGGGCCATAGCCAAAGGATCTGAGGCCATAGCGACAAGGCCTCAGACGGCGACCGCATGCATCAGGATAATCAGGCATAATTAGGCATGCAGAATGCGTTTTATATAGCCACAAAACAGTCATCCAAACTGCAACATGTACGATATTGCGCCTATGAACAATGGGACTACACCACAATGTGTTTGTAGTAAACATATTCTTTGTAGAATATCTAACCTACGCAGAACTAGTGTCAGTAAATAGAGCACTGATTTCCCAAAACGCAGAGCGCATGCGCCAGGCTAGGCAGGGTCCAGTACTTCCCGCCAGAGATGCCGACCATAATAAGGTAATAAGTTAACGCGATGGCGTCATTAGGCTTATTTCTCGATTTTGCCTCGCCCGCTAGCCGTCCGCTGTCAGCCGTGCTCATCAATTTTCCACGGAAATACGTCACCACTGCCAACCGGAAAGTACGACCGAGGCAGCCAAATGCAGTGTAACTGGAGGGTTGGAAGGCGGCGATGATGCTACGGAGGATGCTAAGACAGACATGGTGCGTCGTTCAGAAAGTTTCGCGTCAGCGCAGTGAGTTCGTTGTTCCACCATTGGTGCATGCGCCGAGAAACCACTGTTAACGCGATACCGTTACTGGGCTCATTCAGCGACCTTCTGTAAAGGCTCACTGCTATCAGCCGTGCTCATGAAGAGACCACGGAATACAATGTCCCCGTCAACCGGGAAATACATCTGCGCACCCGAAAAAGGGCTCGCGCCTATGGCTGTTATCGGTCCTGGTTGCTTAAAACCGAATGTGGAAGAAAAATGCGGGCTGTTGGGCTTGCCAGAAATATTACTGCTGTGCCCAAGACCGAAAGTATACCTGGTTTCGTCAAATGCCGCTTCTTCGCAGTGAAGGTCCTCTCGAGCTTCAACGCCCGAAAGTGTCACCCCCACCCGGGGTAGGCATGAGTAGGTGACGGAAGCTGAGTGGCCGGTAAACAAACATCACGTGATGCGAAGTGACCAATGATCACGGCGGCAAAGAGCAATATGAGAAAACACTGCCGATACTATTATCCCTTTTCTGGTACCCTTATTTAGTGACAGTTGCTGAGCGCAACCGACAATCCCGCTGAGACGAGAGAGTGATGGCGAATAATTTTCTTCTTCGCTGCTCCTATCCGTTACTAAGAAACATGCAATACTACTCCAGCGAATGCAACTGTTCTGCTAGCTTTGGCTGACGATAGGCTGGTACTGTGCTGTTTGTTTGCTGCTGAGTGGTTGTTGGTCTGAGAGGCAATCGAAAAAAAAAAATTCGTGATTGTAATACGGACCCACGGAAAAAACCGACGGCAGTGTTGTGTCTGTGTGGATTCAGGGGCTTGGTCGCACCCATGAATGTGGGGCTGTGTGTGATCGACAATGCAAGCTCAGGTGAAAGTCGGCGCCATTTTTCAGGGCCGAGATGAACTCGGGCCAAAAATGGCGGCAGGTGTCGTGCGGTTTATTGTTCGTGGGGGCAGTGGCGCGCGCTTCGTAAGCCGCACAGATGTTTTTCCCGCAACGTTGGAGGTTGTTCAGGGCCCATTCATGTGTGTGGGTAAGTTCTGTGACAAATAATCACAGCGAAAGTGATCATTATAGTAATCTGTGTCTCTGAGCTCCCTGCTAGAGTTTGCTTCCTTAACCAGTAGCTCTTTTCTTTCCTAAAAATTTATTGTCATCATTCTTCGCCGAGCCAGACTAAATTGTATTCCTAGTCGCAAGTTCATCACCGGCAGATATGCATGGGTTCTATATTCTCCTTTGAGGGATGAAGGTAGCTTTTTAATTTTTGGAGTGTTTGCGGAAATCGTTATGGTCCATGCTTATTCTGCACCCAATTTCGCTCTCGTGACTGGGGTCAGCTTTGATAACCTGTCCGAGGTACTCTTCTACTCCTGCGAATATTTGCGCACATAAGCTAAAAAAGCCGATCTGAGCATGTTAATTCATACATATTGTGGATTTACTCGTATTTTTTTAGCACCACGTCGAAGGTGTCTTATTTAGTTTTTCAATCATTTTTGGAGTTCTCTATATTCACTGGACAAAGCAATATCCTCTGCAAACCTGAAATGGCTCAAATATTGCCCGCTTATTTGTAAGCCTACGTTGTTCAACTCAAGCTTGCTGGATACACTTTCCAGACATGCTGTGAACAGTTTTGATGAGATGGCAACCACCATATCAGCGAACTTTCGGATCGGGAGTTTGCCTACTTGAATTGCGAATAATTATCTTAGCCGTACATTCTTAATACACAGGTCATCTCTAAGTAATACGCATGTTTCCTCCACTCCCTGGTTTTCAGTGCTTCCAGCGCTGTTGTGACTAAGAAAACGTATTTTGATGATCTATAAATGCCATGTAAAGAGGTACGGTTAATTTCCGGATTTTTTTAATACTTGATTGGCGACGTAAAGGTGAGATATTGTTGACTAATATTTGCTAAAACCATCCCGTTCTCTCGGTTTTTCGGAATCTTGGCTATTGGTTATGCAGCTAAAGATATCGGGTAAAGCAGGAAGTATGCTGAAGAGTCTGCCATTTTCAAGGTCTTTTTATCAGCCTCTTTGTGAATCAGAATTATGCTGGGGTTCTTCGGAGCTATAGGCATTTTGAAGTCACTCAGTATACCGAATATAGTGCTGCAGGCTTTTCCACTACGATATCTGCTCAGTTCTTTAGAAGGACTGCGGTTACACCGTACTAAACAGCATTTTTTTTTCTATTGTCTATCCATTAAATCCTCTTTACCCGTGTCTTTGATTACTAGGCGGACTTCGTAGACTACGTTTGTGAGCTCAGTAGCTGCCCAGGCCTAACCGCGATGGTGTATTGATCGGGGTTAAATCGTTTTGCTACATTTATTACCTTGTGCATGTTGTGAGTTATTACACCGTGTTCATCTTTGAGTGCGAGCGTTCTTTCTTTGCCAATATTTAGCTTTTTTCTTAGTAATTTCAGGTGTCCTTATGTTTCTAGCGTTCCCTCAATTGGTTATTTACGCACGAATGTTACTCGTTTTACTTAGGTTCATGAATTTCGAGAGATCTGTTCATTTAGTCTGAACCGAATTGCTTGGCATGTTTATGTTTACGTTGTTTTGCAGTCACTTTCTTCTTTTTCAGACAGTTTTACAGCTTGTTTTCGATTAGTTGCTTCTTTTAGGGCTGCTACAGATTTTGTTTTTGCCATTGTTAAGTAGTGCAGCCGACATACGCTATTCTCTTTTTCCTCGTTTAGGTGCTCGAATTTGTTTTCAAATTAAATTTTATTTCCTCACGCTTCATGCAGCGTTGCGTCCTTCTTAAGGGTTTCTTTTTCTATCCTACTAATATTCAGCGTTACTATGCTTCTAACCTTCTTATTATCACCGCCCAGAAAATTGCGTAGCGCCTCTACTTTCTCAACAAATATTGAATTGCCACAACAACTTACGTAAATTCTCGTTATTGTTGAACCTTTGATACTTTCCCATGTTTATTTATTTTTCTTTGTTAGCGGACAAATGCGTTGATTATCTTTACATCATTTCTATCGGCAAAAACCACCAATACATCGACTAGACGTTTGCCACTGCTTATTTAAAAGTATAGACTGACCTTTCTGGTATTTGCTTCTTGTCTAGGTTTGTTTTAAATCTCCCGCTATAATCTAAATCTGCGTTGTACACTTTTCATTGCTCATTCGATTACCTTGATGAAACTTTTTACGCACGCTCCACGTTGCCAGGTTGAAGTTTCGATGGCGGCCTGTACCGACCTTGAGATTCTTAGAAGCATCTGCTGTATCGCTGGCCGGAACACAGTTGTAGTCGGGCATTCTAGAGCTTGGGGTTAGCATAGGGAGAATATTTCAATTGCTTTGTCATAAAGGTTGGGGGCAGAATACTACACCAGGAAGGCCAGATTCTTCTGTGTTGATGGAGTGCTGTTTGCGTGCCAAACAACTTTTCTACCGGACATGCACCTATCTTGTTTAACCTCTTCGGTGTCCAGTATGATGGTTCCTTCCATACCAGCGACCACTCCGCACTTGCACGCCTTGGGCTCTGTGAGCAGGGAGAGGAAAGCATAAGCAAGATCAAACACGGAAGAGCAGAAAAAGAAAGGAAAGAAGTAAAAATCAACAATTACAAATTAAAAAAAATCACAGAATCCTATTTGTTTTCTGTCAGATTTCACGGAACGCACGACACACATAAGCAACACCTTGCGGGACCGTTTCCTTCTTCGCATACGTTTCACTATAGCGCTCTACATTGCGAGCCCGTTTTGTTTGTTTTCAAGTACAAATTTTAACTACTATACTCAAATTACAACCGGCCCTGCCACCCCGTTGGATATGCAAAAATTATGGCTTGGTCAGTGCTCGGTTGAGTGGAATGGCCAAATTCTTGCCGTCACCTTTCCAGGAAGAGCTTGCGAACCAGATAACAACTTTGTGGTCATCGTGCGATCCTTTGTGTAACAGAAAGGGAGATCCGGGATCTCTTCAGCTATCGGAGTAAGGCTGTCGAAGGAAGTACCCCCATTCCCTGCTTTTATACTATGCTCTACAGTGTTGTAAAGCCCCCCCCCCCCCCAAATATGATCCGCACCCGAAAAGGGGCGCACCGAAGTTTCATTCCAACCTCTTTCAACAATTGTCTTTTTCACAACCGTGAATAGACATGCTCGTTTTCACGTGATAGAAACAGCTCACTCAAGAAGACCTGTCGCTTCCCTGTACGTATTCTTGGTTTCTACATCTCTGCAAAGCACCAAAGGTGGAAAATATCGATATAAAAAGATCAGGACCAGAGAAACCCATGTAGACATTAATGCGGAACAACATGCCCGCACTCTTCTTGCACAAACCCGTATCCATGATTTGGACGTGAGGGTCACACCCCACCGGAGCGTCAACAGCTCCCAGGGTGTGATTTCTGAGACAGATCTCCTTACGGAAACAGAAGCCGGCCTTCTGAAAGGTTTAAAAGATCAGGGAGTCACAGCCGTGAGCCGCGTCACTGTAATCTCCACGAAACATAGCATTCTCACCTTCAATCGCTCCTCGCTTCCTGAACGTATCAACGCAGGCTTCATTCGATGCTACATTCGTCCTTACATTCCAAACCCCAGCCGCTGCTTCAAGTACCAGCCCTTTGGGCACACTACAACCTCTTGCCGCGGCAAAATACCCTGTGCGAAATCCGCCGCGCAGGACCACCCCACAGACAACCATGATTTTGGCAACCTCACATATGCAAACTGCAGGGCACATGCTGCCTTCTCCATGAAATGCTAGAAATTTCAACAATAAAAGAAAAAATTCAATCTCAAGGTCACATAAAACATCCCCTTCCGAAAGGCGCGAAAAAGGTTCACCTCTTATCCTCTGGGGAGGTACGCCGACGCAGCTCACCGGGTTACGGAGTGGCATCTGGTTTTCACAATGACCCAGTTCAGCGTGTCTGACTTGGTCCCTCCTCTACCCCTCTTGGTTTCCTCAGGCAGCCCTACCCGTCACCACACCGCTGGCTGAGGCAGCAGCGGTTGTGGTGCCAACCGCTTCCGTCGGGACCGGTGCCGCTCCCGCCCTTCCCTTCCAGTCCTCCAGTGCGTTGCAGGGTGCATAGGTGTTGGACACCGGGGGCCCCGCATCGGCTCCCCCGCCATCGCACCGCCCGTTCCACTTCTGGTGCTCCCGACACCCGGAGCGGTGGCGGCTCAAATCAAGGGCTCCTAAAGGTGGGCCAAGTCCAGTGGGCCCAGTTCGTTGGGCACCCCCAGGACATCTGACGACGAGATGGACGCCGGGACATTTTTCTTACAACGCACCGCAAGAAGCCGCCTTCGACGTCCAAGCCAACAGAAAGGCCCAAAAAGCCCCTTCCGAGACTACAAGCCCCGAAAGACACATGAACACACGTACACACAGACTCCAGTAGCTCATAAATCTCCAGAATGGGAAGATAAAATATTATTCAATGGAACTGTAAAGGCCTCCTTAAAAACTTGATGTTTATGAGATATTGCATTTGAATCAAAGAAGTGTGATGTGTCTTCATAAAACACATTTAAACTCTAGGCACAAAAACTTCTTGAACAGTTATATAGTATTTAGAAAGAACAGGGATGGTTGTGGTATGTCTTCAGGTGGTATGGCCATCATTTCCCGGGAATCTTTAGCCTGTCACCCTATCCATCTCACCACTGTCTTTGAGGCTGTTGCAATTCGCACAATTATATTCAACAAGTTAATAACGGTACGCTTCCTCTACATTCGTCCTGATCACGTGCTACCTAGCTACGAGTTTGAGGCTTCTTATAGACAAGTTACCAGAACCATTTTTTTTATTAGGAGACCTCAATGCTCATAACCCCCTTTGGGGTTTTTTCGCACGGATGTTCGAGGACGCCTCATTGAAAAGTTTCTGACGCCATCGGGAGCATGCCTTTTTTAACAAAACCCAGCCTCATACCATAATCTTCTACACAACACTTATTCATACACATACGCAACACCACCTAAGTCATGCCGCACGTGTTATCTCATTTGATAGACGGAGTGTCGCGAACTAACGTCACCAGCCTAAAAAATATGATCAACAGTGTTCTGCTCACTGACTAGCCAGAGTCACAGTAATTATTAATAATGACTCTGGCTAGTCAGTGAGCGGAAGCGGTGTGTCCGGTTGGGTAAAATCAAGACAGACTGATTCATTTGCTTTTGCGAAACGACCCCAGGGATGATTTCTGCACTGTATGGGAGCAGTCTGGCTTGATTCTAACGCAACCGGCCACACCGCTTCCGCTAACTGAGAAACCAGAGTCATTATTAATATTTACAGTGACTCTGGCTAGTCAGTGAGCGAAAGCGGTTCGTTTGGTTGGGTAAAATCAACTACGAGTGCTCCTATCGCTGCCTACATGCGACACTAATTAGACCGTTGCCGTAGACAACTGCCTCATCTTCGGCTTCGTGACAATATTATATCGAGGTGTGCCTAGGCAGAAGACATAAGGCATAACTTCACCCTTCGCAGTTTCCCACCGTCCAGCCTTTCCCTTTACAAAATGACCTCAGGTACTTCAAACAGCCTGTTCCGTGTTTGCCCATCAAGAAGTCGAGGTAAAACGTTTGCCCTCAGCCTACGATCATTGGCAGGGTTGCGATTATTTGACCAAAGTTAGAGAACGGAAAGGAGGGCCCATAATACCCACTGCATTTTCGACTACGTTAATAGGAAGATATGTACTCAGCTGGAACACGTTTTGATAGAGATGCATGTCCCCTTTGTTTTCTGGAGCATGAAGGAAGACATATAAAGTCAAATAAACAGATCAGAAGCATCTTATAAGTGTGAACCAAGCAAGAACTGATACGGGAAACACAGAAAGCACGAAACCGGAACACAACCACGAAGTAACCTGTATCAGCGGCAGAGCACTGAACAGTTTTGTGATGGCGAGTGCAGCCTGCTTTCCCATGTAAAATAGGGCGCAGGCACACTATTATGGTTTTTGGCACAGTGTATTAGGGATACGTCTACGCAACATAAGGGGCGGCTTTCCAAGCACGTTTCAATGTGTGCATCTTTTATACGTATTTTGAGGCACCTTTGACAAATTAGTATACTTTATGAATTATAGCGAGATAGATTTAAACAATGTGGTACTTTGTTCTTACGGTTTTGTAATCTTTAACAATAAAACAAACTGCTCACTTAAAAGCTTAAACAAAAAAAAGGATTCTTAACCAAAAAGAATTACTTTATTATAAGATGTTATGGCAGATACTTTTGTAAAACCACTTTCTTTTCATATAACATATTTTAAAACACCACGTGACCCCAAGAGTGGTTGTTAACGATAATGTACTTCCATTGTGGGGTAGGCATTGGGTAAATACTCCTGTTTTGATTTTTTGAAGTTTCGTTGCTAAAATGCGGAAATAGAGCGCAGTATTCACCATTGTAATGGGTACTGGCACAATTGTATTGAGTTGAATTCGTAGTGCAGTGTGTCTCTTGCTTAATCGCAACGGGCGATGATGCCTTTGGTGAGGCGTGTACGGTTGAAACCTCATGAGGTATATGGAGAACATGTTGGCAGCGCTATGAGCAGAACACATAAATAATAACGAATTAAAAATTCATTAACCAATCAATCATTAACTAATGAATGATTAAATAATTGTTTAATAATTAAATATTAATTATTTATTTATTAGTACATCACTTTAGACTAACATCACGCCACGTTGGTCGTAACAGTGTGTCTGGTTACAATATTTCTCAGTACACAAAACAAAAAAGACTATGGAAAGAAACAATTGACTGAAGCAGAAAGAACGAAAGCAACGTAAGTCAACTAAAAAACAGGATGGATATGTAGTAAGCAAAGAATGAACTAAAAACAAGCATAGATAACGGAAACTGCATATAGTTACAAAAATTACTGAGCTGTTGCAGTCTTGAACAACAAAGCGTCTGTTACCGCTACAACGGAAAAGGGAAGGTGTATCTAATCGGCACATGTTTTCGGTAGGAAGGCTTCTAAAATAAATTTCGTGCGGCAAATCCGAATGGCAACCTTATGCTGGTTATCAATGCGTAATCAGTGGTATAATGGTCGTGAAATGAGGTCTTGACTCATTGATGGGGAATGAAAAATATCCTATGACAATAATGAAATTGCGCCAATTTCTTCCGGACAGTTAAAGTGGGTTGGTCAAGGTTATATTTCGCTTCTGGTACGCTAGGAGTACGGCAATAATTAAAACAAACCAAACTATCTGAGCGGCTCTGAACAAATTCTAAAGCGTTGATTAGATAGTGCTGGACGGGATGCTATATAAAAGACACGTACTCAAGATTTGGGCGAAATAGTGATCGGTATAGAAGGGACAGCGCAGGGCGAGATGAAATTGCGGCGCCAGTATCCCAGCGTTCGGTTAGCGGTATTACAGATCTAGGTAACATGCGAGTGCCAAGATACGTTTAAATGTGGCAAGGTGGGTATAATAGATTTAATGTGTTTAATTCCATTACCTTCCTACGCACGGGAATCAAATCTACTTCGAGGTCCGTTCCAATACCAGAACTCCCAACAGATGCCTAAACATCAGTAAAAACGCAATGGTGGAACAGACAGTTGCCTAGTTGGAGCAGTTCTTGGAGCAGCCGAAATGAAAATTTGGAGCACACGTTCCAGCTTTTGAACCACGTATTTTGGACCACCTAAATTGCATTGTAAGCGCGACTACTCGCAGCCATGCAATTCCTCAACACGGAATTTAACCACAAAAGCACCCGAGGAAGCTTTCAGCTGTCTTTACAAAACTTTTTTTCAATCACAAAACCACTTGTTTGAGAAGACAAACATTGCACAAGCAAACCATAAGCCTAATTATGGTCATGATATGTTTAGGACTTGTTTTTCGGCAAGGAAAGCATGTTTGACAAAGCTTACGAGAGCTTTATCTGGCCCTCCTGCAGAAGAATATGGCCACTTGGAACATCAGCTGAGCCCTTTTTTCTCGTGCCTCTAGGGATTAGATTAGCATTAGACACCGGGGCAGCCACGAAAGTCGCCACTTGGGATTACGCATTGTAAGCATAACCCGCTCGGCCCGAGGCACGCGATTCCGGAACAACGGCACATGGTTGCCATAATTGGGCGCCGCGTTCCGAAGCGTCTTAAACGGAAGCCGCACTCTTCTAAATTCCACCACGGCGGCCGCAAAGAGAAGCGCCGGCGGAAATGCGCTTGGCTTCCCAGAGTGCGCATCTTTTTTCCCAATCTGAATTCCGCAACCATGACCGAAGGCCTCAGCTGCCGTACACGGCCATCTACAGTCGGTGTGTCAATTCTGTGGTAAAATGCCTAACATCTGCGCACATGAAGGCCTAACAGGATATAGAAAAACGAAAACGCTCAGGCGCCACCTCATGGAAAACGGCAGAACAACATTCAGTTTCACCTTGGTTCCCTGTACAAGCTGTCATTACCCTGCGACTGTTTGCGAGCAGACATAGAGGAAATATGCGCATTATTACGCTTTTGGAGCAGAATGGAGCAGGACCAGCCCCTTAGACCAGCTTGGCGCCAGTGGCGCAGTAGTTACACCACTGCACGTGCCAAATGAGCCTTTGCCTGTTGGGTATAGGTTGAGTGACTAAACGCCTGTGGAAGATACTCAAATCCGCAACGAGAAACGTTCACACAACATTAACACATGGACACGGTTAAGGGAGTGAAACAGCGAATCAAGGTCCAGTGGAAATGGCTTACCGCGCTTCCTGTCGACCCCGACTACCATATTCGCTTCCCCGACATGAAAAACGACTGCTCATCCTAAGCCTAAGAAGTCCATCATACCCCATGCCGCACGGGAATTTCATCGCTTAATAATTGCAATCTCAGCTCGGTATAAAAACCAACACATATATCCTCAAATCTAGTTTGGCAAAGATTTGTTTGGTTGGAAATGTTTGGTTGGAAACGTCAGACGTTAACAATAATACGGGGCAACACCCCATATATTCACCTTAACCTGCTCGGATCTAAAAATATAATATGGCCACGGGGAGATCCACTCAGACATTCCATATCCAACATATATCGACACATGACTGCTACAATGCAGCTGACATAAAAAAGAATTATGGGGTTTCAACTGGTCCCAGCTTAACGGGTTCATTAACCGAATCCCATTTCGGACCAAGATCAACGGGTTCAAGCTGGAAGCAGTGCTATTGGTCGCAGTTGAGACCAATTGCCATTTGTCCCAGAGGGAGCTTTGATCTCACAAATAGGAGGAGGCAGGACAAGTCATTCACTCTCTTAGTCACAATTATCGCATCTATTTGGGCTGCCTTGTCTGCCCGTGAGGCATGTACGACGAGGAAAGTATGGTTTTTATATATTACTAAAAGGCTCATGGAGACAGAATAGTTCAATGAATAAAAAATATCGTGGATTTAGCAGAGGTCGGCGGAATCACTCATCAGTCGACTCACCCACTCATTTGTTTTCGAGGCTAACCCTGTGACTGATAATGGATTGGTAGGGGTCATAAAAAAGGGTCATCTCACGTTTTTTTTATGAATCCTCTTTCAAAGAGGGAGAGGGTGGTGGGAAAGCCCACGACGGCACTTGCTTGCTGGTTGTTCGCCTGCTTCTGTCAACGGTTTGATTTGCTAGAGCCAAAAGGGAAAAGGTGTGCGCCGGGGGGAAGCGGTGGCGGCTGTCCCCTCCGCTGTTTCAAACGAATTGTCATCTGAATTGAGTGGGCGACGCCTGTTTAGATCGAATAATGACCGCATTATGAGATAGATGCTTAAAAATTCAAACAGATGTTGCTAAGCCATGTAAGGTATTAAGTTAAAGGTCCTGAATAATGTAATCACATGAGGTAAATAAAAAAAGCCTTCCTGTGTATAGTCATCAGACAGTCATGGGTCATAGAGTTGCTTAAAATTCGAAGTCCAATCAAATCAAAGAAACAAAAATAGAGTTTTAACGACAAACTTCAGGGGTGCGATCATTATGCGAGTAATTACCGTAGCTACTGATCACACCATTCATAGACTAAGAAACAACCATTTAAACACCAGACTGTTCGAAACAAGTAAACATGGCTGCAAGAAGCAGGAGCGTCCAAATAACTGCCATATGCAGTCGGCAACAAGATTGTCTATAACACGAGAATGGCGTGCTGCGGACTGCGGGGGAGACACCTAGCGATAACGCCTGCTTTATGACCGGTAGAATGTAAGCATGCACCACCCGCATCAGTGCGATCGCTGTTTCCCTTGTCGCTGTGCCCGTCATCTTGGCTTCCGTACTTTCTTTCGCCGTAAGAAGCGCTGCGTGCGATGCCGGGCCTGTTAGTAGGGACTGTTAGTACAGTGTTGGCTTCGTTTAATCACGTGCAACTCTTAATTTTCGAGGGGCCCTACGCAATTTAGACAGGAGGTTTTTTCTGTATGCAAGAAAACGAAGAACAATCACCGAAAACGCCTTGCTGCCGGTGTTCCAGAGTGACTAGATATCGGGTCCTGATCGCTTGCTCAATGAATTGAGTATTGTGGTGTTAGCCCGTCAACAGTGATCTGTAAAGCCGAGCGCAGAAACCGGATAGTCGTGCACGCAGTTCATGCAGCTATTGGCAGAACGATGACGCAATGAACAGCTATGCGCCAAAGCTAATGCAGACGAAAAACTCGCACAGCGCGCGCTATGGCGGGTAAACTCCGATTTTTTCCCCGTCCGGAAGCGCAGGCATGCAGCGCTGATCACGGTCAAAGATGAAGTGGAAGCCAAGGCGAGGGGAACAGAGAAGAGGGACACAGCCATCGGTCTGATACGGGCCGCGCATGCTCGCATTCTACCTCTCTCAATCCAGGCGTTATCATTAGGTGTCTCCCGCGCACTCTGCAGCACGCTGCTCGAGCGTTATAGACAAGCCTTTTGCCGACTGTACCTTGATACAATGCTAGCAACGTGCTTTATCATCTACCCCCCAACACTATCCCTTGAATATCGACTCCCGCACATGCAGGAACAGAGTTGTTCAGCTCAAAATAGCCAAATCTACCCTGCTGCGCACAGAATATTGTTTAGCCTTGTGAAAATGGTATGCATATGAGATAATAGCAGCACATTTTTTCTTCCTATCAACACAGCCGTGTGAAGCGTTTTTAGGAGCTACACTTTTTGTATCCCTTTTGCCATACTCACCAAAATTTAGCATGTAAATCACGCGAGCGTGTTGCCAGAGCTGGCTTCAATATGCAAGTAAAGAGAAAAAGTTCAATCTTTAAAGTGCCCTCATGTATCGGCAAGCATGTTTGACACGGCACTTGCAAGTGCAAACATCATGCAGCTTGGTTAACTGTGAGAACACAAAAATCTGCAGCTCTGGCATAGTTTTCCCACACCTGATAATTCATTCCATCACTGCAATGTAAATGCGAATCTTTGTACCCCAAATACATTCACACGTTTGGCGTTATGATTTTAAAGTTTGGCGTTATGATTCATGCGAGTTGTATGCAAGCTTCAAACATCGTGAGGTTTTTTCACAGGTCCTAAGGAGGAAAGTGAACAAAACAAGCGTTGACTCACCAGTTGTCAGTGAACCAGTTGCAAGTCAGTTGCTTGTTTTGTCCTGCTTCTTCATGCCTGCCGTTTCTGTGTCGTTGCCAGGATGACTGCACATGCACTGTAATGGAATAGATTCTGTATCCCATTTGCATGAAATTAAAGTTGGCAAAAACTTCTTACTGGGAAACTTATCAACGCATTCACAACGAATCGTCCCGCTTTTTACCAAGCAACCAAGTAAACTTGATTGTACCTTTGTAGTTTAAGCTTGTCCAAATTCAGGTGCTCTTCATGTTTGGTGCTCGCGTTGGCAGGGCGATGCAAAATCTTGGTCTTTCATATTCGTTGTGCTTCTGGCTTGCCTTTCTTTATTAAACCCTTTAAACAGGGTAATAAATTTTAGTTTTATTTTCGCTGTGTCAGGCTGCTACGTGAGTCATTTTGAATATGTTCTGCGTTAAACTTGCCTTTCTTCCTTGCCAATATTTAGCCAATTTTTTTTTTGTTTCCTGAAAATCTAATCTGATGATTTATTTTTCAAAAAATACACTAATTGTCCTTTGAAACCTTGTGTCGGTATATAGTTTTCAAGGCTGCATGTTTAAAAAGCAATTTTTACAAGAACTGTTGCATAAGTGGTAGTAATGCAGAAAATTTTGCTTATATATACGTTATCTTCACTCTTGCTATAAAAAACCACTTTATGTCACTAGTGATGCTTAGCACCAGTAAAAAATGACCAAGGCTGAAAAAGGTTGATTTCAATTATGGGAACCCCAGCTTACCAGCCAAGTAACATACACCGCTCTATCTAATGACAATGATGGTGGAACACGAAGCTTTCACGTGAGGGTTTTTTGGTTGTTGTGGGAGTTTTGACTTGGACTCGCAGACGGTTTGTACTTCTGATTGCAATTGCCTTGAATTGGTCTTTTGCGATTTGATTTCACATTGCAGGCACTTTCCATCCAACCATAGTCATTTTTACATGGTAAGGTGCACTATTATTCTAATTTCGCACTTCCATGCACCCCTCTCGAAATTCAAATGGGCTTCAAACATATCAAAATAGAGCAATCGGATAGACGCTGCCTTCATAACACAGGGGTTGTAGGTACGATTCTGTTTTTTTTTTCATTTCATTCACAATCATTCCTCATCTATAGAAAAAAGTTAGCTTTCGGTCGAACGTGTTCACGTTACTCCATCTGTGAAAACCCTAAATATCCGCTTTACAAAGCTTTAGATTAAAAGCACCAATGACATGGGTTCACTTCTGAGGGCTGTGGAGGCAACCCAAATGGGCTTGTGTCACTGTATACACGGACAACTATGCGATTGTCATACCCATTGTTTGCCTTCTTCCGCTCTCATGTCTTGTGCAGTTGTAACAAGTTGGTAAGCACGTGAATCCCAAGCATATGCTTTTGGAAACACAGATGCCCACTGGGCCATTGTTGTATGATGGGGACAAGCTCACTTGCACGGTAAAAAGTACTGATAAATATTTTGTTGTAAGCTACACAATATACATCTGCAGCTTCAGCATTTGCTCTCTCTGAGTTATGGTCAGCCATTTCACTATGCCTTTAAATACCTAAACCAAAAACTATGGAAATGCACTGTTATGCTCACATCTTGAACTTCAACTCTGCGAAACTTATTGAGGTTACTCTTATGCTCACTTCTCGATGTTCAACTACACAAAACTTATTGAGATTACCCAAATATATACAGCCAGTAGGCATACAAAACCGAACTTTAGGTAATACTAGGTTAAATATCTCCTTTTGGTACACATACTCGGTATACATATCTTAGCAACTTTAATGGGATAATTTTAGTTGGAGTTCAAATCTTCTTCTGTGTTTTCTCGACCGTCTTTCCTGTATTTTGTACTTCGGAAATGAACATGCACAACTGCATTCGCCTGGTTTAATCAAGTCAACTCTAAACAGCCTAAAGGAGAAAAACGCAATGAATACACATAAACCACGGTTGCTACACACTACAAGAACTTCCCCATAAATAGTTTTGTTCAAAGTTATATTAAACGAGCACTGAGCCTAACATTTCAAAGATGGGGCTATGCTGTGTACGTAGAAATCTGTCGAGGAAGTTTGAACAGCAATGGGTATAGATAACGCATGTCAAATCGTATGCATAGTTTGCACATGTGTAAAAAGTATGGAACACTGACCAACATATCCAGTGCCATGTTGTGTTGTGGAATTGGCAGCATGAACTGCTTTTGTCGGGCCATATGCACGATGTACTACATAGTGAGTGGGAGACGTCAGCGTACTCTGCTTGTGTGTAGCCAGCCAACCTGCATCAAGAAAGGTCACGCACAAAGCATTGCCGATTTAGAGAATTCAAAGCAGACATGTCTTCATGTCTGCAGAGGTTTAGACCTACCATTACATCGGATATTTATGCCCTCTTTCACTAGTGGTTTGAATCAAGATTCATATAGCACATATTTTCCCAATTTTAACTTTTTTCCTGCATATGCACGTTTGTGTTTGATATTTCTATTGCACGAAATAACCGGTAGCTGTAACCACCCAAACCATTCAATGGCTAGCTAGAACTAGCACTATGTTGCTGGCTCGAACACGTACTGTGCGGAACTGATATCATGTGGATCAGGCAACCCTGGCCTAAAACTGTGATGCCACAAGGGTTGGGCCATACTGGTAGCCCGTAGACTGGTTTCAATAAAGCCAAGCTAGCACATCTAATAAAAAAAGGTCTGCATAAGAATATCAACGATAAGTAAATTATTTCACCAACGAATAATTGATTAATGGGGCACGACTAATGCTCCCATGATTGCTGGTACCTTAAGCACCGACATAAGACAACAGAAATTTTGTTTCAGCCTTTTTTAGTTTCCAATTTCAAGTTTTAAAGACGATATTTTTTCTTGGGCTACTTAAACCCAGAAATTTTGGTCTGTCTTTATGTCTGTCTGTCTGTGACTCGATTTAGCCACCCGGCCAAAGTAAAACAGTGCCTGAGCAATTGTCTTTTATATTCACAGCTAAATCTACCCTCTTAAGTCCAGTGTAATGTTCATACTTGTCAACATTGTTGAAGTAGAGCAAGCCATTCCGCAAATATATGACAACAAATTAATACAGAAGTGATATTTGCAGTTCCTTTACAAAAAATCATACATGCTTGTCTTTTGCTAAATTAAATACTTCATCTACTGCAGAAAAAAAATTCACTCCGCCGTCCCCTGCTGTCGCCCGCGCCACTATAGCTTCCAGCGCCATTTTAATAAATTAACCAGAAACAGTTACGAAAGGTTCCACTAGAGAGGTTCCACGTTCTGCTTCCAACGCACGTGTAGTAGGGAAACGCGGTTCAATAAACGTTGAAGTCGGGCGCCTCGCTTCACGCGCGTCTTCGCCGTACGGCAGCGTTGGCATCGAGACACCCGGTTTGGAGCGATGGAACATGGGAAATGTAAAATACTTTTAAGCAAACGTTTCGCGTCTTTACCTTGGGAGGAGAGCGACGCAAGAGAAACAACATGAGAGGTGAGTGGGAAAGCGAAGGGAGGCATTTACTTGGCAAAAGTCGATAAAGACTACCATCTTTGACGACTGTTGCAACGAAAGGAGCAGATACGCGGCCAATTCTTTTTGTTAAGTTAACATGTATGGATAATAGTACTTGTCAAACAATACCAAGCAATTAAGCTTTGTATGCCCACAGAATAGTCATCAGGCAAAAACATGTACGGGAAAGATCTCCTTTTCTCTACCGTTAGGGCTTATATGAGCAGTCAAGTGTGCAATGGTACAAAGATTAAGTGTAAACTGTTCACAATACACAATAATTACTATAGTTAAACCGTGTCAGTCATAATAATAAGAGCAAACCCCTCTTCAAGGGAATTTTACAGAGCCAACTCTTGCTCGAAAAATTTTTCTGTCAAAAAGATATGTAAATAGGCACATTAGCACTTGGAAAACATAACAGAACTGCACAAACATTGGACATAGGCTCTCGATTGGTAAAGCACAGAACAAGAGCACTTGCTAATTCTGAGCTGTTCATTATCATTAACCCCGCACGCAGCACTTTTAGTAATCATGGCGATGATATTGGCGACACCGCGGACACCGAGCCCCACGATCACGCTGTAATCAACGATGGCTAGGAGTTTTAAAGTGAAGGGCAGAAACCACAAATGCCAAGCAAAGGTCAAGCTCCGGCGGATGGGAAGGTAGCTCCGCGATCTCTTCAGCTATAAGGGTAAGGCTGACAAAGGAAGTACCCCCTTTCCCTGCTTTTATACTAGGCTGTACGGTATTGCAAAGCCCTCCACCCCCCAAACATTATCTGCCCCCGAAAAGGGCCGCACCGAAGTTTCATTCCCACCTCTTTCAACTACTGTCTTTTCCACAACCGTGAACAAACATGCTCGTTTTCACGTGATAGAGACAGCTGACTCAGGAAGACCTGTCGCTTCCCTGTCCGTATTTTTGGTTTCAAAATTTCTGCAAAGCACAATCGGCACAAAATATTGAGATAGAAAGTTTAGGACCGGAGCAATCCTTGTAGAACTCAATGCGGAACAACAAGCCCGCACTCTTCATGCACAAACCCGTATTTACGATTTGGACGTGATAGTCACACCCCACCGGAGCCTCAACAGCTCCCAGGGTGTGATTTCTGGGTCTGAAACAGAAGCCGACATTCTGAAAGGTAAAGGATCAGGGAATCACAGCTATGAGCAGCGTCACTGTAATCTCCACGAAACATAGTATTCCGACCTTCACTCACTTCTCGCTTCCTGAACGTATCAATGCAGGCTTCATTGCATGCTCCATTCGTCCTTACATTCCAAACCACCGCCGCTGCTGTGCGAAATCCGCCGCGCAGTACCACCCCACCGACAACCGTGATTCTGGCAACCTCACATATGCAAACTGAAGGGGCACATGCAGCCATCAGGAAATGCGAGAAATTTCAACAAGAAAATATTTAATCTCAAGGCGACAGAAAACATAAACTTTCCAGAGGCGCGAAAGAGGTTCACCTCTTTCCCCCTGGAGAGGTACGCCGACGCAGCTCGCCAGGGGACGGAGTGGCATCTGGTTTCCACAGAGACTCAGTTTAGCAAATCTGACTTGGTCCCTCCACCGCCCCCCTCTGTGTTGACTCAGGCAGCCCTACCCGTCACCCCACCGCTTCTTGAGGCAGCAGCGGTTGTGCCGCTCCCACCCTTGCCTCCCAGTCCTCCAGTTCGTTGGAGAATGCCGAGGGGATGGACACCGTGGGCCCCGAATCGGCTTCCAGCGCCATCGCACCAACCGTGCCACTTCTGGCACCCCCGACACCCGCGGCGGTGGCGGCTCAAACGAAGGGATCCCAAAGGGAAGCCAAGACTAGGTGGCCCAGTTCTTATGGCACCCCCAGGACATCTTACGACGAGATGGACGTGGGGACATTCTTGCCTGAAACGCACCGCAAGGAGCAGCCACCGACGTCCAAGCCAACAGAAGGGCCCAAAAAGCCCCTTCCGAGAGTACAAGCCCCGAAAGACACAAGAACACACATACACAGACTCCAGTAGCTCCTAAATCTCCATAATGGGAAAAGAAAACATTATTCAATGAACTGTAGAGGCCTCCTTAAAATCTTCATGATGTTTATGAGCTATTGCATTTGAATCAACGAAGTTCCATGCGTCTTCAGGAAACACATTTAAACTCTAGACACAAAAACCTCTTGAACAGTTACATGGTATTTAGAAAGGACAGCGGTGGTGTGGTATGTCTTCAGGTGGTGTGGCCATCATTTGCCGGGAATCTTTAGCCTGTCAACCTAGCTATATTAACACTGTCTTTGAGGCTGTTGCAATTCGCACTTGATATTCAACAGGTTATTAACGGTACGTTCCCTCTACATTCGTCCTGATCACGTGCTATCGAGCTCCGAGTTTGAGGCTCTGATAGACCAGTTACAAGAACCGTTCCTTTTATTAGGAGACCTCAGTGCTCATAACCCCCTTTAGGATTCTTGCCGCACGGATGTTCGAGGACGCCTCATTGAGAGGTTTCTGACACCATCGGGAGCATGCGTTTTTCAACAAAACACAGCCTACATGTTACAATCTTCTACACAACGCTTATTCATACACATACACAACACCACCTAAGTCATGCCGCACGTGTTATCTCCTTTGATAGACCGAGTGTCGCGAACTCACGTCACCAGGCTAGAATTATCATCTCTGATCTAGTGTTCTACATGTAATTCGACTGTTCCAGAACCCCTCGCGCCGACAGATAAATGACCGCTGAGCAGACGCCGCGGCATTCGACTTGCCGGCGCTCGCTTGCTCACGTCACTTTGCTGACTGCTGCTTCACGGCCTGTGTATTCTTTAAGTATTTAGTTGAGTGCAATTTCGCTCCAATAAACTTGTGTTCCTTGGAGAAAACTGCCTTATCTTTGGCTTGGTGACAATATTATACCGAGTTAATCCTAAACAGGAGACATAAGGCATAACTTCCCTCATTGCTGTTTCCCACCGTCAAGCCTTTCCCATTACAAAACGTACTCAGGTACTTCGAAGAGCCTGTTCCGTGTTTGCCCATCAAGAAGTCGAGGTAAAACGTTCGCCTTTAGCCTGCGATCATTGGCAGGGTTGTGGTTATTCGACCAAAGTTAGAGAAGGCTATGGAGTGCCCAAAATACCCCCTGCATTTTCGAATACGCTTCATAGGAAGATATGTACTCCGCTGGAACACGTGTTGATAGAGATGCATGTCCCCTTTGTTTTCTGGAGCATGAACGAAGACATATATAGTCAAACAAACGAACAGATCAGAAGCATCTCATCCACCTCAGACCTGAGAAAATTCCCACAAACAAAAAGCTTAGTTTGGTGGTTTTTATTACTTCTTTGGCCACCAAAAACACGATAAAAAATTGTTGTTACAGTATTTGTTATTCAAAGTACTATAAAACGCATGTGCACACCTGTGGACACTGGGTCTGTGTTGACGTATTTCTTCATGCATGAAACTCAAAGAAGCAGTTCCTGCCGATTTCGATGCAGAGGTAGATATCGCACCGGGAGCATCGGTGTCGAGTCTTCATATTACAGCCCGGCTTGCGGCATCTTGCTGCGTTTTGCAAGTCGTCTTTCAGTGGCAAATGCATGGCGTCTTTCTTTCGGAAACCTACAGGAGGCAGCTCCTTCACCCGCTTCCTTGGAACCATGACGGCTCCATCCTCATCGTCGGAAGCAAGGTCGGTGGCCTTCTCGGAAATGAGAGTTTCAGCTATGCAGAGCTTGAAATCGAGGTAGTCCATGACACTTCTTTTGGGGAGCCCTTGTGCCAACTTGTCGGACCTGTATTGTAGCCAAGAATTCACACAGGCGAGGTCCATCATGTGCAACATTGTGCGCATCGTCCAGCGGTTGGTGCGGCTTCTTTGGCTGTAGAAGGAAAGCATGCGGTCGGCTAAGTCCACTCCCCCCATTTTCTCGTTGTAGTGTTTGACTACGGATGGTCGAGGCACGTCCAAATATTTCTTCTCTTTTTTGCACCACCTTTTGCATGTGTCTGTTGGCTCTATTCCAAAGGCAGCTGACACCATTGCAATGGGCTTCTTGTCAACCCACTTTATGCAAGCCACCGTGTTGTCTGACCTTGTCCTTTGGTCAACTGTGCCTCGTGGGCTCTTCATGATGTCTTTGTCGCTGACAAGGCTTGCGTCTTTTGGGAGCCTGTTTTTCCTTACCGTCCCAGTGGCGAAGATGTTCTTCTTGACAAATTCTTCCACGAGGGAAACGGAGGTGAACCACCTATCAAAGTAGACTGTGGAGCCAGTGGGCACAGTTTGTACTAGAGCCAGGACAGAGTTCCCAGACACGCCAAGACCAATGTCAGGGAATGTCTCCCGGCCCTTGTAGATGGCAAAATCGTATATCACTCCATCTCTGCCGGCGAGGACAAAGTTCTTGAGTCCCACTGCATTTGGCTTGTTGGGCACGTATTGCTTCATACCACAACCTGCCTGAGAAGGGTATGATCTGCTCGTCAATGCAAAAGCAATTTGGCCTTTCCAGGGCCAAGCATCCTTTGCGCATCATCTCAACAAAAACCGCAAGTTTCCATAGTCTCTCTTTCGCTGTGTCTTCATCAGAGATGTCCGCTTGCAGCTCACAACAAAGGTTAGACCTTATGAGAAAGAACCGGTCTCGAGACATTGCATCAGCGACGATGCCAACGGCTAGACCTCTCTTCCAGAAAAACCGGATTCTTGGATACCCGATTATTCCCATCATCATGGAGCAGCCAAAAAATTTCTTGACTTCTTTTGTGGTGATCTTCGCGATTACTCCGCGCTCCTGAAGTATCCGACGGTTTGTTTGTTCTGCCATCTGTTCCAGAACGTCTTCAAAGTATTGTCTAAAATACTGAATAGGTCCATATTCTGAGCGCTCTTCAAGAAATGTGCATCCACCTTCAATATCTGGCAGGTTATTGTCAGGTGGAGATGTGGCTTTTTTCCAAAGCGTGGGTGGAGGATGAACACCGGGCCCCGGAACACCATCATCATCACTTCCTGACTGCTCTTCGTCGTATTCTTCTGTATCGACGTTGTAAGCGTCATCCACGTGGTTTTCGTCCTCCGATCCCGAAATATCAGAGTTTTTGGCATCACAAATTGTCAGCAGGATTTCCTCCGCGGTTTTGTTAGACAAACCTGCGATAAAAAGAAAGGTGGGCTCAAATTTTGCACCAAAATTTGATAAACTCTAAAGACACAAACGCGCGGAGCCGACCTCAAAAATTCAACAAAAAATATGAATAGCGACCCAGCGTCCTTGCTCGTGGACATTTCGAGAAAAGCTTCGCGAATTACAAACACATAGCCGGGTCGCGCCAAAAATAGTACCCATCGTTTCCAGAAACATTCAAAGCACTAATCGTACACTAATTTAGTTCGTTGCAAAGATTTGATAGGAACAAAACTGTTTCTCACCTCTGCGCCTTCGATAGAACAAGTTCGCGTTGATCTCCGCCATGTTGTTTTCCTCCCGGGGAATTGTAAGTTCACGGCTGCATCAGAGGTGGCGCTACATGTCTTGTCCTCCGAAGTGGACACCCGTTCCCTACGCTGGGGCGGCCGTATTTTGCTACAGAAATTCAGAACCAATGTCCACGTACGTGGACACTGGGCCTCAGGAGGCTTAAGTGTGCAAAAAAGCAAGAACTGATACGGGAAACACGGAAAGCACGCAATCGGAACGCAACCACGAAGTAGCCTGTACCAGCGACAGAGCATTGGACAGTTTTGTGATGGCGAGTGCAGCGTGCTTCCCCCACTAGAGATGGCGGGGCGCAGCCCAACAACAATAATTTTTTTTTCACAGTGGTATCTGATTTTATACGTATTTGGAAGCCCTGTTACAAATTACAATAATTTATGTATTACAGAGAGTTACATTTAAACAATATGGTACTTTGTTTACAGTTTTGTACATTTCAACATTAAAACAGTCTGCACCATGTAAAGTTCAAACAAAAAATAAAAATTTTTACCAAGAAAAATGATTTTTTTTTAACATTTTGCAGCAGTTATTGTTGTAATATTACTTTCTTTTTGTGTAACATATTCTAGAACAAAAGGTTACCCTACTCATGTTTCTTCACTACTCCCTACACTCTTAATCTGTAGGCAGGCGGGTAAAGCTGGCTCAAAAATGTGTCTAAACACGGATGCCACCATGATGCCACGCTGTAGTTGCCAGATCAGTAGTTGAAGATATGGCTAACGATTTTTCTTTAAAATGAGGCACAAATTTAGGGCCCTAAGCTAAAATTAGGCAACTTTTATGGCAATAACTGAGTTTTTTTACGAGTTTGTATGCTTTTTATTAGTTTTCTTGAAGTATGCATGCTTGACGAACAAAAATAAATGAAATTATAAGCTAAAAGAAGACGTCGGGCTGAGGCGCCAAATTCAGTTTCGGTATTTTGTGAGGAACGTCAGTCGTGTGGGGCTAATTTACAAAGGTTCACTCAAACACGCCTTAGTGTCTGCTGTGTCACTTCGTTGCTTGCGAAGACAAGCTTGCGAAGACTGCCGACGATACGGAATAAAGCCGCCGCCGCCTATCTTCAAGGACACCTTCTCTACATGTCCGTAGTGGCTGCTGCCGATTTGAACTCGCCGTCAGCCGGTCATATCATGTTACGCGAAACATGTCTGGGCAGATCGGCTCCTTTTAATCATATATGATTCGTAAATTAAAAACAAATGTACGAACCATTTTACCATGCATAGCATATAACTAGGCTCTTGTTTACGGGTGCTGTTATACTTTCACTGAACGGTGTTTTACTTGAGTCAGAGATAAAACAACCGACAACTAATAATAATAATGGTAACTTTATTTGCACGATATGGTGGTTTTCTAGAGGAGGACAAGGCGAAGCCGAAAGGTAATCCCGAATGTAGGTGCAGAAATCTCCTGTATGGGTGTGTGCGATTGGTGCATGCTCCTTCGATCGCGGAAACATGCAATCTGAAATGTTCGAGAATATATTTGATGCTTTGCATGACACATTTCTTAAATTCGGGAGGATCAGCGACGTTGTTTAATTACGTATACTTGCACCTCTGCTCTCATATGGCCCATGTATATATATACCTGCACAGAGGAGGTGGGGGAGGAGTAAACTTCGTTCATGTGAGATGGGTATACCCGTGTGGTGGGGCGTTAAGAAAAATTATTCTGTCCTTCCCTGGGTGCCTTCGTCAATGAACGGAAACGGCCACTGCTGTTCACGCCCAATTATCAGGACCACCCTGCCTGCAGGCGGTTTTGCCTGAAATGCCTGCGGGTTCGGCCGGAAATCTGTCTGTCAACAGAAACCGCCTAGGAAGCATGTTGAGGTAACACACATGCGCTTTCTTGGGTCGCGATGGGACCGTCATGTATTTTGTACAAGGCGAAGTCGACGAAGGATATACGTCTCCCTTGAAAAGAAAAATTAATTTGAGTGCACCTATAAATTGTTATTGCCGCTCATTAGTTCAATCATCGCGGTTAATTTTGAAACAGCTGCCAAACATAACTATAGCAGGTGAATCAGACTGCCTAGCATGAGACTATCAATCGCTAATATAGAGTATTCAGACACTTAATGTGCATTGCATATGGCAGTCATTAAATAATAAATTGAACTCTCAATTTTATTATTTGTGACAGTTACATCTGCACGTATGGGTTCAGCCAGGGCCATATGGAGACGTTCTTCAGCTGTATACACTAGATAAAAGGAAGGAATGCGATATGCGAATGCGATAGAACGAAGGAATTCGATGTGTAGCACAGCCTTCTCATTTATGCCAACATCAAACCGGTGGCCACAAAGGTGCCACACCAGACCTTGTAGAATTCCCATGCTTCCATTCCAGCGTGCTCATAGCAACAAGGATGATGACGAAGTTGCATTACCGAAGCTGGGTTCCAGTAATGCTGTAGCTGATTATGAAAGTTCTGGCTAATGCTCATTCAGATTGTGGTCATCAGCATTCTTATTTTCATCAAAAATAATGGGCCACCGCAATGCCATCAGTCCGTGTATCAGAAGCAAAAATAAACACAGAAAAAGCAAGAGGGTCATATGTACAAGATTTCTTATCCAACAAATTTTATTTCACCACCAGTAATACCACCAGACCTCTAGGGAAGTTTGTGATGGTAAGAGCAAGGCTAAGATGACCTAATGTGCGACTTCAAAGAAAGGAAGAAACTGTATAAGAAACCTAGGGAGGTTAACCAAGGAAAGAAGAAGAAGAACTGTCCAGCTGGCTGTGCTACTTGCGGAAATGGGAACAGGAAACTTGAAAGGAAAGGAAAGGACTGGCATAAAATAAAGGATAAAAAATTCGGGAGAAAAAAAAACATGGTGTGGAAGTGGCCAGTACAAAGACAGCACCATGGGCGAAAAAAAAATAGGCATACAAGAAGCAGGCAAAATGACAAAATGGGCAAACGAAGGATACTGCATGCTGGTAACACACCTACAGCACCTGTGACTGTTTTTCTCCCTTAATCACTGCAATCTGCTTCTTCAAGGCAAGAACTGATTTGGCTACTTCAGCTTCATCTTGTCTAAAACCACTGAAATATGTCTGATTTTCTGTGTACATAATGTAAATAGGGTACATAATTTCTAATTTTTTAAAATATCTCCTCAAGTGTCTGCTCCTTCGTGGAAGCTTTCGTGACTAACTGCCTCGTAGAATTGCATTTGCTTTGTTCATTTTTTGCTCTTTTATGCTGCCTCTGCTTGTATTTGTCTATTTCGTTCTTCTCCTCTTCTCCAGTGCTTAGGTTTTTTATCATGAAATTGTTTTTTCTTCAAAAAGGTTTTTTGACTTTTAGCCGTGTCTGTTCATTGGCTTTAAACCTGCTATAGCTTTGCTGGAAATAGTTAGTTCCTCACACAATTTTCCTCTTTCTTTATTCTGAGAGAGGGGGCATGAAATTTTAAAGGGTAAAGAGCCCTGCAGCTACTAATGAACACTTGCACTACTTTCTTTGTAGTTGGGAGTACTGAAAGCTATAGTTCCACAAACCCAGAATGGAAATGCGCGTTCTACATGATATCTTCTAGTCTCTGGTTTGCTTTTGTCGAGATTTAGTTTAAGCTACTATTAAATAGAATTATTGCGACCTAATGTAACCTGACAACATTAATCATGTACCTTGTGTGAGGTCCCCAAGCATACAATCAATGACAAATTTTCTAAGTGTACCTAGAAAAACGTAAAATCTCTTGAGAGAGTTTCTTGATGCACATAACTTAGTTATATTAGGCTTGGGTATTTCACGGTTATTGAATCTAAGCTAATGCAAGGACCACTACCTAAAAGCATTTCAAGTGGAGAAAAAAGTTGACACGCGTGCTGCAGGGGCCTCGTAGACAGGCACAGGAACAGGCACAGAACGGGTGTTTGTTTAGCATAAAGTGCAGTCACAAATACGATTTCCATTTACATGCATTTCTTGGAAGCGTTGTTCAGCTCGAACTTCCATTCGCTAGAAAAGCAAGTACTTGTAAAGAGCACCTCAACAGATTGCGAAAACAATCAGCTGACGCATACAGGGGGGGGGGGGAGGCGTGTGAGACATGTTAAAATAGCGCTGTACAGACGGGACAACAAAGAAAAGACTACACAGAACTAGCTCTGCATATCAACTGAACTCTTTTAGCACACACAAAATGATATATACAGAAACAGCGCATGCGCGAATACAGGGGAAGCCACCAGGAAAAAAATAAGGGGAAAAAAGCAATCAGGGGGAAGTGACTTCTTTTTAAAGGAAGCAAGAAAATAAATGGACTGGGGATATTATTAAGCTCTCATGGGAGCTCACCTGCATTTAACACAGTCCGGAAGCGGGAATAGTTGAGGAAATAGGATAGGAGAAAGAAAAGTAAAGATTAGAAAGGTGAGGAAAGAGTAGATAAGAGTAGTTCCACTGTGGTCGATTCCGTCGCACACAACACACCACGAACACTGTTGGCTGGCGTAATGCTGCGTCCGCGAGACGAGAAACCTCGAAGGGAACGGTGAAGCGCGGAAGCGAGCATGGTGCGACGAAGAGCGAAGTCTCCGGTGGTCCCGACCGCTTTGGAGACGGGTGCGGGGGGAGGGGGGCTGGCACTCGACCGCTCACACCAGCAGAGCGAAAGCCGGGCGATGCTTGCAACGGGCCGCCGAAATGAAGCCCCTCCGAAGCACAGGAGCACGAAAAAACACGTCCGCTCAAATCCGAAGCGACGACAGAACTCCCCTGACGCACCCGCAAAAGCTACCTCTCCGAGCGTACGAAGTACCTGCTAATCTACGCGCTACCCTTCTCAGTTGCGGAGAATGCACAACTGCATCTAACGCGGCAGCATGGCACAAAAGTTCGCTACCTACCACAGGAAAAACTTCACACAACGTTTCTGCACAGCAAAGTTTTCACGGCGCACTCACAGCAACGGTGGCTGCCATGATGGAATGCGTTGGTTACTAGGTGAATACCGACTACTGCCGCCAACTCTAGTAGGCAAAAAGGCAGCGGGCAACGCTGTGAGGGTGGCATCATGTCAGCGCCCGGGTGTAGCACGGTTTCAATGCATTGGCTGGCCGGGCAGCTTTTCCTCTAGAGTCAGTAGTATTAACTCTATGTCTGTAGGCGCCATAAACGCCATTGTATATAGCTGAAGTTTTGTTGTATTAATGCGGAAGTTGATGGGAGTTTTAACATAATGTGTACTGGCACAATTAAATTGAGTTGAATTTGTAGTGCAGCGTGTCTCTTTGCTTAACTGCAACGGGAATGATCCCTTTGGTGTGGCGTGTATGGTTCATTGCATGAGGGATATGGAGAACATGTTGGCAGTGCTATGAGCAGAACACATAATTAATTATTAAATACTTATTATATAATATTTATTTATTTATATACCCTAAAAATTAAATAATAATAATTAATTATAATTAGTATACTTTTAGAATAACCTCCGGACCCGTTGGCCGTTACAGTGTGGGTGGGTACAATATTTCTCACTACACAAAACAAACAATTGATAGAAGCAGAAAGAACGAAAGCAACGTAAGTCAAATAAAAAAAAAAAGAATGGATATGTCGTAAGCAAAGAAGCAACTAAAAACAAGCATATATAACGGAAACTGCATATAGTTAAAAAAATTGCTGAGCTATTGCAGTCTTGAACAACAAAAGGTCTCCTACCGCTACAACGGAAGAGGGAAGGTGGTTGTAATCGGCAAATGTTTTCGGTAGGCAGACTTCTGAAATAAATTTCGTGTGGCAAAACCGAATGGCAACCTAATGCTCGTTGTCAATGCTGAATCAGTGGTATAATGGTCGTGAAATAAGGTCTTGCCTCAGAAATGGGTAATGACAAAATTTCTTATGAAAAAAAAGAAATCGCACCACTTTCCTCCAGGCAGTTAAAGTGGGTTGGTCAAGGTTAGATTTTGTTTGGGGTACGCTAGGAGTACGGTTATAAATAGAACAAATCAAACAATCTCAGCGGCTCTGAAAAGATTTTAAAGCGTTGATTAAATTGGGCTGCACGGGATCCTATATAGCGGGCACGTACTCAAGATCAGGGCGAAATAGTGATCGGTGAAGTAGAGTTTTAAGGAACAGCGGAGAGGGAGAAAAGTTGCGGCGCAGGTATCCCAGCCTTCGGTTAGCGGTATTTCAGATCTAGGTAACATGCAAGTGCCAAGATACGTTTAAAGTGTGAAGGTGGGTATAACAGGTTTAATTTGCTTAATTCCATTACCTTCCTGCGCAAGTGAATCGAATCTACTTCCACGTCCGTTCCCATAGCAGAACTTCCAACAGATGCTTAAACATCATTACAAACGCAGCGGTGGAACAGACAGTTGCCTAGTTGGAGCAGTTCTTGGAGCTGCCAAAATAAAAATTCGGAGCCCACCTCGCAGGTTTTCGAGCACACATTTGGGAGAACCGTAAATGTATTGTACGCCCGACTACTCACAGCCATGCAAGTCTTCAACACGTAATTTTACTGATAAAAAAGCACGTAATTTGACCACAAAAGCACACAAGGAGGCTTTCAGCTGTCTTTTCCAAAACTTTTTTTTCAAGCACAAAACCAAACACTTACGGCCAGTAACAACCGTACGCTGTTAAAACGAGGCGCTCGAGTCCTCATTTTTCCAAGGGACCGCCGTCAGCGTCGATGCACATCGGCAGACTATCAACGTAGGTGTCAAAGACTTCCTTTATCTTTTCATCTATGGCGGTCAAAACGGTCTGTATGCGTCTTGTGAAGGTCGCGAAGCTTGCCACTGGGCATCTGCGGTGCACGAGGGATTTCACGTCATCATTATCCTCATTATCACCAGCCTATCTACTCCCACTGTAGGGCAAATCGCTCTCCCATTAATCTCTAATAACCCCGGTCCTGTGCTAACTGCGACCAATTCATTCCCGCAAACTTATTGATCTCATCTGCCCATCGAACCTTTTGCCACCCCCTGCCATGCTTGCCTTCTCTAGGGGTCCACTCAGTTACCCTTAATGACCAACGGTTATCTTTCCTTCGCAATACATGCCCTTCCCCCATCCATTTTTTCTTCTTAATTTCTACTAATATGTCCTTAGCACATGTTTGTTCCCTGATTCACTCAACTCTTCTTTTTTCTTAATGTTACATTTATCCTGTTCCGTTTCATGCCTCTTTGAGTCGTCCTCAATTTATGTTAAACCCTCCCATAACAACACACCAAAAATCGTAGGGTGTCACAACGAAAGAGCGCGGAGGCCAGGGCATCAATCCCGAACCTTGCCCCATTCATCGGCTCGGGGGCTCGCAAATAACAAACCTAGCTTCAACGCTCTATGTTCTTGCTTCTGCGCTAAAGGAGGGCCCAAATTCACGTAGACAGCTGTCACTCAGCGGTCTATCGAATACTAAATTAGGCGCACCACCTGGAGGTCAAAAGCCTGTGCGCAGGCGAGCGAGCCCCAGCTCTGAATAGTCAGGCCGAACAGCGGCGTCTACGGAAGAGCAGCTGTTTCCGTGGTGGCGTGCGACAAAAGCACCTTGCAGAAGATCAAGCGCTGCCGTCGGAATCAGACAACGGTGATTGTCCCTTTGCGGTGCCACCTGCCTGATAAAAGGATTATTATAGCAGTATTCCATCCATCAATACATGCCGTCTCCCAAACGCAAAACACCGAATTTACGCCGGCCACGGCGTAGAATTGGCAGTTCTGTGCCTCCATACAAGGCGGCGGCGGTCTATCCTTTCACACGCAAAGCCGGGGCGCATGGCTAGTGTCTTCACGAGTAGACATTTCAGTAGGGTGTTTGACAACACTTTATAACCAGGCATGTACGCTAGTGCAGCGCATATTTTACACTTGCGCGCGCCCTCGTTCCTCGGGGTATGCACCAAGCACTCATTCAATCCACCAAAAATGTACAGTGCGTACAATAGGACAATCCTCCCATAAAACGTTTGTGTCCGGAATCAGAATATAGTGAGCGTAACGTGAAAACTTCCAAAACGTATCGTAGCCACTAGCGGAGCAGTCGGCAGGTGGCCAGAGACACGTAAGCAGCACGGAACATGCGAGCAGCGCCGACTAACCGGAGTTGCTTCGATCCTCGATCCCGTGAAGTGTGCGGAATATGTGACGTATAAACAACCAAAAGCTATTTGTCCATACCAAGAGTGCGAGACACAGTACTAATGTGTACCTTTGAATTGCGAAGAACCAGCGTACTCTCCCATTTTTTTGAAGCTAAGCGCTAGAGTTTGTTTTGTCTTCCTTTTCTGAAAGTAATCCTGTTGAGGCGTTTGGGCGCGTGTTTTCTGGACCCAGCTTGGAACGCTTCGGCAGCGAGTTTTTGAACTACGCTTTCACGTTTAAACAAGAGCAAATCACTAGATTCCGGTGCTGCCTGCGCGAGTTCGGGTGTAAGATGCAAGAGATGGTTTCTAGCTCGAGTTACAAGGCTCATGCGCCCTCTCATGCCCGATTCTCACCGACGCGCAATTCGCGCTGCGCTGGTGGTCTGATGATATCGAGCGTTCCAGCTGCCATTTTGGGTTTTGGTCCTACACCGTTTTCGAGTGAATGTGGTGTCTCGGTTGCAGGTTTTTTGGATTTGTTAGAATTTTACTTGAATGCAACGTATGTTCAATGGAACGAGGGTGTGTACACATAAATGACAGGATTAGGTATCTGTCGCCCTATATCAGCAGGATATCCTTAGAGCATGATTGTAGCAGTGGCCAATTCGATTCCAATGGGGGCAAAAAAGTCGCTGTCAGCACCACAAGAGGGGATCCAAAAGGACAAAAATGTAGCCGTCATCCCTTATATGCATCGCATATCGCACAGCCTTACAATGAATGGTGGAAGCGCTGGCGTGAAAGTTGTCTTGTCGGCCCTTGAGAAACTGTGTAGGCTCTGCAGCCAATTCAGGCCCTCTAAGGAAGGGAAAAAGTACATGCAGGGTTAATCACCAAAACCAGCACATGTGCTGCACGGAAGGGGTGGTCTACAAGTTGCCGCTTATTTGCAAAAAAAAGCCTTCGTTGGGCAGACTGGACGGTGCCTAAACACTCGCCTACGGGGACATTACAACAAGTAACGGACAGGTAAAGAGAGCAATTTGGGTATTCATTACCAAAAGGGCGACAGGACCAGTTTGCTCGTACGTGCACGCTGTTACACTGGTGAGAGATTTTTGAGATGGACGCCCCATGGCCTGATGTCAATTGACTCCTGTGCTCCGTGTTCTAGCAGTGTGGATTGCTGTGTTGAAGAGTGGTGGATTCGTACGATGGCCGAGGGACATGGTCCTCCCTATTTCTATTTTCTAGAGCAGAACTCCAGTTCCTCCAAATTTTGTCTCTTTAATTCGATCGAAAGTATGCTCGATTGCAAATACAAAAACAGTTTTTTATTAGTAAATTTTTATTCGTAAAGAATTACGGCCAGCTGGCCAAGGAGGCTCGTCGGTGGTCATTGTCGGTGAACATTGGCGCGTCAGTGGCCCCTCGGCCACCGCCGCGCCAATGTCGCTCAAACTGGCTTTCAAGCTAAAGAAGAAATATACGTGTCACGGCGGCGTTCCAACAGGGCCAATTGCTTTTAACCGGGAAAGACCCGCTGCTCGTGGGCGCTACATTTTTGGTGACGGCGAGTGAGGCGGCTTTCGGGCGTTTTTACACATATCCACACTACTGCTGATTTTCCCCCATCATAGGGTAACGGTTCTACGGCGGCTGTCAGCTGACTGCGCAATTTGGGAAAGAGGAATTGATGGGGGCGAGAGGAATAATCGTTGTGATAACCGTTTAAAAAAGGGGTCGGGGGTGTCGAGGAGGAGCCCCGGAGGGGAGGCGAGTAAATTGGATTTACCGGAATGAAAACAGGGGGGGTTAAACATTTACTGCTTCGCAAAAAATGTTTGCCATTTCGCGGCACCCTAACCCGCTTGACACAGTCCAAAAGAATAATCTTATGGTCCTGCAAGAAGGGCTGGCGATAAACAGGCACTGGGAACAGTTTATGAATAAAGTGCTTCATAGCACCCCTTTAAAGGATAACCAGATACTATACTCAAGCTGCGCAGGAATGAAATAAAAAGTATTCGCAACTTCCTTTAGAAAACCCCTTAGCAGCTGCCAGCTAACCTCACCCGTAGAAACAAGAAGGAAATGCCAATGGGCACTTATGTGCTTTTGGAGTATAGTAAGCATAATGGCATGACCTGCAAACTTGTAGAAAAAAAAAGCAAGACACAAGTTGGTGGAATATATTTTTCTATGACATCAGCACAAAAACCAAAAATTGAACTCCCACTTTTACCACAACTTTTCCCATGTGAACGGAGCGACCGGTTACATGATAAACCCCAAGCAATGATACAGACGCAGCCTATAAACATGGTAATTGCCAAATGCAGACTCTGCCCAAGAACTGAACGGTAGTGTTAAAGAAAGGAAAAAATAGATTGCGGCGACAACACTAAGCAGCAACTGTGTTATTGTACCTGTTTTATTGTAAGTGTGTCAATGTGTTATTGTACATAAGCTTAATTTTGCCACCGCGTCCAGTAAAAAAGCGATGAGCTTTTCTCTATATTTTCGGATGTTTCTAGAATAATCCGCAAGTTGGTTAATTTGCGCACTACATTCGTCACTTTCAACATGTGTCGTTGAAGGGGGCGATCCTACAAGTTCAACAATTTTCGTTTCAATCTCTGGAATTTTTGTGATTAGCATTTTATTCTGCGTTTTTATCGTATCGAACTCCTTTGCTAACATTTCTTGACTTTCTAACATCTTCGGCAAGCCACGAAGCGCTTTAATGAGTTCCTGTTCCAATTGTTTTGATAGCGGGCCGGGATTTTCCTCAACATCGCCAGCCAGTAATAACAGCAAAAGCAAAAAAATCTATGAAGTGGTCCAGTGGGCTGCGGTACCGACTTTTGGATCACTCAAGTTCGTTTGTAGCGATAGAAAACGCCAAAAAGAAATACGAGCTGCAAGCGCCTAGTTCCCATATTGGCACCGGAACCGCAAAGGCCGTCACGCAGCAAACGCTCCAGTAGCTACTCGTCTGATTATAACTGCTGATTATAACTCGTCTGATTATAAGTCTGATTATAAGTCACAAAGACCGGTACCAGACGCCACTGCATAGGCTCGAAACAAGTGAAAAAAGGCGCTATAAGCGCCTGGTTCCCATTTCGGACGGAACCCCGGTGCCGAATTTCGGGAACTTGGGAGATCTTTTTTGCAGGCGTGCGACTACAACCTTACAATAATGATAACGCTATGACGCCTACCGCCGTCTTTTCATACTTTCTAATATTTTCAACTCTGACAAACAGCCCGCACGCCCAGCATCTGTCAGCAAATGTAATGGCCCAGCAACAGTGCCACAGCACCACCGTGCTCATGCAATCACCTGTTCCAACATATGGGGCACGGGAATTGTCGCAGAATATTTGTTTATGCCGACGACGCATCTACGTGTTCAATTTTGCCGGTGAATCAAATAAGATTGGAAGGGTGTTTTGTTTCCATGCGTGGTCTTGCTGCTACCTAGAAAAGCACGGCTATATGACTGTGTGCTAATTATGAGTTTTTTCTTCATTTCAGAAATGTTTAGTTTCTTCCCGTTTAGTGTTGACATTGTTGCACTTGCGAGGTCAATGAAATACAAGTGTGCTGCGTAACATGTCTTTGTCTTCTTTTAGCCAATCACTTCTTGTTAGATACACATATGCTGTTAAAGGGCCATGAACTGGGGAAACGGAATTCCGCTGCCGAATAGAAAACCCAGCGCCCGTGCGTTCCATAGGGCGTCTCCCAAGGCTTGGCAATATTGATTCACAGGGACATGTGTACACACTCGAAACTACCCAGTCGCAGTAAAGGTTCGAAAAGTCACCTTTCTGGTTTGGTTTACAAACTTCTGTAGCTTGTGCGTCACTTATAACGTGTTGTGCTATGTCGAATCACGAAGACCTAAAGTTTCAGTGATTGATTCCCCAATACGCAACAGCACGCATTACGAGCAGCGTCGCAGAGCGTAGAAAACACACTGAAACGCTTCGATAGTATAATAAAGAAGCGGATCGAGATGGCATGCATTCTCTAATTGCAACAAGATGGGACCCTTTCCGACCGACCACGAGGCAGAAGAAATCTGTCTCAGGTGTCAAAAATAGTATTCACACTGTCTTATTCAGAACACTTTGAAACGTCTAGAATTTCTTGAACAGGGTGATAAAAATTATGTAGACCGGTTTTTGAAAAATTGGCGCTTAGATGTGCGTGAAGACCACCTCTTCAGTGAGGTTAGGCAGTTAGGGTGGCACACAATTTGATGATAATCATCGATATAGGTGGTTTATATTTCTAAAATTGAATACTTAACTTATTCGTGGTTGCCGTAATCAGGCATGGTTGTATGAAATATTGAAGGCACTCCTGTTTCCACGCAATTCGAACTGCGACATATCGAATTGCGAAGTTTTATTGCCATTAGCGTGGTACTGCATGCTAGACAGCGAAGACCAGCCCAAAGTTCGTCCCTTTTGTTCAGTGTTTCGATAGCGGTTCCATGTACTGAATATTGCGATAACGCCAGCCAAGATTTAAATATGCCAGATATCACTTTCTCCTTATGACTCCACACCATTGTCAAACTCAGAAAAGCACAAAGCAGGAAGGCACAATAGAGAGGATCTTTGCTCCGTCTGGGCTGTTAATCATGCGAACGGCCAATAAACTTCGCATTTCTATGTCGCGTAGTAGGGATTCGCTACAAGGATTCTGCTAAATGCAACTCAGTAGAAACACGATTCTGTCCAACTTTTAAATACAAACATGCCTGCTTACTGCAGCCACTAAAAGGTTCCAGAAGGGTATTCTGACGGGCCAATTAACCACTAAAAGGTTAATTATTCAATTTTACCTAATTAAGGAACGGACATCAATAATTACCACCCAACGAGGTGTCCCCCTTGGCGGTTAACCTGACTGTAGAGGTGGTCTTCACGCAAATTCAGGTGCCTAATTTTAAAAAAGCATGTGGTCTTAAATTTCATCACCCTGTATATTGTAAACACGTTCAGCGTTTCGAAACAACAGCTGCGTGCTCGATTAGCGGCTAATCTACTACAACATCTAACCGGACGGCATCCGATTCAAGAAGAGGAAGAGGGAAGCTCCTCCTAAAAATAATGAACATAGCACAGTCGACATCGGGGGCAGTTTTGCTAACCTGTGACAAGACCGGGAGGACTAGCCTTCCGCAACCGACTGTATGAAAATCATGACGCACCACTTCGGCGCGCAATACGTGATCATTGGCGAAGAACGCTTTCGCTTTCATATGTACGTAAGAAAGCCTATACTTTGCACAAGCCAGAAACAAAGACTTTAGCCAAAGCGCGAAAAGCATCCACCCAAAATAAACGCAGGTGCCACACCTCTTCCGTGGCGACTCTCAAGTGAGAACCAGGGTTTCACAACAACGGCATGTTTCTGCGAATTCTTTGATTGTGGCCGAGTGCACACACATCAAGCATTGCGAAGCAAAAGCTGAAGAAACGGTGAGCGCCCCATCCACTACAAACCCGAGAGGTTGGCCGCCACTTCGAAGTACCAAAGGAGAAGAGGGAAGCTTGTTCTAGAGAAGAAAAAACATGGCATCGTCGAAGTCACTCCACCTTCCTCACAATAAAGCTTTGTACATGCATGTGTGCTTGTGCAGGCGGGCGTGCGTGCGTGCATGTGTACTTGACTGCGCGTGAGCACACGAGTACATGAGCAGAGTTATGCCTGGCGGGCGTGTTCTTTTGTGTTACTGCAAATGCACTCCTTCTTAGCTTAGCGTTGTTAAAGCGCTTCCCTTACGCCTTGTCTATGCCTGTGCCATGCAGAATCTATGAATTTATAGTTTGTCGTTCACTTAAAACATTGAATGATAATTACCTAATGTAAACATCGTCACACAATTATTTCGAATGCCCTAGAAGGGTATTTTAAACGACCATGTATCACAGGAGTTAGATGCTAAACTCATTAAGAAAAAAATAAAACATATAGGTTTCTTATAGGGGAGCAATTTTCGAACCCTAAGAAGTCACACCATTAGCACGTGTTTATGCGTCAATTTTTCTATTGGAGAATGGTTGCAATTTAGACAGCTTGCTTTGTATAAACGCTTTCAGCGTAGAAGCTTCAGCTAATACAGGCTTCAGCTAACACTGTTTAAAGTCTCGCCCTCGCCCAGGAACCTTACTATACAAGACTCCATTGCCTTTCTTACGCACCATGAACTACGGTGGCACATTATCGACAAAGTGGTCCACTTAGCCAACTACGAGGAAACAAAACCCCAGGAAATTTCGAAGCGTTTTCGCAATACACGCATCAAATGCTTTAGCGGCAAAACCACACAAAAAACCAACGTTATCTGGAAAGAACGGTTGCACAGAAAAGTCATGCTTAACAGGGCCTTTCGCGATAATCTTGAAAGTTTGTTGACCCACTCCCTTTTAAGACAAACTCAGAATGAGGGATGAAAAAATCTATGTATCCCTTCATAAAGGTAGGGTTCATTTTAAAAACAAGTGAACTTACAATATGGCATTCCGAAAAAGATTCACTTGCCCCATTTTAATTCATTGTACGGTAGAAAATATTTTAACAGTTCGCTGAAAAGGAGTCAAAGCACCTACAGATTTTCTTCTCATGAAAAGATTTCTTACGCAAACTACAAGTGGTTTCTCGTGCGTATTTATTTATTTATTTTATTTTCCTCAAGAGTCTCTGGAAGGGACATTACATGAGGGGTGGGGATACAAATCTTTGAATCTTGCAAAGGGTGATGTCCAAAGAACAGTGAAAACAGAAGAAAAAATTCACCCCACCTCCCCGAAGGGAATCGTGTGGAAATGCGACTGCACATGTCGAACACGTATTTCGGGGTCTTCGGCTCGGCGTTGGCGTTTCGCAGCGGCTTCCCGAGCACGGAGTTCGGCGTCGGCAGCTCGCTTCAAGCGCTTGCGTTCGGCATCACGCGCTCTTCGCTTCGCAGCCTTGTCTTCCGCTTCTTCTCCCCCGGTTGAAGATGACGTTGAAGCCACTACAGTGGCGTCACCTCCAGCGAGAGGTGTAATGCTCGAACTGGATTGTATTACACTTCTTGCTCGAGGTACTGTTGCCGGCAGACATTCCATTTATATATACTTGCGACCGAGCGAACGAGAGAGTGGGGCAAACGTCGAGAGGAAAAGCACCGAAGCACCGCGCCTACCCTCGCCTACACTCTCCCACACACGCGGGAGCTCTGGCGAGCTCCCGCGATGCGAGCGCCCTCACACGCCCGAGCGCGCTCCTCCTCTCCACTCATTCGCCGCTTATCCGCCCGCACCACCTGTTCCGGTTGCTAGGGGAGAGGAGGAGCGCGCGCGCTCCCAGCTGTTGCTATGGGAGAGGGGTGAGAGCGGAGAGATAACACCTGCGGGCGCGTGGACGCCGCACGGCGCCTGACATGGCTCGACTAAGAAATGCATTCGCATTTAAAAAACTTCTGCGCAAAGTGAGGCACAAAATGTCTGAATACATTCGGAATGGTATGTAACACTGGCTGAATTTTTGCACGTTTGGGGGATATACAATCGCAGTGGCGCAAATCACAACCAACTACAAGGGAACAGCAGATACAAAAGGCTAACCACCGAAATCAGTACTGCAGTTCAACGTACAACATACGATACCGTTTGAAGCGAAAAATGAGAAGGGAGAGAGAGAGAGCATAAAAACAATAAACAGAAATGGTCACTCGGGCTCGGAAAGAGAGGTTAGTAATGTATTGAATGTTTCTGTATCTTTAGTATTAACGATGTTATCCGGTAGAACGTTCCCGTCCTTAGCAATGCGAATATAGAATGACTGTCCAAACGTGTTGGTTTTAGGGCGAGTGTATAAAACTTGCTTAGAGTTGCTACTACGATCACAAGAATGGGTGAGGGGTGCTTTGTAGATGCTAGGCGGGGATGCGTAGAAGAATTTGTGGAACAGAGCAAGTCTTGACATTTTTTGACGGTGGCTGAGGGGAGTAAGGGCGGCACGTTTTTTAGATGCGGAGCATCTTATAGCGGTGGCCTGTCCCACGTCGGCGTCGCCGGTGTCCGCATTCACACTGCGCATGCGCAACTCTCCGCCTTCCCTCTCTCCAACAGCTGCGCGTTACTCTCTCCGCTCTCTCTCTCTCTCTCTCTCTCTCTCTCTCTCTCTCTCTCTCTCTCTCTCTCTCTCTCTCTACGAGCTGCGTGCGCTTCATGTGCGTTCGCTTCAAGTCACACCGCGCATGCTCGGCGCTTGCGCATCTCTCCTCCTCTAGTCTCCTCTCCTTCAGTGTGAATATAAGTAGCGGTAGCGCGCTGCGCGCGTCAGTGCAGCGCTTGCTTCGGTTGGCGTCAGTTGACTCCGCTTGACTCCGTTGACTTCAGATGCAGTGTGATGGAAGCAACAGCCCCGTCTGCGAGTGGGCTGAAGCAACCTCCTGCTAGCATCAGCACAAACGCACACAGCAACGTTACTTCAATCAAGACAAAGCTGCGAAGCGAAGGGCACGCGACGCTGAACGTAAATGCTTGAAGCTGCAGACCCTGAACTACGACAACGAGAAGCCGCTTCGAAACGACAACGTCGAGCAGCAGTACCTGAACTCAGAGCACGTGAAGCAGCGGTGGTTCGTGAACGTCGAGCGGCAGATGCTGAACTACGACAGCGTGAAGCAGTGGCGGTTCGTGAACGTCGAGCAGCGGAACCTCACCTACGACAACGAGAAGACGCTTCGAAACGACAACGTCGAGCAGCACTACCTAGGCGAGCAGCAGTACTCGCTCCGCATCACCCCATGGTTCCCCTCGGGAAGATGGTGTAATTTTTTAATTCTGTCACACTGGTGAACGATGAATAAACTGAGAACGCGAATCTGGAAGCGCGGTTCTCAATACCTTCAATGTTTTCTACCAGGTAGTTCTGGTGTGGGTCCCACACGGCTGCCATGTACTCAAGGTTTGGTCCGGTTAATGTGGTAAAGGCCTGTATTTTCAAGGGGGTGGGAGCAAACTTCAAGGTGCGCTGCAAATAACCTAGGGATCTTTTAGCAGCAGAAATGATAAGGTTAATATGGGCTGACCAAGATAGAAAGCTTGTAATGTGTACACCGAGGAATTTGTAGAAATTAGTGGATTGTAGGAAGGAACCGCCCAGAGAGTAGTTGTAGGAAAATGGGTTAGTGCGTCTATGAAAGGAAAGTGATTTTTATTTACACGCAATTAAAGACATTTGTCACGTCTGGCACCAGCGTTGCACGGCTTTAAGGTCTCTCTGCAGGGATAATTGATCACCTTGACTGGTAATGGTTGCATAGAGGACGCAGTAATAATAATGCCACGATATAATATAATGCGTTTCCATGCCCTCCTTTCTACTACCTTTTAAAGTATAAGACCAATAATCAAACCGAGATTACAGTAACAGCCCCTCTATTCACGTTGACAGCCTAACTCATAACCCGCTTTCATAAATCTTAACATTGTAACTCGCCTGGGTAACGGCTGATACACAGCCGTGAGATGGGAAGCCCAATCGTGCGATGCCCTCACCTTTGGCAAAACGACTTTTTTAAAGAAGAGCTTTCTAAACCTCTCCTACGCCGCCTATCATAACTCTAAACCCACCGCAGGGAAGCTAAATTCACGACGTGGGTGTCCACAGAGACCAAAACATTATGATTCGGATGTTGAAACCCGAAGCGACTTTATAAACAAATGCATCCCGTGGTCATAATCAATGTTGCATTCACCGCGTTACGGAGACGACATCTCATTTCGCCATTCCAACATGGCCGAAGCTTTGAGTGTTGACCATCTTTCTCTTAATTAGGAAGCTTTGGTTGTCAGTCTTGATATCGACAACCATTAACCACAGCTCGACGTGCAATGAGGATGACATTTCTTTGCTCATGGTAAGCCTCAACTGGTATGTTATGCCGAGATAAGCCTCGACAGAAACAAAAGGCGTAACGTCACGATTCGCGGCTTACTACCATCAAGCGCTTCCCTTTAAAAACGTACTAATGTACTTCAAACAGCGTGTTTCGGTGTTTACCTATAAACAACTCGAGGTGAAACGTTTGCCCTTAGCGTAGGCCCATTGGCAGAGATGCTGTTTTCTACCAATTTTAAAGAACACTTTGTAGTGCCCTTACAAGTGGCTGCATTATCGACTATGCTTGATTGTAAGATATGTACTCCGCTGCAAGCACATTTATAGAGATCCTGGTCCCCGTTGTTTGCTGGAGCACGTACTAAGACACGTATAGTCCAATAAATGAATCAGACCAGAAGCACTTCGAGTGGGCACCGAGAAAAAATTCATACCGGTAACACGAAATCACGAAACCGAAGTACAACCACAAATTACATGTAACAGCGGCGGAACAGTGGACGTGTACAGTGGACTACACTACTTCAGGGGCGGCTGAGGGATTACATTTGAACTTCCGCTCCGTGTTTTATAGTTTGTAATTGTAAGAGGCTGACAAACAAACATTATATCAAAAATATATAAGCTTATATCTTATGGTATGCATTACAAGTGTTTTGGTCCATGCGCATAATAAAACAAACTGCGTGCCTTCAAAGTGTTAAAAAAGTGGCGACCTGCAGCTAAACAGAAAGAATATTTTTAAAATATTTTAAAACAACCTCAACGGTAATGTTACTTTCTTTGCAAATAACGTTTCGTAGGACAATATTTCATCTTCAATGCAAACATTTTCTCCAGCCACTCCTTTAATTATATATACCTGTTGTATGACCCGTCATGGGTAACAAAAGATTTGGAGGAGAAGCTTAGCGCGTTTTGTGGGGTGCTGCTGTGTGCGCCGGAGCACCTTCCTGATTTGCTGTGTGCTGCGGTGTGTGATCCCGAGTTCGCGATTGTGTTAAAAATTGAATGGTGCTTCAGCATGTTGGCCTGAAGGAATTCCTGCTGTTCTTAAGAATAGGTTTATCCCGGCCATTCAGGGTGCGCTCATCGCCATCGTGAAGGGCGTTCTGCTCGACGAAGTAAGGCCGCAATCCTTCCCTGAAGTTCGCGTAAACTTGATTGCGAAACCCGGCGGAGATCCTACGCTGCCCCATAAATACCGAACGATGGCACTCCTCAACACTGACTACAAGGTAGTAGCACCCCATTTGGCCAGACGTACGAATGATGTATTGCCGGATATTATCAGCCAAGCGCAAACCAGGAGTGTTCCCGGTCGCACAGATTTTCTCGCCCTGGGAATTGACGCAGGATTCGGTCAGCTATGCGACGAAGATTGGCACCTCAGGGTAATTCATCTGTCTAGATCAATCGAAAGGCTTCGACAGAGTAGAACTTATACTTGGCAGAGGTTTTCCCTCAACACGGCCGCTAGGCTTTGTTACGATGCTTGAGCTGCTGTATTCGAACGGGAGCGTTAGACTTTTTGTCAACGTGCTATAAAGTAGTCTGTCCACTCTCACCCATGGGATAAGGCAGGGCTGCCCCTTGTCGCCTCTGATCTTTTCCAGGTGTCTCAACCCGGTGCTCCGCCTTATTAAAGCAAACACTGCCATTCGTGGCTTCCCGTTGCCAGGCATAGGCCAAGTCAAGGTGTCTGCGTTTGCGGACGATGTGTCTCTGTTCATCCGGTACGTAGACACCTATCAAGCGTTTACGGGGCTGTTCCCTGAGTACGGTGAGCTGTCAGGAACTCGACTGAACAAGAGCAAAAGTATAGCGGTGCGCTTCGGCACATTTGCTTTTGGCTTATCCGGAGACGTTACGGGCGTTCGAGTACTTCGTTTTGTTTTCCATTCCTCGAGTGAACTGGCGCATTGTACACGGATGCGCCTCTTCGAGAAATCAGAGCAGCATCTTGCGGTTGCAGCATAGTTGCGACTTTCCATCGCAGATCGAAGCTACATAATTATGTCGCCCGTTTCCGCGGCGCATTTTTATGTAGCACGCGCACCAAAACCACTGCGCCATTTCACCCGTCCGCTCGCCACGACGTTCGATGGTTCTTCTAGGCGGGCAGAACAGAAATAGTGTCGAGTGTCCCCTTGAGACTGCCCAAGTCAATGGGTGGTTTCAGTCTGCCTTGATTGCAAACCATGCGTATCGTGTTAGCCATACGCGGAGTGTATGACCTTGTAGACTTAACTGAGTACACTGGGAGAGCGCTGCTACGGTAATTTTTGGGAACTTTTGACGAACGCGTTGCGGGTCCCTCTGCCGAACAGTAGCCGCCATTTTAAGGGTAGGTTGTTAAAACACTGAGAAATTTCCAGTCTACCTCGCCAAGGATAAATTTTAGGAAAGTACGGCAAGAAAACTGTGCGAAAATTGGCAATAATTCAAGTATTCAATCATCAGATATCAAACTCGCGCGGCACTAATCAACGTACATCAGCTGAGCCTCTGTCGGATGTTCGGGATGGTTGCGGTCGGGATTTAGAATGGTTGCGTGGCAGGGAAGGTCTCCCGACGTGTGACCACCTCGCGAAAGTCGACGTTGTTCGTTCCTCGCGGTGCTCGCACTGCGGCCACACTGAAACATGAGAACATGCCTTGTTCCAGTGTCGTTTAGCTGAAACGTTTTGAACTACGCAACGAAGGCCGTTTGGTCTCACTCTTCAAGTGAGCACACGTTCAAATGACGTGTTGGTGAACTTCCTAATGTGAGCTGGTGCGTTTGTATAGGGACGAAATGGCGGTACCGCGTGTCTTCGCGCCCGACCGCAACGGGCTGTTTCCACTGCTGTGGCGTGTACGGTTTATCTGGTGTAGTCACTTAGAAAACTAGTTTGCAGGTCTAGGCGAAGAAGCCTTTCTGTTAGGCTGGTCCACGCGCTACAAGGTAGTCAGGAACAAAACCCATAGCATACCTGTTGAATCGTATTGACTTTCAGCGTGTTTCTGAATTGTCTCTGTGGACACCTGTGAACTTTCGGTTGATTGATTTTGGAGCAGCTTGTTTCACCATTACAGACATTTGTACTGAAGAGTGTTGGCTGCCCGGAGCACTTGTATTCTGATTGGGCTTTTTCTTCTTTTAGAGGAGCGCAGTTACCACTAGTCGCTGCATCCTGATATGTGGATTCTAATGAATTCTATTTTCAGCTATATAATGTACGCGGCTTTCGCTATGTTTTGAAGTGTTGAATAATTTTCTAATGTGGTCTGGATCATTTGCATTCATCTGAATTCATGGGGCCGCGTGTCTCTGAGCCTCATCGAAACACGCGATGATCGCATTGCTGTTGCGTTTACGGCTGATCCTCATGAGAGATTTGGAGCACGTGTTGGCAGTGCCATGAGCAAAAACGTTTCTGTGCGCTGGTCCACGTGCTTCATACTCGGCAGGAAAGACATCCTGAGCGCCCTCTTTGGCCACATTAAGGTTCAATATAGTTCCCGAACTCCTCGCTGAATACCTGTGAACTCTCTGTGAACTGAGTTGAGCAGCTTGGTCCCCACACCAGAAATTTGTTATACAGTTCATTCAATGCCCGATTATGTAGAAACTGATTGGGTAACTTTGTCTTTTATTGCAACGCTGTTACCCGTAGGCATTACGGTTTTTTATGTCGTTTACTATATACTATCGTTTAACAATATAGAGAAAAAAGGATCGAGAGGCTCCTTCACTAAGAGCAGTATTGCTATTTCTGAAGGGGGGGGGGGGGGGTATCATAGGTATCCGGGTGCCATCCAAGCAACAACCGCTCTCACGCAGCAGGTGTTAGTCAGCGAGGAGCGACATGGACTGCAGCATCTCCCACGGTTGGAGAAATGGTAGGGGCGTATATGTGGTAGGCATGGATTTTCTCGGACTATAGGAGGTTGTAGATCCACCAAACCAGGCGATGTTCCCACTGCTGTGGCGTGTACGGTCTATTTTCGCCCGTCACTTTGGGGGCGAGGTGGTGTTTCGAGGTGAAAAAGCCTTCCTTTAACCCCGGTCCACATGCCCACAACGGTCAGGAAGAAGTCATTTAGCACCGCTATGGTGCCGCATTGAGGTGTTTAAGTTGTTCACAATAGTTTGTGAGGATTTCTTTGAACACTTGTGAACTTTCTCTGAATTTGTTTTTGTAATAGCTTGTTCGCCCTACATGCACTGGGTGAGAAGTGTGTTCAATAGTCTGGTTACATGGAATCTGATTCGTTTTTTTCTTTCTGTTTTTTTCTGGCACCGCTGTTATCAAAAGTCGGCGCCCCATGTATGGTTTCTAAAAACTGGCCGCAATCCACGCTGTGAAGGTGTTTGGAAAGCAAAGCTATAAATGACACCCACAACAATTGCTCATGCGATGTTACTAGAATGTGCATACGTGGCTCTACAAAGATTGAAACCAGATATTCTGCCTGGCATTACATATAATTCGTAGCGGCGGCGTCCTAGACGCGGAGGCGTCGGCCATGGCCTTGCTAGAACGGCGAACTCCGTTGCAGTATCCGGACGCGCGGCAGCAGAAAGAAAACGGCGCGGAGCATTATTCCAAGGATGAGGCAGTGGATCCTAGCCATCCTGTTGTGCTAGCTCGGGGCTACATCACCGCACGACACAAGCGCGGACACCTGAAATAAGTCGGGAAGTGAGCTTAGTGATTCCCACTTCGGACGATTTAAACTAGTTAGTTAGGAAGTTAAAGAGTTGCCAGAAAGCTTTGGGAACTCTTAAAATGGCTATTTATCAGAACCAGTTTCTCCTTTCCCCTTTCGCAATACCTGTTAAAACACAACGGAATTGGTATTCACAAATTTATAAAACGGTGTTCCATTCGTAATGAGCAGTGTGCAGAAGGTAGTGTTTGTTTAGCGGACAGTTGTCTGTATGTACTCACTACATTTTTTTTCGTGCCCTGAAAACCAATCTTTAACGTATCATTGCCGTACAACCACTAACTTCTGTGCTGACCGGGTTGCCCCGGAGGTGCTGTAGAACAATTTATCAAGCCGTGCGTGGGAAGCACGCAGTGGACGCGAAGCTACGCCTAAACACGCCCAAAACAATCGTTGCTAAGACAGACGACAAAGCCGGGTCACGCCGATGCGCGTGCCTGTGTGAGCGCGGGGGAACGCTGGGTAAATTCGCTGCGCCATCCACACGGCGCTCTGTGAGCGAAAACCGCCATTCCATCGGCAGCCGCATTGAGATTTTGTTGTGCCGCTCGCCAAGAAATAACCATTAACTGGTAAAAGTAGAAAGCAGTCTTTTAAAATTGTCATCTGACAACCTCTAATTGCGAAAAGAAAAGCTGGTAGAGGGTCGCTGTTTAGTATGCCGAGACCCAGCAACAGCGTCAAAGCACCGCAAAATTCCTCCACTGCGCAGATTCTCATATGTCGCCGTTGTATTGTCGGAAGCGAAGCTTCCGAGGTGGACGTTGTGGGACATGAGCGAATATTTTTTTCTGGCAGGCAACTACCACCTTACAATTATTATGATGTTATGACGCCCGTCGCGCTCACGTCATACTTACTGATATTTTTAACTCAGATGACCACCCACACGCCAAGCCGCAGTAAGAAAATCCGACAGCCGAGTAACAGTGCCAGAGCACCACCGGTCTTATTCACTCCCCAGTGCCAGCCGCAGGGGTCGCGGGACTCGTCGCAATACATTAGTTTATCCCGACGACACATATACGTGTTCATGTTTGATGTGGAACGGTATAAGATTGGATGGAAGTTTGATGAATACGTTCTCTCCCTATACCTAAACAAGCACGGCTATATTCTTCTGCACTAATTCTGAATCCGCCCATTTTAAAAGTGTGCAGTTTTCACCCGTTTAGTCTTGACGTTGCTGCACTGGTGAGGCTTATGATTTAAAGGTGTGCTGAGTACCACGCAGTCTGGTTTAAGAAATCCTGGCTCTTTCGAAACCTACATGCTTTTAACGGCCATGAAATGGGCCAAACTAAGAATTCCGGCTCTGAATAGAAGCCCGAGCACCTGTTCCTTCGGCAGGGCGTATCCCAAGGCTTGGCAAGATTGTTTCATAGGAATATGTGTACGCACTCGAACCTACACTGTACCTTTCTGGTTTCGTGTACAAAGTACTCTAGCTAGTAAGCGTCACTAATGGCCTGTTGTGCGATGCAAAATCACGCAGTCTTAAAGTACCAACTTATTCCACTACCACAGAACTCAAAGACCCAAAGTTTCAGCGTTCGATTTCCCAATACGCAACTGCACGTATCATTCTTTGCAAAGGTTATTCCGCGATTGGTGTTTAGGTGAACCAAAGTTCTCTGCCAAAACAATTATTATGTTTCCGCACTTACCCATTTCGTAACATCGGGTGAAGCTTGAGATTGTCAACCCTCAAGCATCCACCAGTCTTGATGACTTTAAAGGGGCACTGACACAAAAATTTTGCATCTTGTTTTTTTTTGTTGCGATAAGTAGCTAGTGACCTACTTATAACCTGTAGAAACCTCATTTGCTTCAGCCTGCGATGGTTTTTTAATTAGAGGCATTTTCAATGCGGCCAGTCGCAGTTTCGGTTTCAGCGAGTGCCGCGAAACGATGGATTTTGTGGATTTTGTGTGAACAAAGCTGACCACGTGACCGTCGGAGGGATATCACACTTACAGAGCAGAGCCGCCGTAGCACTGTCGAATCCGCATCGACGGCAGTTTCTGCGAATGCCCCCCCGTACTGATCTCGTGAGGCGCATAATTAAAAAGCGACCGTGGATGTGACGCAGGCGCTGCGAGTGCAAATGCTACCGCTCGCGGCTAACGAACGACGCGCGACGATCGAGACGGTGGGTGGCAAGACGCGCGCTGGGAGCAGCCGGCCGGTCTGCCTACAGGTCCGCCTACAGATGTGTTCGGCTTAGCACTGCGGCGGATATTGGAGTGCCGCTCTCGTAAGCGGTGCAGATGACAATTTTTAATGCAACCCGCCATGGCATCATTAACTCCTTTCTCATGTAAGCCACCATGGTCGGGACTTGGGGACAATTTCGTGCAGCGGTAACAAGCTATCACTCGAGCTACCTGCGCCGGCGTGGGCCACTATCGCGGCCGTGGCCGCCGCCTGCACAACGACCGTGCGGCTTGCTCAGTGGGCTTTTCGTGCCTCCGGCGCGTTTCCGCATCCAATGGTAATAAACAGTAATAGAAACAGAGTGCCTGGAATCGCTGTAGAACTTTGGTCGCGGCCAGCTGCCCGATGAGCTGACGAAATCACGGCGCCTCCGCCGCCAACGATCGGGTCATTCGTTCTCGAGAGCAGAAGCTCCGCCCTCCGGCCCTCCGATTGGAGCGGCGAGCCGGCAGTGCGGAAGCGGCAAACACAAACTCGTGACGTGTTTGGATGTTGTTTATTTACACTTGCGCGTGGTCCTCTGCTGGCCGCTCGGTTGCGTTTCGCACACTTCAAAATTGATTTTAAATATGTTCTAGGCTGTATTCACCGCTGATATTTTGCAGATGATGTATATGTGTTCCCACCAATCTATCTCCGAAGTTATCTCGCCTTCAAAATTTTGTGTCAGTGCCCCTTTAATGTTAAAACTGTTGCAGGTGATCATTGACGGACACAAAGCTAAGTTTTAGTATCGTTGTGGTGTCGTGGTTGATGTCGCTGGCATAGAACTTCGATGACCTTGCCTCGAGCAAGGAAGCAGTGTGCTCGTAAATTTGGTCGATGTTCACGTACTCTACTCTGAAAGAGCGACCTAAAGTCTCTAAAGGATCCTTTGCACACTCAGCCTCTCAAAGCGTGGTCAATTTCACGGACGCGCGAATTATTCGCGTCCCAGCCATGTGGACTCCATGATAACATACAGCAGCTCTTCTACCGTGCAAAGTGGATGCTAACGACGACCAGAGGAGAAACGAATGAGGGTCTAGGACGTGTCATTCTCATTCTGAGCGAGTGTTGCCGTGATATAACGAACGCTGGAGTCCTTTTTTTGCCAATATGTGCTAATCTCTCAGAGTATACTTATCTTGACGAACATCCGCTCGTGACACACGTGCACGAGCGCTCCGTTTGAACTACAGACGCGATGCACACAGTGTTTTTCCTAGCGGGAAATTTTCACTTTGGGGGGAAAATGTCGGCTGTAGTTTTGGTCAAGACGGAAAAAGGGAATTTGTAATAAATACAGACAGAAGTGTTTGAGAAAAACAGAAAAATAATGTCAGTAGACCGTACCTCGCAGTATTTATTGCTTTGTTATCTCTTAGAATGTTCCCTAAACACTTCGTCCCATTTATATTGAATAAACGCAGTCGTGTTACCGCAACCCACAGGTACCCGAGACCGATTGCAGTCCAGTTTATAAAACCGAAGACAGCATAGAGGAAAGAACACTGTATAAAAACGATCTAGTAATGCATGAAGCTGCCGTGGCTAAAGTTTTGAATCCTGTTCGCATGTATTCCTGCGCAAAATGCAAAAAGTATTTCGGGTGCGCCTTATTCCGCGTGCTGTCAACATAAGATGGCTCCAGCAGTCCTTACGCTGAGTAAAATGTACCGAAATTGTACTGAAATGTACGTAGTAAAATGTACCGAAATGTAACAGTGCAATGTTCTCTTGCATACTGGCACTTTTACTTAGAAGATTAGGATGTAAAGGAACCGTGCTGTTTTGTCTAAAATGTGAAATGCATAGTGAAGTGCTGCGGAGCGGCAAGTCTAGTGCAATTTTAAACGCTGAAACTATGCTTCTCTGAACGACGTCTGCGTCCGCAAGGCTACGCAAAGTACACATGGATGGCGTTGGCTGACGCGCAAACCCGAACTGTGATCCAAGTAAACATATATTGGCTGCACAAAGCTAACGCAGGGACTTTTGTAGTGGCGTTGTCAGAAACAGTTAATTTTTGAACCTAGAAATTGAACTGTCCTTCCCCGGAACGGAACATCATGGCATGCACAAACACGTTGAGGCAAGAAAGAAGAGAAAGTAGCTCCGCGAGCTAACGGCTAGCCTGCCACGTCATACAAAAATTGCAAACCTCCAACAAGCAGCGACCCTCCCACCAATCGACCGCATCATTCAGGAACAAACGGATCAATACAATTTTAAACGACAACTCACCCACTAAGGCGTGCTCCTCACCGCGTGGGATCAATGAAGCAATATTCCCTTACCTAATTTTCCAGCCCCAATACCCCCATGGCAGCGGCCCCACTTCACTCAATCCGTCACCTCTCAACCCGTCGCACGCAGGAAGCCCGAGCTTCGACAGCAACGCTGCCGACGTCTTGCCTCAATTAAACGACCGGGTGAAACTGACGTCTACACCCACGCTAGCCACATAAACCCACATGTCGGCACAGCATGGATCAGCCCAGACAATTTATCCATCATGGGAGCCCAATATCACCGTATTCCCAATATTACTTACACGGACGCGGAGCTCATCGTTATCCACGATTCTCTCGACTACTTTATGTACGATTACCATCTCCCCATTCCCCCCAACCTTCGACCCATAACAGACTCATATGAAGCTCTCCAAGAACTTTGTCATCCCATGTCCACCCACCCTTCTGTCCACCACATTATTCATCAAATCACTGCGCTCCAAATATCAGGCTGCCAAGTCCGAATCGACTGGACCCCCGGTCATGAACCAGCCGCGGAACCAAGCAGCTCACGTGGCTGCACAGGAGGCCCTTCTCACAATATCCTCCGATGGACCCCCGGCGCCGCCCATCTCGGACCACCCCTGGCCCAACTTCCCTGACGATGACCCCACTCTCGCTCCCGCAATCAGGCTCCGTAGATTCAAGCAGCTGAAACAACAACGCCTCAAGTCACTCACCCCTTCAGGCCACCTCACCTCCTTCCCCACCCTAACTCGAGCACAAGAGATCTTCTTGAACAAGTTCCTGACCAACACCTGTACGGCACCAGAGAACATTCGACAATGGTATTATCCCCAGCACGCCCCCCGATGTCCCTACTGCTACCACTCCATCGCAGCCGATCTCCACCACCTCATCCGGCACTGCCCCAAGTTTTCTCAATTTCGTACATTCACTCCCCCACACCACGACTCCTCTACCTACATCGGCCCAACATCCTTCTCACACGACACACTCTTCTAAATCGCCATTTATGCCACAAAAAGCGGCCTAGTACGGGCAATATAGCAGTGGTCTGCACGACTCCTGAAGAGAACCCTTGAAGCCGGCATTATAAGAACAGTGCTCCGCCCTCCCTTCCCTTCCCCTCCTCACCCCCACCTGGCCTTTGGCCTTCCTTTCTAATAAAGTTTGCAACAACAACAACAGGCTTCGAATTGTGATACCCCTGTTAACTCGCCAGACGCATGGCGTCCAGAATGAGGAGCGTCACAGAGCGTACAAAAACAAACTGAAGCACTTCGAAAGCTTAACGAAGAAGCGGGGCGAGAAGGCATGTATTCCCTAATTGCAAGACGACGAAACACTTCCCTATAATAGGTGGAATAAATCTGTCTCAGGTGTTTAAATTAGTATTAATACTCTTTTATTCAAAACAACCCTCGAGTGCTTAGACCTCCTTGAACGATGTATATAGCAAACGCGTGCAGCTTTCTAAAGTCAAACCTCCACGCTCGATCAGCGGCTAATCTACTACAACACTCAACAGGAGGGCCGCCTATAAGATGAAGAGAAAGAAGCGGGAAGCTCCTCCTAAAAAGTAATAAACATGGAACAGTAGATGTAGGTAGCAGTTTTTGTAACCTGTGACAAGACCAGGAGGACTAGCCTAACGCAACCGACTACATGAACAGCTTGACACAGCATTTCAGCGCGCAATACGTGATCATGGCGGGGAACGCTTTGTCTTCCAGGTATACGTAACAAAACTTATACTTAGCACAAGCCAGTACCGAAGACTTCTATCAAAACACGAAAAGCATCCAACCACAATAACCACACGCGGCTCACCTCTTCAGTGGCGACTCTCAAGTGAGAACCAGGGTCTCACAACAACGGCATGTTTCTCCGCGTTCTTACATTGTGGTCGAGTGCACAGACATGAAGCATTGCGAAGCAAAAGCTGGACAAATGGTGAGCGCCACATTCACTATAAACGCGAGAGGTTGGCCACCATTTCGATGTGAACAATGGAAAAGACGGAAGCTTGTTCTAGAGGAAAATAAACTTGGCATCTTTGAAGACACTCCAACTTCCTTACAATAAATATTGAACATGCATGGGTGCTTGTGCGTGCGTGCGTGCGTGTGTACTTGACTGCCTGTGAGCGCACGAGCGTATGAGCAGACTTATGGCTGGCGGGCCTCTAACTTTGTGTTACTGCAAATGTACTCGTTCTGAGCTTAGCGTTCTTAGGGTGCTTCCCTTAACGCCTTGCCTGTGCTTATGCCACGCAAAATCTCTGCATTTATTGTTGAGCGTTCTCCTAGATAGTTCTACGATAATTACCTAACGTAAACCTCGTCACACAATTAATTCGAGGGCCCTCTAAAGTGGTTTTAAACGGCTGTGTATCACAGGAGTTAGAATCTAAACTATTTAAGAAAAAAATAAGCAGGCTATTTTCGGGGGGAAATTTCCCGACGCTAACAATTAGCATGTCTTTGCGCATTAATTTTTCTGATGAAGACACGTTTGCAGCTCACACAGCTCGGTTTTTATTTACACTTTCGCCGCTTCTGCCATGAAATTAAATCGAAAAAACATTTCTTCCTTTTTTGCCATCGATTCTCTCATCATCGAAGGCTGCTGGATGATCCCCGGCAGCGTCTTCTACTGTCGGTAACTTTGCCAGTGCTTTTGTCTTTTGGCGCCACGAAGCTAGGCCACTGCCTTGGGAGTGCTTGTCACGCCATCCATTCCTTCATTTCAGATACGGCTCGTCTGCCTTGCTAAACCTTTTTCGATCAGGCTCTCTCGTTCCTCTTTCTCTTTCTATTTTTCTCTATAATCTACGTACTAACTTTTTTCTACTACTGTACTATTTTGCATTATCTGGTTCTTTTTAATGGAAAAAAACCTTCTTGGACCATCCCCCTGAGTGGGTATGCGCTACCTTATGGGCCACCACCACCACCACCACTTTCAGCACAAAGGCTTCAGCTAATACCATAACTCTTGCTCTCGCGTAGGAACCTTAATGTGCAAGAGTCCATTCCCTTTTTTACACACAATGAACTGAGGTGGCACAGTATCGGCAAAGCAGTCCAGTTAGTTTATTCCGAGGAGGAAACAAACTCCACGAATGCTCAAGTTTTCGCAATACAAGCATCTGAATCTATGGCGGCAAAACGACACAAATAGGCAATTTCATCTGGAAACAACGGATGCACAGCAAAGTCGTGCTTACCACGGGCTTCCGCGACAATCTTACCCACTCCCTTTTAAAAAAAAACTCAGTGTGATGGATAAAATATTTTATGTATTCATTGAGAAAGGTAAGGTTCATTTCAAAATAAAGTGAACCGATTATATCGCATTCCCAAAAAGAGTCTCTTGTCCCATTTTAATCGTGTGTACGGTAGAAACTATTGTAACAGTTCGCCGAAAAGGTGTCAAAGCACCTACAGATTTTTTTGCTGGTATAAAGATTTCTTACGCCCCCTAAAAGCGATTTCTCGTGCGTATGTAATAAAAATCACGATACAATGACCTTCCCTATCGTCCTTTCTGCTACCTTTGGAAGCATAAGATGTATAATCTTATTTATAGTGAGACTACGGTAGCAGTCTGTACATTCATTCTTGAAGCCTAACTCATGAAACCGCCTTCATCAATGCTCCGCTATCTTCAGGTTGTAACTCGCCTGGGCAAAGGCTAATCACAGCAGTGGGACGGGAAGCCCAAGCATGTGACGCCCTGACCTTAGTAAAATTACTTTTTAAAGCAGAGCTTTCTAAGCCTCTCTTGCGCCGCCGATCGTAACTTCAAACCCACGGCAGGAAAGCTAAATTCCCACCGTGGGTATCCACAGAGGCCAAATTACCGTGATTGGGATGTTGAATCCCCAAGCGCCTTTAGAAATAAATGCATTTCGTGCCCGCAATCAAGCTTCAGCCGACGTCTCACTGCACAGTCAAACATGGCCGAAGCTTTGAGTTTTGACCACCTTTCTCTTCATTCGGAAGCTTTTTAAGTGTGAATACACTTTATAAGCGACCCCAAACCATCCACCGCCGGCGTCGGCGGCGGCGGCGTCCGCAGTGCTCCTCTATAAAGAAAAACAGCATCCGGCGCCAGGTTTCGATCCGCGGACTTTGCGGCCGCAGCGCGACGCTCTACCGATCAAGCCACGGACGCGACGGTGATATCAGTGTTGACGCGCCTTATATCTTTAACGCATTCAAACTACGTCGTCAGCGGCGTGCGTTGGCGACTCAGCGGCGTTATAGCGGCTTGATAACTGCGTGGTGTACACGTGATACTACAAACCCGATGGAAGAGATGGAAGAGAAGGCGGCGAGGCGGTGGGCTGCGGGGGCCGAGCGCTAGCGCCGCAAGCGGGCCGACAACCGTGTATTCGCACTTTCACATTCTCCCCCTCGGGGAAATGCGGGGGAATTTTTTTGTTAGCATTGATATCGACAACCATTACCCACAGCTTGATGTGCAATGAGGATGACGTTGATTTGCTTATCGTAAGTCTCAACTGCTATGTTATGCCGATATAAGCCTAGACAAGAGACATAAAGCATAACTTCAAGCTACACGGTTTACCACAGTCAAGCCGTTCCCATTAAATAATGTACTCATGTACTTCAAACCGCGTGTTTCCGTGTTCCCCCATCGCGAATTCGAGAGTCATTGGCACAGTTGCGGTTATTCTAGCGAAGTTAGACACTACAGAGTGCCCAGAATACTGGCTGCTGTTTCGACTAGGCTTGATAGGAAGATATGTACACCGCGCAGCGCGCATTGATAGAGATGTGAGTCCCCGTGGTTTGCTGGAGCACGCTCCAAGACGCATGTAGTCCAACAAGTGATTTAGATCAGAAGCGCTTTGATTGTGTCCAAAAAATTTATACCAGGAACATGAAAAGCACGAAACCGCAACACAAGTACAAAGTAGAGTGTAACAGGGGCGGAGCACTGGATAGTTTTGTAAAGGCGAGTGCAGCGTTTTCTCTACAAAAATACGATAGAGTGCAGCCACAAAGTGGTGTGTTTGGTGCTGTGGTAGTAAAAAAAATTTTACGTTATTGGAGGGGTGGCTGATAGACTAGGTTTGAATTTGCGCACCGTATTTTATAACGTGTTGTTAAAGGTGGCTCTGGCAAACTGACATAAAAAATTTATGTAAAGTAATATGTTAATACTTCAGGGGTATGTTTATTGTATATTATGGCACGCAAAACAAACGTTTTTGCCCATGTTCATAATAACACAAACTGCGCACCTCTACGTTTTAACAAAATATGTACAAAAACAGCAATAACAGTTTATTTTAATTTAGCTTAAAATTACTAGTACTGTAATGACATTTTTTATTTTATTTTATACGTATTTTGCTTAAAATAATACATCGCCATTTTTGCGTCAATCATCTTCTCTTCTCTTAGTGAGTCCGTTCTGTTCTGTTATGCGCTGAGTTGTCGTAGCTTGCAAGGGGCCTGGAATAACTTAGCCCGTTTAGTGGGGTGTTGTTGTGTGGCTAGATCACATTGTTGATACGCTGAGCGCTCCGGTGGATGCTGACAAGCTCTGCGAGTGTGTTAAATAAATGAATAATACGTCGACGCCTGGCCCTGACGAGATACCTGCTGGCTCTTACAAGAGGTTCCTCCCGGCCATTGAGGGTGCGCTCCTTGACGTAGGGAACGGCTTCCTACTCCACGGAGTAAGGCCGCAATCCTTCCCTGCTGGGGTCGCGTAACCTTGATTGCGAAGCCGCGCGAAGATCCTGCGTGGACCGAGGCGAGTTGACCACCGCACTCCTCAACACCGACTAAACTGTAGTAGCATCCATTTTGATCACACGCACAAGTGCTGTTTTCCCCTATATTACAAACAAGCGCATTCCTGCATAGTACCCGGCCGCACGATTTTCTCACCCCAGGCATACGCGGAATTTTTCAGCTATGAGACGAAGATTGGCACCTCTAGATACTTCACCTACCTAGATCACGGAAAATACTTGGCAGGTGTTTTGCGTCAATACGGCTTACCGCCAGACGACATCCTGAGTGTCCTTCTATGACCCTATTGAAGTTCAATATGGTTCTCGAACTCCTCGCTGAAGCCTTGTGAACTCTATGTGAATTGTGTCGCAGTACCTCGGTTCCCACCCCAGAAATTTCTTATACAGTTCGTTGAATGCCAGGTTATGTAGAAACTGATTGAGTAATAATATCTTTTCATGCAACGCTGCTGCCTCTAGTCGTAACGGTTTTAAATGTGATTTATAATAAAATATTGTTTATAATATAAAGAAAAAAGGAGCGAGAAACTTCTTCACTAAGAGCAATATTGCTCTTGCTGAATAAGGTCCCCCTTCACAGGTATTGATGCGCCATCTTGGCAACAACCACTCTCTCACCCAGCAGGTGTTAGTCGGCCAGGTGCAAGCTGCAAAGCAGCGTCTCCCACGGCTGGAGAAATGGTAGTTGTGTATAAGTAGTAGGCTTGGATTCCATGCACCCGATATATGGTTTCTAATAAAATGTCTGCAATTCCAGGCTGCTGAGACGTTTTGGCGCGTGTTTTTCGACCCAGCTTGGAACGCTTCGGCAGCGAGATTTTGGTCTACGCTTTCACGTTTAAACAAGAGCAAATCACCGGATACCGGTGCTGCCTGCGCGAGTTCGGGTGTAAGGTGCAAGAGATGGTTTCTAGATCGAGTTACAAGCTCATGCGCCCTCTCATGCCCGATTCTCACCGACGCGCAAATTGGCGGTGCGCTGGTGGTCTGATGATACCGAGCGTTCCAGATGCCATTTTGGGGTTTGGTCCTGCACGGATTTCGAGTGAATGTGGTGTCTCGGTTGCCGGTTTTTTGGATTCGTTAGAATTCTACTTTGGGCTGGCTTGTCTGCCCGTGAGGCATAGACGACTAGGAAATTATGGTTTTTATATATTACTAAAAGGTCCATGGAGACAGAATAGTTCAATGAATCAAAAATATCGTGGATTTAGCAGAGTTCGGCGGAATCACTCATGAGTCGACTCACCCACTCATTTGTTTTATAGGCTGGACCTCTGACTGATAATGGAGTTGTAGGGGTCATAAAAAAGGGTTATCTCACGTTTTTTTATGAATCCTCTTTCAAAGTGGGAGAGGGTGGTGGGAAGCACACGGCGGCACTTGCTTGCTGGTTGTGCGCCAGATTCTGTCAATGGTTTGATTTGCTATAGCCAAAAAGGAGGAGGTGCGCGCCGGGGGGAAGCGGCGGCGGCTGTCCCCTCCGCTGTTTCAAAAGAATTGTCATCTGAAATGAGTGGGCGACGCCTGTTTAGATAGAATAATGACCGCATTATTAGATAGATTGCTTAAAAATTCAAACAGATGTTGCTAAGCCCTGTAAGGTAATAAGTTAAAGGTGCTGAATAATGGAATCACACGAGGTAAATAAAAAAATGTTTCCTGTGTATAGTAATCAGACAGTCATAAGTCATAGATTAGCTTAAAATTCGAAATCAAATCAAATCAAATAAACAAAAATAGAATTTTAACGACAAACTTCAGGGGTGCGATCATTACGCGCGTGCGATCATTATGCGAGTAATTACGGTAGCTACTGATCACACAGTTCATAGACTAAGAAACAACCATTTAAACACCAGACTGTTCGAAACAAGTAAACATGGCTGCAAGAAGCAGGAGCGTTTAAATAACTGCCATGTACAGTCGGAAACAAGCTTCTCTATAACACGTGAGCGGCGTGCTCCGGACTGTGGGGGAGACATCTAGTGATAACGCCTGGTTTATGACCGGTAGAATGTAAGCATGCGCCAGCCGCATCAGTGCGATCGCTGTTTCCCTTGTCGCTGTGCGCGTCATCGTGGCTTCCGTTCTTTCTTTCTCCGTGAGAAGCGCTGCGTGCGCTGCCGGGCCTGTTAGTAGGGACTGTTAGTACAGTGTTGGCTTCGTTTAATCACGTGCAACACTTAATTTTCGAGGCTCCCTACGCAATTTAGACAGGAGGTTTTTTTATGTATGCGAGAAAACTAAGAACAATCACCGAAAGCGCGTTGCTCCCCGTGTTCCAGAGTGACTATATATCGGGTTCTGATCGCTTGCTCAGTGCATTGAGTATTGTGGTGTTAGCCCGTCAACAGTGACCTGCAAAGCCGAGCGCAGAAACCGGATAGTCGTGCACGCACTTCATGCAGCGTATTGGCAGAACGATGACGCAATGAACAGCTGTGCGCCAAAGCTAATGCAGACGAAAAACTCGCACAGCGCGCGCTATGGCGGGTGAACTCCGCTTTTTTCCCAGTCCGGCAGCGCAGGCATGCAGCGCTGATCACGGTCAAAGAAGGAGTGGAAGCCAAGGCGAGGGGAACAGAGAGGAGGGACACAGCCATCGGTCTGATACGGGCCGCGCATGCTCGCATTCTACCTATCTCAAACCAGGCGTTATCACTACGTGTGTCCCGCGCACTCCGCCGCATGCTGCTCGAGCATTATAGACAAGCATTTTGCCAACTGTACCATGATACAATGATAGCAATGATACAATGATCTACCTCCCAACACTATCCTTTGACTATTGACTCCTGCACATGCAGGAACAGAGTTGTTCAGCTTAAAATAGCCAAATCTACCCTGCAGCGCACAGAAATATTGTTTAGCCTAGTGAAAATGCTATGCATATAAGATAATAGCAGCACATTTTTTCTTCCTATCAACGCATCCGTGTGGAGCGTTTTCAGGAGTTACACTTTTTCTATCCCTTTTGCCATACTCACCAAAATTTGCATGTAAATCACGCGAGCATGTTGCCAGAGCTGGCTTCAACATGCAAGTAAAGAGAAAAAGTTCAATCTTTAAAGTGCCCTCACGTATCGGCAAGTATGTTTGGCACAGCACTTACAAGTGCCAACATCATGCAGCTTGGTTAACTGTGAGAACACAAAAATCTGCAGCTATGCCGTAGTTTTGCCACACCTGATAATTCATTCCACCACTGCAATGTAAATGCGAATTTTTGTACCCCAAATGCATTCACACGTTTATATCCTAGAGTTACCAGAAGATGAAAGGCTGGTGCGCAAAAAGGTGAGTGATGAAACATAATGAAAAGTTTGGCGTAATGATCCACGGGAGTTGTTTGCCAGCTTCCAACATCTTGTAGCTGTTTCACAGGTCCTAAGCAGGAAAGTGAACAAAACAAGCGTGAACTCACCAGTTGTCAGGGAACCAGTTACAAGTCAGTCGCTTGTTTTGTCCACCATCTTCATGCCTGCCGTTTCTGTGTCGTTGCCAGGATGACTGCACATGCACTGTAACGAAATAGATTCTGTATCCCATTTGCATGAAATAAAAGTTGGCGAAAACTTCTTATTGGGAAACTTATAAATAGTGCAGAGCATTCACAATGAATCGTCTAGCTTTTTACCAAGCAACCAAGTATACTTGATTGTAACTTTGTAGTTTAAGCTTGTCCGAATGCAGGTGCTCTTCATGTTTGGTGCTCGCGTTGGCAGGGCGATGCAAAATCTTGGTCTTTCATATTCGTTGTGCTTCTGGCTTGCCTCTCTTTAATAAACCCTTTAAACAGTGGCAGCAAATTTTTGTTTTATTTTCGCTGTGTCAGGTTGCTACGTGACTCGTTTTGAAGATGTTCTGCGTTGAACTTGCCTTTCTTCCTTGCCAATATTTAGCCAATTTTTTTTGTTTCCTGAAACTCTAATCTGATGATTTATTCTTCAAAAAATACACCAATTCTCCTTTGAAACCTTGTGTCGGTATATAGTTTACAAGGCTGCATTTTTAAAAAGCAATTTTTACAAGAACTGTTGCAGAAGTGGTAGTAATGCAGAAAGTTTCTTATATATATGCGTCCTCTTCACTCTCCCTATAAAAAATCACATTATTGCACTAGTGATACTTAGCACCAGTAAAAAATGACCAAGGCTAAAAAAGGTTGATTTGAATCCTCGGAACGCCAGCTTACCAGCCAAGTAACATACACCCTTCTATCTAATGACAATGATGGTGGAACACGAAGCTTTCATGTGAGGGATTTTTTTGTTTTTGTCTGAGTTTTGACTTCGACTAGCAGACGGTTTAGACTTCTGATTGCAGTTGCCGTGAATTGGCCCTTTGCGATTTGATTTCACATTGCAGGCATTTCGCGTTCAACCATAGTAATTTTTACATGGTAAGGTGCACTATTATTCGAATTTCGCACTTCCATGCACCCCTCTCCAAATTCAAATGGGCTCCAAACATATCAAAACAGAGCAATCGGATAGACGCTGCCTTCATAACATGGGGGATGTAGGTACGATGCCGTTTTTTTCACTTCATTCACGATCATTCCTCATCTACAGAAAAAAGTTGGCTTTCGGTGGAGTGCGTTCACGTTACTCCATCAGTGAAAACCCTAAATAGGCGCTTTAAAAAGCTGTAGATTAAAAGTACCAATGACATGGGTTCATTTCTGAGGGCTGTGCAGGCAACCCAAATGGGTTTGTGTGGCTGTATAAAAAGACAACTATGCGATTGTCATTCCCATTGTTTGCCTTTGTCCGCACTCATTTCTTGCACAGTTGTAACAAGTTAGTAAGCACGTGTATCCTAACAATATGCTTTAAGTAATACAGATGTCCACTGGGCCGTTGTTGTATGATGGGGACAGGCTCACTTGCACTGTAAAAAGTACTGATAATTATTTTGTTGTAAGCTACACAATATACATCTGCAGCTTCAGCATTTGCTCTCTCTGAGTTATGGTCAGCCATTTCACAAAGCCTTTAAAAAACCAAAACCAAAAACTATGAAAATGCACTGTTATGCTCAAATCTTGAAGTTCAATTCTACGAAGCTTATTTAGGTTACTCTTATGCTCACATCTCGATGTTCAACTACGCAAACCTTATTGAGGTTATCCAGAAATATACTGCCAGTAGGCATACAAAACCGAACTTCAGGTAATACTGGGTTAAATATCTCCTTTTTTGTACACATGCTCGGTATACATATTTTAGCAACTTTAATGGGATAATTTTAGTTGGAGTTTAAACCTTCTCCTGTGTTTCCTCGATCGTCTTTCCTGTGTTTTGTACTTCGGAAATAAACACGCACAACTGCATTCGGCTGGTTTAATCAAGTCAACTCTAAACTGCCTAAAGAAAAAGAACGCAATGAATACACATAAACCGCGGTTGCTACACACTATAAGAACGTCCCCATAAATAGTTGTGTTCAAAGTTCTTTTAAAGGAGCACTGAGCCTAATATTTTAAAGCTGGGGCTATGCTATGTACGTAGAAATCTGTCGAGAAAATTTGAACAGCAATGGGTATAGATAACGCATGTCAAGTCATATGCATAGTTTGCACATGAGTAAAAAGTATGGAACACTTACCAACTTATCCAGTGCCGTGTTGTGTTGTGGGCTTGGCAGCATGAACTGCTTTTGTCTTGCCATATGCACGATGTTCTACATAGTGAGTGGGACACGTCAAGGTACTATCCTTGTGTGTGGTCAGCCAACCTACATCAAGAAGGGTCACGCACAAAACACTGCCGTTTTAGAGAATTCCTTGACATCGGATATTCCTTGTCAAGAAACATTGCTGAAGAAGAGCAAGACATTACGCAAATATATGACAACAAATTAATAGAGAAGTGACATTAGCAGTGTTCCTTTACAAAAAATCATACATGCTTGACTTTTGGAAAATAAATACTTCATCTACTGCAGAAAAATATTCACTCCACCATCCCCTGCTGTCGCCCGCGCCACTATAGCTTCTAGCGCCATTTTAAAAAATCAACCAGCAACAGTTACAAAAGGTTTCACTAGATAGGTTCCACGTTCTGCTTGCAACGCACGTGAAGTACGGAAACGCGGTTCAATAAACGTTGAAGTCGGGCGCCTCGCTTCACGCGCGTCTTCGCCGTACGGCAGCGTTGGCATCGAGACACCCGGTTTGGAGCAATGGAACGCGGGAAATTTAAAATGATTTCAGCGAACCTTTGGCGTCTTTAGCTTTGGAGGAGCGCGACGGAAGAGAAACAACATGAGAGGTGAGCGGGAAATCGAAGGGAGGCATTTACTCGTCAAAAGTCTGTAAAGACTACAGTGTTTTGACGATATTTGCAGCGAAAGGAGCAGATATGCGTTCAATTTTTTTTGTCAAGTTAACCTGTATGGATAATAGTACTTGTCAAACAATACCAAGCAATCAAGTTTTGCATGCTCACAGAATAGTCATTAGCCAAAAACATGTACGTGAAAGATATCCATTTCTCTGCCGTTAGTGCTTATATGAGCAGTCAAGTGTGCAATGGTACAATGATTAAGTGTAAACTGTTCACAATACAGAATAATTACTAGAGGTAAACTGTGTCAGTCATAATAATAAGAGCAAACTCTTCTACAAGTGAATTTTACTGAGCCAACTCTTGATCGAAAAATTTTTCTGGCAAAAAGATATGTTCATCGGCACACTGGCACTTGGCAAACATAACAGAACTGCACAAACATTGGACATAGGCTCTCGATTGGTAAAGCACAGAACAAGAGCACTTGCAAATTCTGAGCTGTTCAGTATCATTAACCCCGCACGCGGCACTTTTATTAATCGTGGTGACGATATTGGAGACAACGCGGACCCCGAGCCCCATGCTCACGCTGTAATCAACCATGGCTAGGAGTTTTAAGGTGAAGGGCAGAAACCACAAATGCCAAGCAAAGGTCAAGCTCCTGCGGATGGGCAGGTAGCTCCGGGATCTCTTCAGCCATAAGGGTGAGGCTGACGAAGGAAGTACCCCTTTCCCTAATTTTATACTAGGCTGTACGGTATTGTAAAGCCCTCCACCCCACAAACATGATCTGCCCTGATCTGCCCCCGAAAAGGACCGCACCGAAGTTGCATTCCCACCTCTTTCAACTACTGTCTTTTCCACAACCGTGAACAAACATGCTCGTTTTCACGTGATAGAGACAGCTGTCTCAGGAAGACCTGTCGCTTCCCTGTCCGTATTCTTGGTTTCTATATTTCTGCAAAACACAATGGGCAGAAAATATTGAGATGGAATGCTCAGGACCAAAGAAATACTCGTAGAACTCAATGCGGAACAACAAGCCCTTAATCTTCTTGCACAAACACGTATCCACGATTTGGACGTGATGGTCACACCCCACCGAAGCCTCAACAGCTCCCAGGGTGTGATTTCTGGGACGGAAACTGAAGCCGACCTTCTGAAAGGTTCAAAGGATCAGGGCGTCATAGCCATGAGCCGTGTCACTGTAATCTCCACGAAACATAGTATACTGACCTTCAATCACTCCTCACTTCATGAACGTATCAACGCAGGCTTCATTCGATGCTCCATTCGTCCATACATTCCAAACCCCCGCCGCTGCTGTGCGAAATCCGCCGCGCAGGACCACCCCACCGACAACCGTGATTCTGGCAACCTCACATTTGCACACTGAAGGGGTACATGCAGCCATCAGGAAATGCGACAAATTTCAACAAGGGAATATTCAATCTCAAGGTCACAGAAAATATTACCTTTCCAGAGGCGCGAAAGACGTTCACCTCTTTCCCCCTGGAGAGGTACGACGACGCAGCTCGCCAGGGGGCGGAGCGGCGTCTGGCTTCCACAGAGACCCAGTTTAGCAAGTCTGACTTGGTCCCTCCACCGCCCCCCTGTGTGTTGACTCAGGCAGCCCGACCCGTCACCCCATCGCTTGCTGAGGCAGCAGCGGTTGTGCTGCCAACCGCTTCCGTCGGGACCGGTGCCGCTCCCACCCATGCCGCCCTGTCCTCCAGTTCGTTGGAGATGGCGAGTGGATGGACACCGTGGTCCCCGAATCGGCTCCCAGCGCCATTGCACCGCCCGTGCCACTTCTGCCACCACCGACACCCTCGGTGGTGGTGGCTCAAACGAAGGGCTCCCAAAGGGAGGCCAAGTCCAGGTATCCCAGTTCTTAGGGCACCCCCAGTTCATCTGACGATGAGATGGACGTCGGGACATTCTTGCCTGAAACGCACCGCAAGGAGCAGCCACCGACGTCCAAGACAACAGAAGGGCCCAAAAAGCCCCTTCCGAGAGTACAAGCCAAGAAAGCCACATGAACACACATACACAGACTCCCGTAGCTCCTAAATCTCCATAATGGGAAAAGAAACATTATTCAATGAACTTTAGAGGACTCCTTAAAAACCGTCATGATGTTTATGAGCTATTGAATTTGAATCAACGAAGTTTCATATGTCTTCCGGAAACACATTTAAACTCTAGACACAAAAACCTCTTGAACAGCTACATGGTATTTAGAAGGACAGGGGTGGTGTGGTATGTCTTCAGGTGGTGTGGCCATCATTTCCCGGGACAATTTAGTTTGTCAACCTACCCATATTAACACTGTCCTTGAGGCTGTTGCAATTGGCACATTTATGTTCAACAGGTTATTAACGGTACGCGCCCTCTACATTCGTCCTGATCACGTGGTAACGAGCTCCGAGTTTGAGGCTCTGATAGACCAGTTACAAGAACCATTTCTTTTATTAGGAGACCTCAATGCTCGTAACCCCCTTTGGGATCCTTGCCACACGGATGTTCGAGGACGCCTCATTGAGAAGTTTCTGACACCATCGGGAGCATGCCTTTTTTAACAAAACCCAGCCTACATACCACAATCCTTACACAACTCTAATTCATGCACATACACAACACCACCTAAGTCATACCGCACGTGTTACCTCCTTTGATAGACCGAGTGTCGCGAACTAACGTCACCAGGCTAGAATAATCATCTCTGATCTACAGTGTTCTGAATGTATTTCAACTTTTCGAGAACCCCTCGCGCCGAGAGATAAATGACCGGTGAGCAGACACCGCGGCATCCGAATTGCCGGCGCTCGCTTGCTCACGTCACTTTGCTGACTGCTGCTTCACAGCCTGTATATTCTTTGAGTATTTAGGACGGTGCAAGGTCGCTCCAATAAACTTGTTTTCCTTGGAGAAAACTGTCTTATCTTTGGCTTGGTGACAATATTATACCGAGCTAATCCTAGACAGGAGACATAAGGCATAACTTCTATCTTCATTGTTTCCCACCGTCAAGCCTTTCCCATTACAAAATGTACTCAGGTACTTCAAACAGCCTGTTTTGTGTTTGCCCATCAAGAAGTCGAGGTAAAACGTTTGCCTTTAGCCTGCGATCATTGGCAGGGTTGTGGTTATTCGACCAAAGTTAGAGAACGCTATGGAGGGCCCATAACACCCGCTGCATTTTCGACTTCGCTTCATAGGAAGATATGTACTCCGCTGGAACACGTGTTGATAGAGATGCATGTCCCCTTTGTTTTCTGGAGCATGAATGAACACATATATAGTCAAACAAACGAACACATCAGAAGCATCTTATAAGTGTGCACCAAGCAAGAACTGATACGGGAAACACGGAAAGCACGAAACCGGAACACAACCACGAAGTAGCCTGTACCAGCGACAGAGCATTGGACAGTTTTGTGATGGCGAGTGCAACGTGCTTTCCCCACTATAGATAATAGGGCGCAGTCCAACAACTATAATTTTTTTGGCAGTGGTATTAGGAATACTTCTGCGCAACATAAGAGGCGGCTTACCATACACGTTTTAACGTGTACACCTTATTATGTATGTATCTGGAGGCGACTTTACAAACTACAATAATTTCAGGATTATAGATAGTTATATTTAATAAACATGGAACCTTGTTTATGTGGTTTTGTATATTGCAACAATGAAACAATTTGCACACTCTCAAGTGTAATCAAAAAATAAAAATCATAACGAAGAAAAATTATTTTTAAAACATTTTGCAGCAGCTACTGTTGTAATATTACTTTCTTGGTATGAAACTTATTCTAGAACAAAAAGTTACCCTACACAGATTTTAAAACATTCAATTCCTCTATGCTGGTCGGCGTACAATGAACTGTACTATTATAGCCGGAGTTTCGTTGTTTTAATGCGTAAGCACATGAGAGTTTTTGAGATAGTAATGTGTACTGGCACAATTGAATTGTGTAGTGCAGCGTGTCTCTGTAACTGTAACGCGGATGATCCCTTTGGCGTGGCGCGTACGGTTGATTGCATGAGGAATATAGAGAACATATTAGCAGTGCTATGAGCAGAACACTTCATTAATAATTAATTAGTTATTATATTTATTTATTTATTTTTTTATTTACATACATTAATAAATAAAAAATTAATCAATTAATTATAATTAATATATTTTTAGAATAACCTCCGGCCCCATTGGCCGTTACAGAGTGGGTGGGTACAATATTTCTCAGTACACAAAAAAAACAATTGATAGAAGCAGAAAGAACGAAAGCAAAGTAAGTCCACTAAAAAAACAGAATGGATATGTCAAAAGCAAAGAAGCAACTAAAGACAAGCATAGGTAACTGAAACTGCATATAGTTACAAAAATTGATGAGCTATTGCAGTCTTGAACAACAAAAGGTCTGTTACCGCTACAACGGAAGAGGGAAGGTGGTTCTAATCGGCCCATGTTTTCGGTAGGCAGGCTTCTGAAATAAATTTCGTGTGACAAAACGGAATGGCAACCTTATTTATGCTGGTTGTCAATGCGTAATCAGTGGTATGATGGTTGTGAAATGAGGTCTTGTCTCATTGATGGGTAATGAAAAAATATATTATGAAAAAAAAATGAAATCACACCACTTTTCTCCGGACAGTTAAAGTGGGTTGGTCAAGGTTAGATTTTGTTTGGGGTACGCTAGGGGTACGGTAATAAATAGAACAAATCAAACAATGTGAGCGGCTCTGAAAAGATTTTAAAGCATTGATTAAATTGGGCTGCACGGGATCCTATATAGCGGACATGTACTCAAGATCTGGGTGAAATAGTGATCGGTATAGAAGAATTTTAAGGGACAGCGTAGCGCGAGAAAAGTTGCGGGGCAAGTATCCCAGCCTTCGGTTAGCGGTATTTCAGATCTAGGTAACATGCGAGTGCCAAGATACGTTTAAAGTGTCAACGGGGGTAGAATAGGTTTGATTTGCTTAATTCCATTACCTTCCTACGCAAGTGAATCGAATCTACTTCCACTTCGGTTGCCCTAGCAGAACTACCAACAGATGCTTAAACATCATTAAAAACGCAGTGGGGGAACAGACAGTTGCTTAGTTGGAGCAGTTCTTGGAGCTGCCAAACTGAAAATTTGGAGCCCACTTCGCAGCTTTTGGAGCACGCATTTGGGACTACCGTAAATGTATTTTACGCCCGACTACTCGCAGCCATGCAATTCCTCAACACGTAATTTTACTGATAAAAAAGCCCGTAATTTGACCACAAAAGCACCCAAGGAGGCTTTCAGCTGTCTTTTCCAAAACTTTTATTTCAAGCACAAAACCACAAACGTACTGCCAGTAACAACCGTGCCGCTGTTAAAACGAGGCGCTCGAGTCCTCATTTTTCGAAGGGACCACCGTCAGCGTCAATGCACATCGGCAGCCTGTCAACATAGGCGTCAGACTTCGTCCTTCATCTTTTCATCGATAGCGGTCAAAACGGCCTGTATGCGTCTTGTGAAGGTCGCGAAACTTGCCACTGGTTAGCTGTGGTGCACTACGGATATCACGTCATCATTATCCTCATTATCACCAGACTATCTACGCCCACTGTAGGGCAAATCGCTCTAAGATTAATCTCTAATTACCCCGGTCCTGTGCTAACTGCGCCCACTTTATCCCCGCAAACTTCTTGATCTGATCTGCCTAACTAACTTACGGCCACCCTCTGCTCCGGTTGCCTTCTCTAGTCCATTCAGTTACCCCTAATGACCAACGGTTATATTTCCTTCGCAATACATGCCCTGCCCCCATCCATTTTTTCTTCTTAATTTCTACTTATAAGTCCTTAGCACACGTTTGTTCCCTGATTCACTCCGCTCTGTTCTTTTTTCTTAATATTACATTTATCCTCTTCCGTTTTATGTCTCACTGAGTCGTCCTCAATTTATGTTGAACCCTCCCGTAACTCCACACCAAAAATCGCAGGTGTCACAACGAAAGGGCGCGGAGGCCAGGGCATCAATCCCGAACCTTGCCCCATTCATCGGCTCCGGGGCTCGCAAATCACCGCCCAGCTTTAACGCTCTATGTTCTTGCTTCTGCGCTAAAGGAGGGCCAAAATTCACGTAGACAGCTGTCACTCAGCGGTCTATCGAATAAGAATAATCAATTAGGCGCACCACCTCGAGCTCGAAAGCCAGTGCGGAGGCGAGCAAGCCTCAGATCTGAATAGTCAGGGCGAAAAGCGGCGTCTACGGAAGAGCAGCCGTTTCCGTGGTGGCGTGCGATAAAAGCACCTAGCGGAAGATCAAGCGCTGCCGTCGGAATCAAACAACGGTTATTGCACCTTTGCGGTGCCATCTGCTTGATAAAAGGATTATTATCGCCGTTTTCCATCCATCAAGACATGCCATCTCCCAAACGCACCACAGCGAATTTATGACCGTCACGGAGTAGGGTTGGCAGTTCTGTGCCTCCATACAAGGCGGCGGTGGTCTATCCTTTCACACGCAAGGCTGGGACGCATGTCCAGTGTCTTCACGAGTAGACATTTCAGTAGGGTGTTTGACAACACTTTATAACCAGGCATGTACGCTACTGCAGCGTATATTTTAACTTGCTGCGCGCCCCCGTTCTTCGGGGTATGCACCAAGCACTCACTCAATCCATCAAAACTTTACAGTGCGTACACTACGACAATCCTCCTAGAAAACGTTAGTGCCCGCAATCGGAACATAGTGAGCGTAACGTGAAAACTTCCCAAGCGTATTGTTGCCAATAGCGGAGCAGTGGGCAGGTGGTTAGGGACACGTAAGCAGCACGGAACATGCGAGCAGGGCCGACGAACCGGAGTTGCTTATATTTTTGCTCGCATAAACCTCGATCCCGTGAAGTGTACGGAATATGTGACGTATAAACAACCAAAAGCGATTGGTCCATACCAAGAGTGCGAGACACAGTACTAATGTGTACCTTTGAATTGCGAAGAACCAGCGTACTCTGCCAATTTTTCGAAGCTAAGCGCTAGAGTTTGTTTTGTCTTCCTTTTCTCAAAATAATCCTGTTGAGACGTTTAGGTGCGTGTTTTTTGGGGCAGCGAGGTTTTGGTCTACGCTTTCACGTTTAAGCAAGAGCAAATCATCGGATTCCGGTGCTGCCTGCGCGAGTCCTTCGTTGCTCCCGCAGTTGTCGCCTCGCAATGGCTCATTTGGGCAGGATTCTCGTAGACAGATTGAAGGACACAGAAGTCATAAAAGTATTTTGATATGTCGGTGACTTCTTAGTGTTGCTGGAGGGTAGCACGGAAGCCTTCCCAGTGGACGTGGCCAGTTCACTGGGGATTTTTAAGGACTGCCTTAGCCCATTTAGGTCACTCCCAAGGTTCTGCAACAGGGCAGCCTGAAGTTTTTGGATCTGTATCTTAAATTCTCTACTTCACATGTGTGTTCGTTGTACGAAAACTTTGGCCAGAAACCGTTATTTCCGTTTACGTCCACGCACACTTAACTCGTGAAGAAGGGAATCACCAGAGCGTGAATTCCTAACGCGCTGAAGAAATCATGCAAGCACCTCATGACCTCTAGCTTTGATGCTCGAATCTGTCGCCCTACATCAGCAGGATATCCTTAGAGCATGATTGTAGCAGTGGCCAATTCGATTCCAATGGGGGCAAAAAAGTCGCTGTCAGCCCCACAAGAGGTGACCCAAAAGGGCAAAAATGTAGCCGTTATCCCGTATATGCATCGCATATCTCACCACCTTAAAATGATTGGTGGAAGCGCTGGCGTGAAAGTTGTCTTGTCGGTTCTTGAGAAACTCTCTAGGCTCTGCAGCCAAACAGGCCCTCTAAGGAAGGAAAAAGGCACATGCCGGGTTAATCACCAAAACCAGCACATGCGCTGCACGGAAGGGGTGGTCTACAAGTTCCCGCTTCCTTGCAAAAAAAAATAAGCGTAGCTCATTCCGCTGGCGGCGGGCGAGGAGGGACGAGCGGGCGTTTCGCAAGACATGAAGCCTCCTCCGACGTTTGACCTTCTTGTGTCGTATACGGAGGGGCCCCTGTTGGGGTGGAAAGTAAAAAGACATCCCCCTCGCGAGGGGCACGATCAAATGCAAGGCATTTCCGAGGGGGTGCGCCGGCAAGTCGTATCTCTCGATCGCGGGACCCGTGTCGCCATCTTTCGGAGGCGCGGGACAAATTGTGGTGCTTTCGAAACAAACCAGAAATGAGTGAAGGATATAAGGCGCGTTCGGTGCATCGAAACCTGTGTCGGTTTCGTGGCTCAGTCGGTAGTGCGCCGGGCACCATGCGTTACGCCCGCGGCGTCATGGGTTCGAAACCGGGCGCCGGAAACTGTTATTTCTAATATAGTGTAGTGGCCTGGCTGCGGGCTACGACAAGGCGCGCCTGCGGACTACGACAAGGCACGCCAAAGCCGCGTGACATTGTGAGTTACTAAAATGCTATGCATTTAAAAAAAAATTCCCCGCATTTCCCCGAGGGGGAGAATGTGAAAGTGCGATTGCACGGTTGTCGGCCCGCTTGGGGCGCTTGCGCTCGGCCCCCGCAGCCCACCGCCTCGGCGCCTTCTCTTCCATCTCTTCCATCGGGTTTGTAGTATCACGTGTACACCACGCAGTTATCAAGCCGCTATAACGCCGCTGAGTCGCCAACGCACGCCGCTGACGACGTAGTTTGAATGCGTTAAAGATATAAAGCGCGTTACTAACACTGATATCAGCGTCGCGTCCGTGGCTTAGTCGGTAAACCGTCGCGCTCCGGCCTCAAAGTCCTCGGATCGAAACCTGGCGCCGGATGCTGTTTTTTTTTATATATATATAGAGGAGGACTGCGGACGCCGCCGCCGCCGCCGCCGGCGGTGAATGGTTTGGGGTCGCTTATAAAGTGCATTCGCACTTAAAAGCTTTCGTTGGGCCGAATGGACGGTGCCTGAACACTCACCTACAGGAACATTGCAACAAGTAACGGACAGGTAAAGATAGCGATTTGGGTATTCGTTACCAAAAGTGCGACAAGTGCGAGCCTATGTACGATGTGTGCTCCGTCAATTTTCGAGACCCGGATCAGCGCACGCAAGAGACTGCTGAGGCTGCGGAAATGGAGCGGATACTTGACTGCGTCAGTTCGATGTCCATATCTTTGAGTTACAAAGCGCTGGCCTTCTTGGATAAACATTTATCACTTGTTCGTGCCTGACGAGTGCGTGGGGGATGTGCAGTGATGTGATTAACTGCATAGGCATTTGAGCCTGTTTAGATTCTTTCCAATATATATGTTCCGTGGTTGTTATTAAAATTCAGTTGTAAGTAGTGCTCGTCCTTGTATCCCTCGTCATGTGTTCTCTTTGCTACGCTCAACAAAGTTATAATGGATTACCAACTCGCTCGTACACGCACATTGTTAAGCTGGTGAGAGATTTTAAGTGCGAATGCACTTCTTAACCGACCCTTGTCATCCGTCCGGCCCGCCGTCCGCAGCCCGCTCCGCCAGCAGGTGTTATCTCTTCGCGCTCCTCGTCCTCTCCCCTAGCAACGGAGCGCGCGTAGCAACAGAGCGGCGCCGCGTGAGGGTGCGCGCATCGACGGCGCTCCGGCGGGTTGGGCGCGGGCGCGCGCGGCTGCGCGGGCGTAGTAACGGGTTGCGCCGCGTGAGGGCGCGTACCCTCTCCACTCCACGCGTACCCTCTCCACTCCACGCGTACCCTCTCCACTCCACTCGTTTACCGCCCCTGCGTAATCAACTCGTGCATTCGCACTTTCACATGCTCCCCCTCGGGGAAATGCATGGGGAATTTTTTTGAGAAGGACTCCCCATGGCCTGATGTCACTTGCCTGCTGTGCTCCGTGTTCTAGCGGTGTGGGTTGCTGTGTTAAAGAGTGGAAGATTCGTACGATGGCCGAGGGACATGGACCTCCCTATTTCTGTTTACTACAGCAGACCTCTAGTTCCTCCAAATTTTGTCTCCTTAATTCGATCTAAAGTATGCTCAATTGCAAAATACAAAAACAGCTTTTATATGTAAATTTTTCAGACTGCGCCCTGCTTCTCTGGTTGTAATTCATGTAATAGAGAGACAAAAACGTTCTTTTCGAGGGTTTTACTTGTGAGGTATACTCTTTTTTATAGCAAATGTTTACAAGTTTTTATTGCTAAGTTTAGGTTTTTTTTAATTTTAAATCAAAAGTAAATTGTAATTATAAGTTTTTTTGTGTAACTGCATCTTGTATGTATAATTCTATACAAAACATTAGCAGCAAGTGTATTTTTTTTCCTTTTCCCTAATCTCTGAATACCCAATCAGTAATTTTGCTTGTGTTTATTGCTTAATAGCCACTCCATTCCACTCTTTTTGAACGCTACCATGGTGAGACATGTGTTTGTACTACTAAACGCCTGCATTGACGTATCTTCTTCGGTGTAAATTTCGTGCTTGGTCAGCATAGAATATTTCTGATGATGGATCAGCAGTCATTCTTGGGGAGATGGTAAGAATAAAGTGTACGAGATGTGAGTGCGATGGATCTAACCTACGTACTGTCTAGGCCACCTATAACAACATTCAAGGGCCAAGAGCAGTGTATTGTTATAACTGATATTGCTTATACGCGGGTTGTGAAAAAATTAAAACTGATATCAAATCATTTTGTTTGCATGGAAGCGAGGTCGTATAAATACTTATGTGAAGAAAAGAAGCGATACTCGATCCCCTTTATTTCCTACTCACAAAGCTTGCGCATATCTTTTTCTAGAGCATCTCTAAGTGCTTCACCTACTGATCGAACGTCATTGCCGAAAAGGAAGCCCGTGAGGGACTACCATGGGTTAGTCCTCCTGCGAAGACACTACCTGAGCTGGCTGCGCCACCACGTCATCAGAGTCGTCTATGTCACCGCCGTCCACAGCACGTATCCGCGCAACGGCAGCCTCTTCTGTGAGGCACTGACAAGTTCTGAAAACATCGGCCCTCATCTCCCTTACACTGAAAAACGAGGACGGTTGAAGAGGCACCAAGTCACCGAAAGGCACCAAATCAAAGTAAATGTTTGATCAAACATCACATATATTAAGCACCAGCTTCTTCTCAACTTCAAACATGCTCCATAAGCACGGCGACCGTAGCCTTTGCGTGACACTCTAAAAGCACTGGGAAGTACCTCCATAGGTCATACAATCGACATCGTGCATAAAATCATGGAAAGGCATCACTTTCAGTCCTTTCCAGAAACAGGAAAGCTGTAATAGTAGTCGTGTATTGCTAACAATTTATAAGACGAAAAAAAACAAGAAAAATAGATAATTAAGCTTGGAAGATTGGCCGAAAAGATACAGTAGTATTGACCCTCGGGCTTTGGAACACACACACCTGATTTTGTTTTGTTTTGTTTGGTTTTGTTTGGAGGCATAAGCGATACATTCACGAGCGCTTTAGCTTTCCCCCTTTTTGGCGTCTTTTACAACATCTGAAGCAAGCACTTTCCGCCATACAATCCCACCCTCAGGTCACGCCGTATACCTTACCCTCTGCCATGGAATCAGTATATTCGGTGATATATTCATATTATGTTCAACGGAGTGTACAAATGCTTCAAAAACGAAACACATCTCGCATATTAGAGCACCAGGAATTAAAAGCAGTGGGAGTCCCGCTTGATCACTTCTGAAGGGTTTCCAAGTGCATTCACTATCGCACAAACGCTATCCGGGCGCCGTCTTTCGAACCGGTTTCGGAGAGGGGAAAATCGCATGTACAAACTCGTATGTCGTTGCTTTGCCCATTGCCCCTCTAACCAGCTGGAACTGTCTGACACGGACCGTGACTGGCACCGAGGATTTGGGGATCCCGTCTAGAAAGAACCCCAAAGCGGGGGTGCCCACGCAATAAGACGGACCTGGGTTTTCTCTATTTTCTGCAGATCCCTCTGGCTTTTCAAATTGCCGTATCAATCTTAACGTTTGTTCAATGGATCAGCCCATCAGTTTAGATCCATGACTTGTCTAATCCTATCAGCAGGGGGACTCTCCTGCCGATATCCTGCCAACACAAATCATTTTCATACTCGGAAAAGCTGGAGCCTATTGCCCTTTTCAGGCTACCCTGCTCCGCCATGGTTTCCAAGTTTATATTTCAGTTGAATCGCAGGGTTTTGTGAGACGTTCTGAGCCGAGATGTATTTTTATAGAGTGGCTACCCGGACTTCTTTGGTAGCAATGATCAAAACTTAATGCTGGAAGGGTTGGGCGCACACGAAATTGACTCGTCATATCCCAAAGCTCCACGTTTGTTTGTTCGTGTGTGTGTGCGTGTGCGTGTGCGTGTGCGTGTGTGTGCGTGCGTGCGTGTACGCGTGTGTGCCTGTGTGTGTGCGCGTGTGTGTGCATGTGTGCGAGTGTGTTTGTGTCTGCGTGTGTGCGCACGTGTGCGTGCGTGTGCGTGTGTGCGCGTGTGTGGGTGCGTGTGCGTGCGTGTGTTTGTGTATACAACCTAACAACTGGTTTGAAATTTCTGCATGCGCCGTTGTTCTTGCTAGGACACTTCAACAACCCCAAGATATACTGGTCGGTGCCCTGCTCTGCTTCCAGATGTATCAGGAGATAGCACTACATTTTCTTTTTTTGTTTTAGGGTTTAACACGCCTACGCAAAGCCGGCGATTAGGAGTGGTGTAGTGGAGTGCTCAGAATTTTTTTTACCACCTGGGGATTTTTAACGTCCCTCGAAATCTTGTACACACGGGCATTTATGCTTTTCACGTCCATCAGATGCCTTAGCGACTGAGCCACCGCGGTGGGCAGCATTACATTGTTTAAAATGTGTTGCGACTTTCATATGACTCAGCCAGTTGAAATACCAACCAGAGTGGGTCCCACGTCCGCTAACATACTAGAGCTGGTCCTGACAAACGTTCCAGACCTTGTGCGAGACCTAATTTTTCTTCCTGGTTGAAGGGATAAATGTTTCGTTCATTTTACCTCAGAAGCTCAGGTTTTGCGTAGCCTCACACACCGCAAAACAATGAGAAATTGCTGCAAAGGAGACTACAATCAATGAACACCGAACTTCAATCTTTTACCGATACCTACTTGGGAGGCTTTTTTGATCGCACTATTTAGCAGAATTGAAATTAAAAAGTTACGGTTTTGATTAACAAATATATTTCTTTATTTGTTATCTCTCGCAAGCAACGTTCACCTTGGTTTATAGCTGATGTAAAACGACTGCAAACAGAAGGAAACGCCTATTTCATGTAGCCAAGCGCAAAAATGAGCCATCCTGCTGGATTACTTACAAAAATATTTCGGCCGCTTATCTTGCAGCCACCTTGACAACCTGTGACCCATCGTGATTATCTCGAGTGTGGGGATGCTAATGGAGCACGTAGTTTTGAACTGACGAACTAGGTACATGGGTGAGAAAGAACTCTTCTATCACACCATGATAGGTCTTCGGCCCAAGCTCTGCACTGAGTACGTAATGCTAAGGCTTAAGAATCAAATTATATAGTAAAAGGTGTGTATAGAATAAATGTATAGACTAAATGTATAGACTAAATTATAGACTAAAAGACACCAGGGTCATTCTGAGGCTGGAATTCACAAAGGTTGCCGATAATATAAGGCGCAATGAAATTGTAAAAAATTTACATAAAATCACATTTCTCAGCCGACAGTACGCTATCGGGACAGTATGAGGGGCGCGAGTGAGTATTGCAAGTAGGAGCTAAGAGCAGCGGCATACCAAAAGGTTAAATCATCTCTCCTCCCCTATGTAACATCGCCATATTCAGCCTACAAAATATCTTGGAGGAAATGCGTGGTATAAGTCACAGTCTCTACGCTGACGACGTTGTCCTCTGGGTGGCTGACGGCAGCAACGTTGAGTTGCAGAATATACTGCAGAAGGCAATAAGCGCACAATAGGACGTAAGACTAAAATGTTAGACTAATCACCACAACAATCAGAGGCGCTCCTTTATCGGCTGACCACGAAAGGACTAAAAAGAGAAGCACCCAAAGAAAAACAGCGATTTCAGCTGTTCAGCAGATTGAAGGTACCACCCATTCGTATAGTAAAACATTAGCGTCTTGGAGCTTCAAAATATATGAAAACTGCTACAACATGTAGAATCGAGGAACTCAGAAAAAGTGTGCACCAAACAACCCGCCTCGTGTCACGTATAGCAAACTGGCACCACGCAATGGCGGACATCCTAATCAGGCTTGTGCGGAATTCGTCTTGGGTCGAGTAACATACCTCGCTGGCTTCCATAACCTCAAGGAGGACGTGCGAAATAAAATCAATGCTCTAATAAACAGAGTTTATAAGCAGGCAATCGACATACCAATTACCAAGTTCTAGTTAGAATACCAAGTTCTCTAGCTAGTGTGCGTCACTTATAACGTGTTGTGCTACGCCAAATCACGCAGACCTAAAGTTTCAGGGATCGATTCCAAAATACCCAGCTGCACGCATCACTAGCAGCGTCTCAGAGCGTACAAAATACACTGAAACGCTTCGAAAGTTTAACAAAGAAGCTGATCGAGATGGCATGCATTCTCTAATTGCAAAACGATGGAACCCTTTCCGACCAAGAGGCGGAAGAAATCTGTCTCAGGTGTTGAAAATAGTATACATACTGTCTTATTCAGAACACTTTGAAGCGCTTAGAATTCCACGAACGATATACAGGGTGATCAAAATTAGGCTGACCGGTTTTTTAAAGATAGGCGCTTCGATTTACGTGAAGACCACCTCTGCAGTGAGGTTATGCAGTTATGGTGACAAAAAATGTGGTGGTAATCATCGATGTAGGTGGTTTATATCCTTAAAATTGAATACAGTCTAGTCCACTTATAACAATACCAAAAGCCCAAGGAAATCTTATAGTTATAATTGCTGATGGTTATATGCACGTTGCTAAATAATAAAAACATAGCAGAGATCAAAACATTTTATTTGCAGGCAAGCAACGTTGTTCGGCTACCTATTTGTGGAAAAGAAGCCATACTCAGTCAGCCTTGTTTGCTGCACATGAAGCTGGCGCACATCTTTTTCAAGAGAATCTACAGGTGCTTCACCTAGCTGAGCTGAGCCCTTGGTGGAAACAAGTTTTCTGAGAGACTATCATGCGTTGGGCCTCCTGCGAAGGTGGTACTCGAGTAGGCTGTGCAACCGCGTCGTCAGAGTTGTCACTGCCCCCACTGTCCGCAGCACGTATCGGCGCAACGATCACCTCTTCAGTGAGGCACTCGGACATTTCCGAAACATCGGCCCTGACGTTTTATCCGCGAAAAAACGGAGGTAGTTGAAGAGGCACCCAGTCAACTTCAAGCAGCAGGCAGAGGGACGGAGCCAAAGCGGCGGCATCGGGAGGGGTGTTTGGCAGATCTGTTCTTCTCCTCCTCGAAAGCGGCGCAGTTGACTCGTTTTCTGAGGGGTGGACGGGATGCGAGGCGCATCGCGGCGCATGATGTCGGCATAGTTGGGGTGGAGAGCCGGCGACAGCTGGCATGTTCGGTGCTTGCTGTAACCCGATTCAATCGTTATATCCAATATGCGACATTGGAGCATTGTAGTAAGCGGTTTATTTTCCTATGGAAAGCATACAAAAGCGGACGCTGACATAGCCGTTCATCATTATATCCGATATATTGTTATAAACGGTGTCGTTATAAGTGGACTCGACTGTACTAACGTCTTCGTGGCTGCCGTAATCAGGCATGATTGTACAGAAAAGGTAAAGGCAGTCCTGTTTCCACGCAATTCGATTTGGCACAAGTATTCTATCTCATGCCAACTCCGAGATATCAAATTGCGACATTTTATTGCCGTTCGCATGGTTACGCATGCTAGACAGTGAGGACCGGCCCAAAGCTCGTCCTTTTTGTTCTCTGTATTTCGATAGCGGTTCCAAGTACTGAAGATTGCGATAACGCCAGCCAAAATTGAATTGGTGCCAGATATTACTTTTTCCCCCAATGACTCAACACCATTGTCAAACTAAGCACAGCACACAGCAGGCACGTCACAATAGGGAGGAGCTTCGCTCTGATCTTGGCTGTTAAGCATGCGTAATCATGCGAACAGACATTAAACTTCGCATTTCTATATCGCGGAGTAGTGATGCGCTAGAAGAATTTTGCCAAATGCAACTCCGTTGAAACACGATTTTGTCCGACTTTTAAATACAAACATTCCTGCTTACTGTAGCCTCTAAAAAGGTAAGTATTCAATTTTAGGTAATCAAGCATCCGACATCAATAATTGCCACCTAACTAGGTGTCCCCCTGGGCGGTTAACCTCACTGTGGAGGTGGTCTTCACGCAAAGTCAGGCGCCTAATTTTAAAAAAGCATGTCGTCTTAAATTTTATCACCCTGTATATTGTAAACACGTACAGCGTTTAGAAAGAAGAGCTGCGCGCTCGATTAGTGGCTAATCTACTACAACACCCAACCGGACGGCCTCCGATTCTAAGAAGACGAAGAAGCGGGAAGCTGCTCCTAAAAATAATGAACATAGCATAGTAGACGTCGCTGGCAGTTTTGCTAACCTGTGACAAGACCGGGAGGACTAGCCTAACACAACCGACTGTATGAAAAGCATAACGCACCGCTTCGGCGCGCAATACGTGATTATTGGCGGGGAACGCTTTCGCTTCTATATGTACGCAAGAAAGCCTATACTTGGCACAAGCCAGGACCGAAGACTATGGCCAAAGCGCGAAAAGCATCCACCCAAAATAAACGCACGCGGCATACCTCTTCCGTGGCGACTATCAAGTGAGAACCAGGGTTTCACAACAACGGCATGTTTCTGCGAATTCTTACATTGTGGCCGAGTGCACAAACATGAAGCATTGCAAAGCAAAAGCTGAACAAACAGTGAGCGCCCCACCTCCATTTCGAAGGGAACAACGGAAAAGACCGAAGCTTGTTCTAGAGGAAAATAAACTTGACATATTTTAAGACACTCCAACTTCATTACAATAAATATTTAAACATGCGTGGGGGCTTGTGCGTTCGTGCGTGCGTGCGTGCGTGCGTGAAAGTGTACTTGACTGCGTGTGAGCACACGAGCGCATGAGCAGACTTATGCCTGGCGGGCGTGTTCTTTTGTGTTACTGCAAATGCACTCCTTCTGAGCTTAGCGTTGTTAAAGCGCTTCCATTACGCCTTGTCTATGCCTGTGCCATGCAGAATCTATGAATTTATAGTTTATCGCAAAGTTAAAACTTTGAATTATAATTACCTAATGTAAATATCGTCATACAATTATTTCGAATGCCCTAGAAAGGTATTTTAAACGACCGTGTATCACAGAAGTTAGATACTAAACTCATTAAGAAAAAATAAACCACATAGGTTTCTTTTAGGGGCGCAATTTTCGAACGCTAAAAATTCACACTATTAGCACGTGTTTATGCGTTAATTTTTCTGATGAAGACAGGTTGCAATTTAAACAGCTCGCGCTTTATTTACGCTTTCCGTTTAAAGGCTTCAGCTAATACTGTTTTAAGTCTCGCCCTCGCCCGGGGACCTTACTATACAAGACTCCATTGCCTTTCTTACGCACCATGAACTAGGGTGGCACATTATCGACAGAGTGGTCCAGTTAGCCAATTACGAGGAAAGAAAACCTCTGGAAATTCCTAAGCGTTTTCGCAATACACGCATCAAATGCTATAGCGGCAAAACCACACAAAAAAGCAACGTTATCTGGAAAGAACGGCTGCACAGAAAAGTCGTGCTTAACAGGGCCTTTCGCGACAATCTTAAAAGGTTGTTCACCAACTCCCTTTTAAGACAAACTCAGAATGAAGGATGAAAAAGTTCATGTATTCCTTGAGAAAGGTACGGTTTATTTTAAAATCAAGTGAACTTACAATATCGCATTCCCAAAAAGATTCACTTGCCCCATTTGAATGCATTGTACGGTAGAAAATATCTTAACAGTTCGCTCAAAACGAGCCAAAGCACCTACAGATTTTCTTCTCGTGAAAATATTTCTTACGCAAACTAAAAGTGGTTTCTCCTACGTATTTATTTATTTATTTTATTTTGCTCAAGGGTCCCTGGAAGGGACATTACATGAGGGGTGGGGATACAAATGTTTGAATCTTGCAAAGGGTGATGTGCAAAGAACAGTGAAAACCGAAGAACAAAAACGTCTGCGTAAACTAAGACACAAAAATGTGTGAATACATTCGGAATGGTATGTAACACTGGCTTAATTTTTGCACGGATGGACGGATATACAATCGCAGTGGCGCAAATCATAAGCAACTACAAGGGAACAGCATATACGAAAGGCTAACCACCGAAATCAGTACTGCAGTTCAACGTACAACCTATGATACTGTTTGAAGCGAAAAAGGAAAAGGAAGAGAGAGAGATCATAAAAACAATAAACAGAAATGGTCACTCGTGCTCGGAAGGAGTGTTTAGTAATGTATTGAATGTTTCTGTATCGTTAGTATTAACGATGTTATCCGGTAGAACGTTCCCGTCTTTAGCAGTGCGAATAAAGAATAACTGTCCAAACGTGTTGGTTTTAGGGCGAGGGTAAATACCTTCCTTAGAGTTGCTACTACGATCAGAAGAATGGGTGCGGGGTGCTTTGTAGATGCTAGGCGGGGATGCGTAGAAGAATTTTTCGCCGGTGGCTCAGGGGTGTAAGGGCGGCACGTTTTTTTTTTTTAATTCTGTCACACTGGTGAACGATGAATAATCGCAGAACGCGAATCTGGCAGCGCGGTTCTGAGTACCTTCAATGTTTTCGACCAGGTAGTTCTAGTTTGGGTCCCACATGGCTGCCATGTACTCAAGTTTTGGTCGGGTTAATGTGGTAACCGCCTGTATTTTCAAGGGGTTGGAGCAAACTTCAAGGTGCGCTGCATATTAACTAGGGATTTTTTAGCAGCAGAAATGATATGGTTAATATGGAGTCACCAAGATAGATCGTTTGTACTGTGTATGCCGAGGTATTTGTAGCAATTAGTGGATTGTAGTAAGGAGCCACCCAGAGAGTAGTTGTAGGAAAATGGGTTAGTGCGTCTATAAAAGGAAAGTGATTTACATTTAGACACAATTAGAGACGTTTGCCACGTCTGGCCCCAGCGTTGCACGGCATTAAGGTCTCTCTGCAGGGATAATTGATCACCTTGACTGGTGATTGTTGCATAGAGGACGCAGCAATAATAATGCGACGATATATTATAATGCGTTTCCATGCCGTCCTTTGTACCACCTTTTAAAGTATAACACATATAATCGAACAGAGATTACAGTAACAGTCCCTATATTCACTTTGGAAGCCTAACTCATCAAACCGCTTTCATAAATCCTCACATTGCAACTCACCTGGGTAACGCCTGATACACAGCCGTGAGATGGGAAGCCCAAGCGTGCGGTGCCCTTACCTTTGGCAAAACGACTTTTTACAGCAGAGCTTTCTAAACCTCTCCTGCGTCGCCGATCATAACTCCAAACCCACCGCATGGAAGCTAAGTTCACGAAGTGGGTGTCCACAGAGACCAAAACATGATTCGGATGTTGAAACACTATGCCACTTTATCAACAAATGCATCCCGTGGTCACAATGAATGTTGTATTCACCGAGTTACGGAGACGACGTCTCATTTCGCCATTCCAACATAGCCGAAGCTTTGAGTGTTGACCATATTTCTCTTAACTAGGAAGCTTTGCTTGTCAGTATTGATATCGACAACCATTAACCACAGCTCGACGTGCAATGAGGATGACGTTTCTTTGCTCATCGTAAGCCTCAACTCGTACGTTATTCCGAGATAAGCCTCGACTGAGACAAGAGGCGTAACGTCATGATTCGCGGCTTACCACCATCAAGCGCTTCCCTTTAAAAACGTACTAATGTACTTCAAACAGCGTTTTCGGTGTTTACCTACAAACAACTCGAGGTGAAACGTTTGCCCGTAGCGTAGGCCCATTGGCAGAGATGCTGTTATCCTACCAATTTTAAAGAACACTTTGTAGTGCCCTTACTAGTGGCTGCATTATCGACTATGCTTGATTATAATATATATACTTTGCTGCAAGCGCATTTATAGAGATCCTTGTCCCCGTTGTTTGCTGGAGCACGCACTAAACCACATATAGTCCAACAATTGAATCAGACCAGAAGCACTTCGAGTGCGCACCGATAAAAAATTGATACCGTTAACACGAAATCACGAAACCGAAGTACAACCACAAATTACCTGTAACAGCGGCGGAGCAGTGGACAGTGTACAGTGGACTACACTACTTCAGGGACGGCTGATGGATTACATTTGAACTTCCACTCCGAGTTTTGTCATATGTAATATTAAGTGGCTTACAAACTAATATTATATAGAAAATATATCAGGTTAATCTTATGGTATGCAGTACAAGTGTTTTTGTCCGTGCGCCTATTAAAACAAACTCGCGCCTTCAAAGTGTTAAAAAGTTGCCACCTGCAGCTAAATAGCAAGAATATTTTAAAAATATTTTAAAACAACCTCAACGGTAATGTTACTTTCTTTTCAAATAAGGTTTGGTAGGACAATGTTTCATCCTCATGGCAAACATTTTCTCCAGCCACTCCTTTAGTTATTTATACCTGCTGTACAACCCGTCATGGGTAACGAAAGATTTGAAGGAGACGCTTAGCGCGTTTTGTGGAGTGCTGCTGTGTGTGCCAGAGCACCTTGCTGATTTCCTGTGTGCTGCGGTGGATGCTCCCGAGTTCGCGATTGTGTTAAAAATGGAATGGTGCTTCGGCGCGTGGGCCTGAAGGAATTCCTGCTGTTCTTAAGAATAGGTTTATCCCAGCCATTCAGGGTGCGCTCATCGCCATCGTGAAGGGCGTTCTGCTCGACGAAGTAAGGCCGCAATCCTTCCCTGAAGTTCGCGAAACTTGATTGCGAAACGAGGCGGAGATCCTACGCTGCCCCTAATTATCGAACGATGGCACTCCTCAACACAGACTACAAGGTAGTAGCACCCAATTCGGCCAGACGTACGAATGCTGTATGGCCGGATATTATCAGCCAAGCGCAAACGAGGAGTGTTCCCGGTCGCACAGATTTTCTCGCCCTGGGAATTGACGCGGGATTTAGTCAGCTATGCGACGAAGATTGGCACCCAAGGGTGCTTCATCTCTCCAGATCAATCGAAAGGCTTCGACAGAGTGGAACATCAATACTTGGCAGGCGTTTTCTTTCAAAACGGCCGCTAGGCTTTGTTACGATGCTTGAGCTGCTGTATTCGAACGTGAGCGTTAGACTTTTTGTCAACGTGCTATAAAGTAGTCTGTCCACTCTCACCCATGGGATAAGGCAGGGCTGCCCCTTGTCGCCTCTGATCTTTTTCAGGTGTCTCAACCCGCTGCTCCACCTATTAAAGCAAACACTGCCATTCGTGGCTTCCCGTTGCCAGGCATAGGCCAAGTCAAGGTGTCTGCGTATGCGGAAGATGTGTCTCTGTTCATCCGGGACGTAGACACCTATCAAGCGTTTACGGGGCTGTTCCCTGAGTACGGTGAGCTGTCAGGAACTCGACTGAACAAGGGCAAAAGTATAGCGGTGCGCTTCGGCACATTTGCTTTTGGCTTATCTGGAGACGTTACGGGCGTTCGAGTACTTCGTTTTGTTTTCTATTCCTCGAGTGAAGTGGCGCATTGTACACGGATGCGCCTCCTCGAGAAATCAGAGCAGCGTCTTGCGGTTGCAGCATAGTTGCGAGTTTCCATCGCAGATCGAAGCTACATAATTATGTCGCCCGTTTCTGCGGCGCATTTTTATGCAGCACGCGCAGCAAAACCACTGCGCCATTTCACCCGTCCGCTCGCCACGACGTTCGATGGTTCTTCTAGGCGGGCAGAACAGAAATAGTGTCGAGTGTCCCCTTGAGACTGCCCAAGTCAATGGGTGGTTTCAGTCTGCCTTGATTGCAAACCATGCGTATCGTGTTAGCCATACGCGGAGTGTATGACCTTGTAGGCTTAACTGAGTACACTGGGAGAGCGCTGCTACGGTAATTTTTGGGAACTTTTGACCAACGCATTGCGGGTCCCTCTGCCGAACAGTAGCCGCCATTTTAAGGGTAGGTTGTCAAAACACTGCGAAATTTCCAGTCTACCTCGCCAAGGATAAATTTTGGGAAAGTACGGCAAGAAAACTGTGCGAAAAATTGGCAATAATTCAAGTAGTCAATCATCAGATATAAAACTCGCGCGGCATCCATCAACGTACATCAGCTGAGCCTCCGTCGGATGTTCGGGATGATTGCGGTCGGGATTTAGAATGATTGCGTGGCAGGAAAGGTCTCCGGACGTGTGACCACCTCACGAAAGTCGACGTTGTTCGTTCCTCGCGGTACACGCACTGCGCCCACACTGAAACATCAGAGCATGCCTTGTTCCAGTGTCGTTTAGCTGAAACGTTTTGGACTGCGTTAAGTAGGTCGTTTGGTCTCACCCTTCGAATGAGCACACGTTCATATGACGTGTTGGTGAACTTCCTAATGTGAGCTCGTGCGTTTGTACAGTTACGAAATGGCGGTGCCGCGTGTATTCGTGCCCGACCGCAACGGGCTGTTTCCACTGCTGTGGCATGCACGATTGATCAGGTTTAGTCACTTAGAAAATTAGTTTGCAGTTCTAGGTGAACAAGCCTTTCTGTTAAGCTGGTCCACGCGCTACATGGAAGACAGGAACAAAATCTATAGCATACCCATTGAACCGTGTTGACTTTCGGCGTGTTTCTGAACTGTCTCTGTGGACACCTGTGAACTTTCTGTTGATTGATTTAGGAGCACAGCTTGTTTCATCATTACAGACATTTCTTCTGGAGAGTGTTGACTGCCCGGAGCACTTGTATTCTGATTGGGCTTTTTCTTCTTTTAGGGGAGCGCAGTTACCACTAGTCGCTGCACCCTGATAAGTGGATTATAATAAATTATATTTTCAGCTGTTTACTGTACGCGGCTTGCGCTAAGTTTTGAAGTGCTGAATAATTTTCTGATGTGTGCTGGATCATTTGCATTTAGCCGAATTCATGGGGCCGCGTGTCTCTGAGCCTCATCGAAACACGCGATGATCGCATTGCTGTTGCGTTTAGGGTTGATACTCATGAGGGATGTGGAGCACGCGTTGGCAGTGCCATGAGAAAAAGCGTGTATGTGCGCTGGTCCACGCGCTTCATACTTGGCAGGAACGACATCTTGAGCGCCCCTGTATGGCCATATTGAGGTTCAATATAGTTCCAGAACTGCTCGCTGAATACTTGTGAACTCTCTGTGAATTGAGTTGCCGTAGCTTTGTGTCCACCCCAGAAATTTGTTATACAGTTGGATGCATTCCCTATTATAAAGAAACTGATTGGGTAATTTTGTCTTATAATGCAACGCCGGTACTCCTAGTCGTTAAGCTTTTATATGTGGCTTATAGTAAACTCTAGTAGAGCAACCTAGAGAAAGAAGGAGCGAGAAACGTCTTCACTAAGAGCAATATTGCTCTTGCTGAATGGGGTCCCCCTTCAGAGGTATTGATGCGCCCTCTAGGCAACAACCTTTCTCACGCAGCAGGTGTTATTCAGTGAGGTGCGACCTGGACGGTAGCGTCTCCCATGGCTGGAGATATGGTAGAGGCGTATATGTGGTGGGCATGGATTTTCTCGGACTATGGGAGGTTGTAGATCCACCAAACCAGGCGGTGTTCTCACTGCTAGGGCGTGTACGGTCTATTTTAGGCCGTCACTTTGCGGGCGAGGTGGTGTTCTAGGCGAAAAAGCCTTCCTTTTACCCCGGTCCACATTCCCACAACGGTCAGGAGGAAGTTATTTAGCACCGATATGGTTCCGCATTGATGTGTTTGTTAAGTTATTCAGTAAGGTTTTTGAGGATTTCTTTGAACACTTGTGAACGTTCTCTGAATTTGTTTTTGTAATTGCTTGTTCGCCCCACCTGCACTGGAGGAGGAAGTTATTTAGCACCGCTATAGTGCCCCATTGAAGGGTGTGGTAAGTTGTTCAGTATAGTTTTTAAGGATTTCTTTGAGCACTTGTGTACTTTCTCTGACTTTGTTTTTGTAATGGCTTGTTCGCCTCACCTGCACTGGGTGAGAAATGTTTTCAATATCTGGTTACATGGAATCTGATATCGTTTTTCTTTTTTTTCAGCGCTGTTATCACAAGTCGGTGCCCCATGTACGGTTTCTAAAAACTGGCTGCAATCCACGCTGTGAAGGTGTTTGGAAAGCAAAGCTATAAATGACACCTACAACAAATGCTTATGCGACGTCACTAGAATGTGCATACGTGGCTTTATGAAGAGTGAAACCAGATAATCTGCCTGGCATTACCTCGAATTCGTAGGGGCGGCGTCCTGGACGCAGAGGCGTCGGCCACGGCCTTGCTAGAGCGGCGAACTCCGTTGCAGTATCCGGACGCGCGCCAGCAGAAAAAAAAACGGCGGGGAGAATCATTCCAAGGGTGAGGCAGTGGAACTTAGTCATCCTGTTATGCTAGCTCGGGGCTACATCACCGCACGACAAAAGCGCGGACATCTGAAACAAGTCGGCAAGTGAGCTTAGCGATTCCCACTTAGGACCATTGAAACTAGTTAGGAAGTTTAAGAGTAGCCAGAAAGCTTTGGGAACTCTTAAAATGGTTATTTATCAGAACCAGTTGCTGCTTTTCCCTTTCGCAATACCTGTTAAAACACAACCGAATTGGTATTCACAAATTTATAAAACGGTGTTCCATTCGTAATGAGCAGTGTGCAAAAGGTAGTGTTTGTTTAGCGGACAGTTGTCTGTATGTACTCACTACATTTTTTTTCGTGCCCTGCAAACCAAACTTTAACGTATCATTTCCGTACAACCACTAACTTCTGTGCTGACCGGGTTGCTCCGGAGGTGCTGTCGAACAATTCATCAAGCCGGGCGAAGGAAGCACGCAGTGGACGCGAAGCTACGCCTAAACACGCCGAAAACAATCGTTGCTAAGACAGACGAGAAAGCCGGGTGATGTCGATGCGCCTGCCTGTGTGAGCGCGGTGGAACGCTGTGTAAATTCGCTGCGCCATCCACACTGTGCTCTCTGAGCAAAAACCTCCCTTCCCTCCGCAGCCGCATTTACATTTTTTTGCCCACCTGCCAAGAAATAACCATTATTAGGTAAAACTAGAAAGCAGTGTTCTCAAATGGTCATGTCACAACCTCTACTTGCGAAAAAAAAGCTGGCAGAGTGTCCCTGTTTAGTATGCCGCGACCCCGCAACAGCGTCGAAGCCCCGCAAACTACTCCACTGCGCAGTTTCTCATATGTCGCCGCTGTATTGTCGGATCGAGGTGGGCGTTGTGGGACATGCGCGAATCTTTTTTGCTGGCAGGCAACTACCACCTTACAATTATTGACATGCTATGACACCTGTCGCCGCCACTTCATCCTGATATGTTCAACTCAGACGCCCACCTACACGGCCAGCAGGAGTAAGAAAATGCGTTAGTGAGTAACAGTGCCACAGCACCACCAATCTTATTCACTCCCCAGTGCCAGCCGATGGGGTCGCGTGACTGGTCGCCATACATTAGTTTATCCCGACGACGCATATACGTGTTCCCATTTGATGTTGAACCGAATAGGATTGGATGGAAGTTTCATGAATACGCTTTCTCCCTATACCCAGACAAGCCGGGCTATGTTCTTCAGCGCTAATTCTGATTCAGCCCGTTTTAAAAGTGCGCAGTTTTCACCCGTGCAGTCTTGACGTTGCTGCACTAGTGAGGCGTATGATTTGCAGGTGTGCTGCGTCCCATGCGGTCTGGTTTCAGCCAATCATGGCTCTTTCGAAACAGACATGCTTTTAACGGCCATGAAATGGGCCAAACTAAGAATTCCGCCTCTGAATAGCAGCCCGAGCGCCTGTTCCTTCGCCAGGGCGTCTCCCGCGGCTTGGCAATATTCTTTCATAGGGATATGTGTACGCACTCGAACCTACACTGTACCTTTCTTGTTTTGTGTACAAATTACTCTAGTTAGTAGGCGTCACTTATGGCCTGTTGTGCCGCGCAAAATTGCGCAGCCCTAAAGTACGTACTTATCCGCTATCATAAAACTCAAAGACCCAAAGTTTCAGCGTTCGGTTTCCCAATATGCAACTGCACGGGTCATTATTTGCAAATGTTATTCCGCGATTGGTGTTTAGGTAAATCATTGCTGAGCGCAAGTTCTCCGCCAAAACCATTATTACGTTTCCGCACTTATTCATTTCGTAACATCGGTTGGAGCTTGAGATGGCCAACCCTTAAGCATCCACCAGTCTTGATGAATTTAATGTTAAAACGGTTTCAGGTGATCACTGAAGATTACAAAGCTGAGTTTTAGTATCGTTGTGGTGTCGTGATTGACGTCGCTGGCATGGAACTTCGATAACCTTGCCTCAAGCAAGAAGGAGTGTTCTCGTAAATTTGGTCGATGTTCACGTACTCTACTCTGTAAGAGCGACCTATAGTCGCAAAGGGATCATTTGCACACCGAGCCTTTAAAAGCGTGGTCTATTTCATGGTCGAGCAAATTATTCGCGTCCGGGCCATGTGGACTCAATGGTAACATACAGCAGCTTCTCTATTCAAGTCGCGGCTCTTCTACCGTACAAAGTGGATGCTACCGATGACCACAGGAGAAACGAATGAGGGTCTATGACGTGTCATTCTCATTCTGAGCCAGTGCTACCGCGATATTAAGAACGCTATAATTTTTTTTTCCAATATTGGCCAATCTCCCAAAGTAAGTATGCTTCTTTTGACGTACATCCGCTAGAGGCACATGTGCTCGAGCGCTCCGTTGGAACTACAGATGTGATGCACACACTGTTTTTCCGTGTGGGGAATTTTTTCCTTTTGGGGGAAATGACGGCTGGTGTTTCGGCCATTACGGAAAACGGAAATCTGTAATAAATGCAAACAGTTTTTGAAGTGGTAGAGAAAAACAGAAAAATATAGTCAGTAGACCGTACCTCACAGTATTTATTACTTTATTTTCTCTTAGAATGTTCCCTAAACACTTCGTCCCATTTATATTGAGTAAATGCAGTCGTGTTACCGCAAGCCACAGGTACCCGAGACCTATTGTAGCCCAGTTTATAAAACCGAAGACAGCATAGAGGAAAGATCACTGTATGACAAAGATCTAGTAATGCATGAAGCAGCCGTGGCTGAACGTTTGAATCCTGTTCGCATGCATTCCTGCGCAAAATGCGAAAACTATTTCAGGTGGGCTTTATTCTGCGTGCTGTCAACATGAGATGGCTCTAGCAGTCCTTACGCTGAATAAAATGTACACAAATTACTCAACAGTGCTTTGTTCTCTTGCATACTGGCACATTTACTTAGAAGATAAGGATGTAAAGGAACCGTGCTGTTTTGTATAAAATGTGAAATGCATAGTGAAATGCTGCTGAGCAGCAAGTCTAGTGCAATTTCGAACGCTGGAAAGATGCTTCCCTGAACGACATCTGCGTCCGCAAAGCTACGCAAAGTTCACATGTATGGCGCTGGCTGACGCGCAAATCCGAACTATGATCCAAGTAAGCATATATCGGCTGCACAAAGCTAACGCAGGGACTTCTACAGTGAAATTGTCAGAAATAGTTCCTTTTTGAACCTTGAAATTGAACTGTCCTTCCCCAGTACGGAACATCATGACATGCACAAACACGTTGAGGAAGAAAGAAGAGAAAGTAGCTCCGCTAGCTAACGGCTAGGCTTCAAAATGTGATACCCCTTTAAGTCGCCAGACGCACGGCGTCCTGAACGAAAACCGTCACAGAGCGTACAAAAACAAACTGAAGAGCTTCGAAAGCTTAACGAAGAAGCGGGCGAGAAGGCATGCATTCCTTAACTGAAGGACGACACAACTCTTTCCGTGCACGAGGTGGAAGAAATCTGTCTCGGGTGTTCAAATTAGTATTAATAGTCTCTTAGTGGAACAACCCTCAAGTGCATAGACCTCCTTGAACGATATATATACCAAACGGGTCCAGCGTTCCGAAGTGAAAGCTCCGCTTTCGATCAGCGGCTACTCTACTACAACACTCAACAGGACGGCCACCGATAAGATGAAGAGAAAGAAGCGGGAAGCTCTTCCTAAAAAGTAATAAACATGGCACAGTAGATGTAGGTGGCAGTTTTTGTAACCTTTAACAAGACCGGGAGGACTAGCCTAACGCAACCGACTGCATGAAAAGCATGACACACCACATCAGCGCGCAATACGTGAGTATTGCTGGGAAGGCTTTGTCTTTCAGATGTATGTAAGATGTATGGGCCCAAGCCAGAACCGAGGACTTTTACCAAACCGCGAATAGCATCCAACCACAATAAACGCACGCGGCACACCTTCTTCATTGACGAGTCTCAAGTGAGAACCAGGGACTCACAACGACGGCATGTTCCTCCGCATTTTTACACTGTGGCCTAGTGCACAGACGTGAAGCATTGCGAAGCAAAAGCTGGAAAAATGGTGAGCGCCCCATTTACTATAAACCCGAGAGGCTGGCCACCATTTCGAAGTGAAGAATGGGGAAGACGGAAGCTTGTTCTAGAGGAAAATAAACTTGGCATCTTAGAAGACACTCAGACTTCCTTACAATAGATATTTGAACATGCATGGGGTCTTGGGCGTGCGTGCGTGCGCGCGTGCATGTGTACTTTACTTCGTGTGAGCGCACGAGCGTATGAGCAGACCTATGGCTGGCGAGCCTCTTCTTTTGTGTTACTGCAAATGTACTCGTTCTGAGCTTAGCGTCATTAGAGTGTTTCCCTTAGCGGCACCTCTGTGCCTGTGCCACGCGAAATCTCTGAATTTATAGTTGACCGTTCCCCTAGAACGTTCCTCGATAATTACCTAAGGTAAAAATCGTGACACAAATAATTCGAAGGCCCTCTAAAGGCGGTTTACAGGGCTTTTTGTCACAGAAGTTAGAATCTAAACTAGTTAAAAAAATGAACAGGCTATTTTCGAGGGGCGATTTCCCAACGCTAACATTTAGCATGTCTTTGAGCACCAATTTTTCTGATGAAGAATGGTTTGCAATTCAAACAGCTCGCTCTTTATTTACACTTTCGCCACTTCTGCCATGAAAATAAATCGAATGAAGATTTCTTCCTTTTTTACCACCGATTCTCTCATCATCGATGGATCCCCTCCGGCGTCTTCGACTGCCGCTAACTTTGCCAGTGCTTTTGTCTTTTGGCGGAACGAAGCTAGGCCACTGCCATGGGGATGCTTGTCACGCCATCCATTTCTTCATTTCCGGCACACCTCGCCTGCTTTGCTAAAACGATTCGGATCAGGCTCTCTCGTTCCTCTTTCTCTTTCTATTTCTCTCTTCAATCTACATACTAACTTCTTTCTTCGACTGTACTAATTTTGCCTTATCTGGTTCGTTTTAATAAAACAAAACCTTCTTGGCCAATCCCCCTGAGTGGGTATGCGCCACGTTATGGGCCACCACAACCACCACCACTTTCAGCGCAAAGGCTTCAGCTTATATTATTTCAACTCTTGCCCTCGCCTAGGGACCTTAATGTGCAAGAGTCAATTCCCTTTTTTACACACCATAAATTGAGGTCGCACTGTATCGGCAAAGCGGTCCAGTTAGTTTATTCCTAGGAGGGAACAAACTCCACGAAAGCTTAGGTTTTCTCAAGATACACATCCGAATCTATGGCGGCAAAATGACACAAAAAAGCAATTTCATCTAAAACAACACACTCACAGGAAAATTGTGCTTACCGCGTCCTTCCACGGCAATCTTAAGAGGAGTTTACCAACTCCCTCTAAAAAAACTTGGTGTGATGGATGAAATATTTTATGTATTTATTGAGAAAGGTAAGGTTAATTTTAAAAAAATTGAACCTACTATATCGCATTCCCAAACAGAGTGTTGTCCAATTTTAATCATGTGTACGGTAGAAAATATTGCAACAGTTCGCCGAAAAGGTCTCAAAGCACCTAAACATTGGTTTGCTGTTGCAAAGATTTCTTACGCAACCTATAAGCGATTTATCGTGAGTATGTAATACAAATAACGATACAATGCCTTTCTCTATCGTCCTTTCTGCTACCTTTGGAAGCATAAGATCTGTAATCTTATTTATAGCGAGATAACGGCAATGTTCTGTACATTCATTCCTGAAGCCTAACTCATCAAACTGTCTTCATCAATGCTCCGCTATCCTCAGGTTGTAACTCGCCTGGGCAAATTCTAATGCAGATAAGTAGAACGGGAAGCCCGGAACTTTGTAAAGCATCTTTTTAAAGCAGAGCTTTCTAATCCTCTCTTGCGCCGCCGATCGTAACTCCAAACCCACGGCAGAAAAGCTAAATTCACATCGTGGGTGTCCAGAGAGGCCAAATTATGGTTTTGGGGATGTTGCATCTCCAAGCGCCTTTAGGAAGAAATGCATTCCGTGCCCGCAATCAATGGTGAGCCGACGTCTCATTGCACCATTCAAACGTGGCTGAAGCTTTGAGTTTTGAACAACTTTCCCTTCATTCGGAAGCTTTATTTGTTAGTATTGATATCGACTGCTATTACCCACAGCTGGATGTGCAATGAGGATGACGTTGATTTTCTTATCGCAAGTCTCAACTGCTATGTTATGCCGATATAAGCCTAGACAGCAGACATGAGGCATAACTTCAAGCTTCGCGGTTTACCACAGTCAAGCCGTTCCCATTAAAAAATGTACTCATGTACTTCAAACAGCGTGTTTCCGTGTTCACCTATCGCGAACTCGAGGTGAAACGTTTGCCCTTAGCCTAGACAGATTAGAACAGTTGCGGTTATTCTAGCAAAGTTAGACACTACGCAGTGCCCATAATACTGGCTGCCTTTTCGACTAGGCTAGATAGGAAGATATGTGCACCGTGAACAGCGCATTGATAGACATTCGTGTCCACGTGGGTTTCTAGAGCACCTCCAAGACGCATATAGTCCAACAAATGAATTAGATCAGAAGCACTTTGATTGTGTGCACCAAAAAAATGATACCGGGAACATGAAAAGCACGAAACCGCAACACAACCACAAAGTAGAGTGTAACATGCGCGGAGCGTTGGAAAGTTTTGTAATGGGGAGTGCAGCGTGTTCTCTTCCCAAATTCGATAGGGTGCAGCCCTACAGGGGTGTCTTTGGTGCCGTGGTATTATGAAAATTTCTAGGTTATTGGTAGGGGCGGCTGATGGATTAGGTTTGAATTTGCGCACCATATTTTATAACATGTAATTAGAGCTGGCTACGGCTAACTGACAAAAAATTATGTAAGGTAGTAATATAAACTGGACAGTGGCATATGTATGGGAAATTATAGTACGCAAAAAAAAACGCCTTTGCTTTTTTTATAATCAAACAAACTGCGCACCTTTAAGGTTCAACAAAATTTGTAAATCATGTAATAACTACAAAAGCTTTAAGAGTTCAAAATTACCGCAACTCTAAAACTATCTTATATTCATATGTTATTTCTTAGAACAATAGTTCACCAGCACTTCCCTCCATACTATCGGTTTCGTGAAGACTGCAAACGTGAGTGATGATAGACGGCAAGGCGAAGTCCGAATAACTTAGCTTAAGTAGTGGGGTGGTGTTGTCTGTGCCACATAACCTTCTTGAATCGCTGTGCTTACCCGTGCATGCTGACAGCTCAGCGAGTGTGTTAAATAAATGAATAATACGTCGGCGCCTGGCGCTGACGAGATTCCTGCTGGCTTTTACAAGAGGTTTCTCCCGGCCATTCAGGGTGCGCTCCTTGCCGTAGGGAACAGCTTCCTGCTCCACGGAGTAAGGCCGCAATCCTTCCCCGGGAGGTCGCGTAACCTTGATTGCGATGCCACGCGGAGATCCTACGTGGCCCGAGGCGTATTCACCACCGCACTCCTCAACACCGACTCCACGGTAGTAGCATGCATTTTGGTCACACGCACAAGTGCTGTTTTCCCCTATATTACAAAGAAGCGCAATCGTTCATGGTACGCGGCCGCATAATTTTCTCGCCCCAGGCGCACGCGGAATTTTTCAGCTATGCGACGAAGATTGACTCCTCTGGATGCTTCATTTACCTAGATCAAGGTAAAGTCTTCGGCAGAGTGCAACATCGACACTTGGCAGGCGTTTTGCGTCAATACGGCTTTCCGCCACACGACATCCTGAGTGTTCTTCTATTTCCCTGTTGAGGTTCAATATAGTTCCCGAATTCCTCGCTGAAGCCTTGTGAACTCTCTGTGAATTGAGTCGCAGTACCTCGGTCCCCACCCCAGAAATTTCTTATACAGTTTATTGAATGCCCGATTATGTAGAAACTGGTTGGATAATATTATCTTTTAATGCAACGCTGGTTCCCCTAGTCGTAATGGTTTTGTATGCGATTTATAATAAAATATAGTTTACAATATACAGAAAAACGGAGCGGGGGGCTTCGTCAATAAGAACCATATTGTTTTTGCTGAGAAGGGGGGGGGGCTCACATGTATTCATGCACCGTCTAGGCAACAACCACTCTCTCACGCAGCAGGTGTTAGTCATCGAGGTGCAAGCTGGACAGCAGCGTCTCCCACGGCTGGGGAAATGGTAGCGGTGTATAAGTGGTAGGCTTGGATTTTCTGGGGCTCTAGGAATGGTTGTAGATCAATCGAACCAGGCGATGTTCCCACGGCTGTAGCGTGTACCTTCTTTTTTCGCCAGACACTTTGGATGCGAGGTTGCGTTTCTAGGCGAAAAAGCCTTCTTTTAGCCCTGTCCACGTGCCTGCAACGGTCAGGAGCAAGTTATTGAGCAACGTTATGCTGCCGCATTCAGGTGTTATGTGGTTCAATATAGTTTTTGAACAATTTGTTTGAACACGTGTGAACTTTCTGTGAATTAGTTTTTGTAATAGCTTGTTCCCACCCCAAACTTTAAGTGAGGAGTGTCTTTAATAGACTGGTTACAATGAATCTGATTCATACTTTTTTCTGTTTTTAGGGCGGCGATGTTACCACAATTCGATGCACCCGATATATGCTTTCTAAAAAAACATCTGCAATTCCACGCTGTGAAGGTAGTTGAAATGCAAACCTGTTAACGACCCCACAACAATTGCCCGTGCGACGTCACAAGAATTTGCACACGTGGTTCTACAAAAAGTGAAACCATAGATTCTACCTGCTATTACCCTGAACTCGCAGGGGCGGCGTCGCCAACGGAGAACCGTAGACCACGGCCGGGCTAGACCTACGGACGCCGCCGCAGTATGCGGACGCGCGTCAGCAGGAAGAAATCGGCGGGGAGCGTCATTCGAAGGGTGAGACCGTGGAACCTAGCCATCCCGATGTGCTAGCTCGGGGCTAAATGACGGCACAACACAAGCGCGGACACCGAAACAATTCGGCATCATAGCGATTTGATTACCATTCATACCGATTTAAACTAATTCCTTTAGTAGGTTTAAGAATTTCGAGACAGCTGAGGGAACTCGTATAATCGCTTCTTGTCAGTACCAGTTGCCCTTTTCGCCTGTTTCAATACCCATTAAAGGGACCAAGAAAAGCCTTTTGTAAAAGTTACAAAAGGCCTTTATTGTCGCGTAGTACCAATATAGCGATGCAATGCCGTTGGAATTATTGATCTACATTCAGTATTAGCTGCGCCAGAAGCAATTAAGGGCACCTCTTCCCCTTGCCGATCGATTCTTCCTTCCTCTCTGCTTCTTTCAAAGCAGCTGGAAACACTGGGAATAGCCATGTGACATCACGACGCTCGACTTCCATTCTCCGCTAGCTACATTCCTGCGCCTAGGCACGCGTCAATCGCTGCAGACCCGCCTTTGCCTCGGGATGGCTCAGGAAGGAGGTAGAGCAGCCGGAAGCCAATGGCAGGGACGTTGTTGGCGACCGACGATCGGCCGAATCAGGGGGCGCCTCGCCGTTGCGTCAGCCGCGATCGGCGTTGCGTCAGCCGCGGTCGGCTCGCTGCGGCGGCGCGCTCATGGGCTGAGAAAGGCGATCTTGAAAAATTGTTTACAAATTATCCGTACAACGAATGGGGCTCACACTTGGCCAAAAATACCCCGTTATGTGTTCTACCACCTGAATACATTTGATTGCCACCTTCACAAAGCTTTTTCGGGTCCCCTTAAAGCACAACCGAATCGGTATTCACCAATTTAGAAAATGGAGTTCCATTCGCGGTAAGCAGTGCGCAAAAGGTAGCGTTTGTTTAACGGATAGACGTCTGTATGTGGTCTCTACATTTTTTCGTGACTGCAAACCAATCTATAACATATCTTTTTCGTACGACCACCTAATTCTGTGCTGTCCGGGTTTCCCCGGAGGTGCTGTCGAACAATTTAATCAAGCTGTGCGAAGGAAGCCCGCAATGGACGCAAAGATACGCCTATACAGGCCTAAAACAACCGTTGCTAAAGCAGACGAGAAAGCCGAGTCGCGACGATGCACCCGCCGTCGTGAGCGCGCTGAGAACGCTTGGTAAATTCGCCGCGTCATCTACAGTGTGCTCCGTAAGTGAAAACCGCCCTTCCCTCCACAGCCGCGTTTGGCGTTCTTGTCCGCCACGCCACGAAAGAACCGCCGGCTGGTAGATGTAAAAGCTTTGCGTTACAATTACCATCTCACACTCTAAACTTCGGAAAAGGAAAGCTGGTAGAGAGTCATCGTTTAGTATGCCAAGTACGAGCAACAGCACCAATGCACCGCACAACTCCGACACAGCGCAGTTTCCCGTTTGTCGCCGTTATACTGTCGGAAGCGAAGCATCCAGGCACGCGTTGTGGGACATGAGCGACTTTTTTTGCTGACATGCAACTACCACCTTACAGGGATTATGATGCTATGACGGCTGCCGCCGCATCGTCATACTCAGTGATATTTTCAACTCGGACGAACACCGACACGTCCAGCAGCAGTCAGGAAATGCGATGGCCGAGAAACAGTGCCGCAGCACAACCGTGCTTATTCACTCCCCAGTGCCGGCCGCTGGGGTCACGGGACTTTTCGCAATACATTAGTTGATACCGACGACGCATCGACGTGTTGACGTTTGACGTTGAATGGAATAAGATTGGATGGATGTTTTATGAATACAATTTCTCGCTATACCCATACAACCACGGCTATATTCTTCTGTGGTAATTCTGATTCTCAAAATTTTAAAAATCTGCTGTTTTCGCCAGTTTCGTCTTTACGTTGTTGCACTTGTGAGGCGTATGATTTTTAGGTGTGCTGCGTAACATGTAGTTGACTGGGAGGAGCGGGAGGAATGCCTTCATGATGAGGAGAAGTCAGCCTGACAGGGAGCTTGGTGTCCTAGTTCACATGAACATGAAAGGTGCGAAAGTGAAAGGAAGCGAAGACACAAAAAAATTACACCATCTTCCCGTAGGGGAACACTGATTAGTATGCAAAGCAGCCATGGTGTCGATTCAATTCCCCAGTAGTTTTCAGTGCGTCGTTTCCGTTAGGTTGAGGTACGTAGCTAACGTTATATTTACAGTTTGGTTTCCATGGTAACTATCACACTTTTCACTTACCGGAACTACAAAATGGGAAATTGCGTTGAGCCCATGCCTGTTTCGCATACTACTCAGGGTTCCCCTACGGGAAGGTGGTGTAACTTTATCTGATGCGACGGGGCTATGTCCCTCCCTTGTCGTTGTTGCGCCATCCACACCCCCACTGCGCATGCTCGGCTTGCTGAACGCCCTGTGGTGTCTTACCCTTTAATGGCTCCTGGAGCGACAGTGTTACCGGTGTCTTCCTGGGCCGGCCCGAGATGAGCCGAGCATGCACTTGGGGTGTGGACGGCGCCACAACAAGGGAGGGACATAGCCCCGACCAAGAGATGCTGGAGCGACAGTGTTGCCGGTGTCTCCCTGGGCCGGCACGAGACGAGCACGCTTCCCCTTTAAGGGCTCCTGGAGCGGCAGTACTGTCGGTGTCTTCCTGAGCCGGTGGATGGACGGACGACGGACGACGGAGCCGAGAGCAAGAGATGCTTTGCATCTACAACTCATACAGACCACTACAAACACAAATGAGCACACAGAAACTGACAGACGCAGTATCGGGCACACAGCACACGCACAGTAGTAAAGTTAAAGCAAACTTTCACAGAGTTTCGTTCAGGCCGTAATCGCGGAGAAATGTCACCAAGGCCCTTGTACTTCTTGATGCTGCGGCAGTTGACTGCCATTGGCCAATGACGCCGCAAAGTTTCAGGGGTGCATGCATCTTCACGCAGTCCCAAAGTCGTCTTCAAGTTTAGCCGCAGGGTGTCGTAACGGGGACACACACACAGTACATGTTCTATGTCCTCACGAACACTGCATACGTTACAGTGAGGAGAAGCAACTCGGTGCATAATGTACAAGTAATGGCCGGTAGAAGCAACGTTGAGGCTAATGCGGTGAACAACTGCTTCGTCGCGCTTTCCTCCGCCACATGCCATTCGGAAACTGCTGGCGGGATCAATTCTGTATAGTGGCTGATAATTATTTGATCTATCCGTCCATATTGAGAGTTGTAACTGCTGCTCCACGGAGTACGCAAGTGTCGCGGCGTCACGTCGAGAGAAAGGAATCGGGTTGATGACACTAGATTGGGTGTGGGTCACGCAAGCTGTTTCGTAGGCCACCACATTCCCATTCACTCCACAATGTCCAGGTGGCCACTGTAACAATACCACGTGAAGCAAGCTAGCAGCCTGTGTATGCAGGATTTGTATTTCATGGTACAGTTGTTCGCGCGGAAATGATGCCAGTTGTTGAGGCGCCACCCGCGAATCTGTGAAAATAACCCACACAGAAGGTTCTCGTCCAATTATCTACTGCAAAGCGGAGCGCCAGGCAGCAAGTTCTGAGATTGTCGATGTTGTTTTGTGGCTTAACCTGGCCGCAATTCTGGTCCACGATGATGGAAACCAGATTCCAATAGCAGATGAAGTGGCCGCTACCGATGCATCGGTGTAGATATGTTTGTAGTTACGGTGGCAATTCCACATGTGCTCTAGAGTAAAGTACTTTAGAGCTGTAATTGGTAACCTCGACTTATTACCGATGCCCGGTACTTTGTTTGCAGCCTGACGCTGTTTTGAGGGGCAAGTTCATAGTCCTAGGATGGTCTTCAAAGGTACTGGCCCTTGATCTAGACGCTCAATATCTTCAAAAAAACGGGACCTTGGTGCCAAGTAGGCCACACATTCTAATAAAATATGCTCAACGGTTTCTGCGGAAGAACAGTTATAGCCGTACGGGTTGGTCGTCAGTCCGAGGCGGAAAAGGTAACTGTTGGTGTAGGCCGAGTTCAGTCGTACGCGATGATATAATGTCTCCAGCCTACGAGGGAGCTGTCTTGGAAGTCTTAATGTCAATTCATGGTCAAGCGCGTGCAAAAATACTTCGTTATTCGGTTCGTTGCGCCATAGCCGGTTTCTTTCTGTTACTGCAAAGCGATGGGCCAGGGTAGAAGCGTCTGCTTTTGTAAAGTGCACTTTGCGGTATTTCCGGTGGTTAAGGCCCATACGGGCCGCTTCATCGGCTTTTTGATTTCCAATATTACCACAGTGGCCAGGTATCCATTTCCATTTTATAGTGTGTCCAGCAATGCAAGCGAGGTGGTGAAGGTAGGTGACATCGGTGGCTTCGGTATGGTGAGGGGAAGACCTGGTCCTCCTTGACAAAACTTGCAGAGCTGCCTTGGAGTCAGTAAAGATGCTTCACTGATGCGGCTGGTGGCGTAGGAAGTAAACAATTGCTTCTTTAAGGGCATATAGCTCAGCCGCTGTAGGTGATGTTGGTCGCTCCAGACGAAATGAAAACATTTCACCCGTAAGGGGCAAGTACATTCCAGATGAACAGGATTTCCCTCTTTCGACGGTGCCCTTTGCAGTTCCATTGCCAACAGATGATGTTATTCAAAGCCCTGGTATTTGCCTTTTGATAATGAGGGGCGATTGCATGGCTTGGATGCTTTCTTAAGAGAGGGTCGAGATTCTATTTCGGCCAGTCCTGCTTCGAAGTCTCCTAGTTTAGAAATGATACCAACCTGCGCTTGAAATGGTTTGTAGCTAGGGCCCATGGCCTGCTTAACCTACTTAGAAATGTTTTCAATGCTTGCCATAAATTCCCCTTTTGTGACATAGATGGAGCTACAGTCTGATTCCTCTCTGGGGGGACTGCGGAGGGATCGTGATGCCACGACGACTTCGCTGTCAATGGGGGAGTTGTTATCACTATCTATGGGGTCATTGGCATTGACCACGTTTGCATTGGCGAGTGTGGCTACCAGTTGTTGTAGTTTATTTACCTTGAAGCTAAGCTTTTCGCTTTCTCCCAGGGTGTTCAATAGCAGTTGTTTAAGTACAGCTACCTCGCTATATGATGACGGTGGTGATGTTCGGGAGCTACCACCTCAGCCCAGCTCACCCTTGTGGATGTCTGGTTGTTGATCTCCAGGGAGGCATGCTTGGGTTGCGCACGGGTAGTGCCAGGTTGCTTTCCCGTGTTAGCGGGTGGATCAGCAGCGGCACTCTGCTTGCGGAAGCCTGGCATCGTTGTGTTCCGACGGGGTTCGCTAGGAAAAGACGAAGGCTTAAAGCGTCGCGTGCAGCTTTTGTCTCCAAAGGGGTGGTCTCCCTGGCAGAGCGGGTATATAGGCGTACATAGATACGGATTGTCTTCCGAGGTGTGCTGCCCACATCCCTGGCAGCGGCTGGAAGCAGATTTGGGCAGACGTCAGCCCTACGCCTCACTGCTCCGCTGGCCAGGCATGCTTCCGATTATTGCTTGTGTATGTAGCAGCGAAATTCCGCTCCTCCGTAGTATATAAGGAGGGTGACTTAGGGTCCGTCAAATGCGATGAGAGCGGTGTTTGTCGTCCCCATACGCCTGGCGTGTATTACTTGGGAGTTGGCTGAATTCACGATGTTTTCAGTTATATCTTGCCGTGTGTCCTCGGTTGGAATCCCGTGTATCACTCCTGTACAGGCGTCTCCGGAGCGGTGACATAAAGGAGGGTACAGCAGGCACGATTCGTAATGTTGAGTTGGCGCACCATGCTGTACGTTTTCGCCCTCTCTATGCTTGCGGTGCTCATAACAAACACGTTTCTAGCCGCGTTGGGAGGTAGGATGGCTTCTGTGGCTTGTAGTTTGGTGAGCCCAGCAGCAACGAGGGTTGTCGAGCGTAGGATGGTGGCGCTTATTTTAGAGGCATATCGAGTCATCCTTGCGGGTGGAATACGACTTTCACCTGCTCCCGTGATAGGGGGGTAGACGTAGTGCATGCTTAACAGTTCCTTGCTTAGTCGGAGCGCCCCGCACGGGGCACCTTGAGTAATCTTGGTGACGGTACTAGCGATACCGCGGACCCCGAGCCCCCCAACATAAGCTGTGTCCTACCGTGGTGATGTGTTTTTAAGGTGAAGGGTAGAAACCTCTAACGGTGGCCGTCGGAGCCGTGGTCAAGCTCCGGCCGATGGGCTCCCTGCCTGTCTACCAGGCAGGGAGCTTCGGGACCTCTTTGACTACCAGGGTAAGGTCAAAGGAGAAAGTAACCCCGTCTCCCTGCTTTTCAATGTATCATATGGCATTTTCTAAACCCCCCCCCCCCAGAGTGATCGGCCCCCGAAAAGGGGCCGCACCGAAGTTTCTTTTCCTCCTTTGCAATCGATCTCTCCCCCAAAGCCTGATAATTTCTCGCGGTTTCTGGTCATGGAATCTGTTGACAAGACAAAGCCCATCACTTCCCAATTTGTGTTTCTAATCTCCAAGTTTCTTGAAAGCCTTATCGGAAAGTCGTATAAGGCTTAGAAACTCACAACGGGAGAAGTTTTGATAGAAGTAGAAAGCAAGCAACAATCCTCTAACCTCCTCAAGCAAACGCGCATGGTAGATGTTGACATCAAGATCACGCCCCATCGCAGCCTCAATAGCTGCCAGGGCGTGATCTCTGATCGGGATCTAATGAATGAGACTGAAGCAGACCTGCTCGAGGGCCTCCGAGAGCAGGGCGTGACAGCAGTGAGGCGAATCACCATACGCCGAAATGATGAAATAATTCCAACCAAGCACATAATCTTGACACTTGACCGCTCTAACCTTCCTCAGTCGGTCAACGCAGGCTTCTTGAGATGTCCAATCCGACCCTACGTGCCGAACCCGCGCCGCTGTTTCAAGTGTCAGCGGTTTGGGCACGGCACAACGTCTTGTCGTGGTAAATTGACGTGCGCAAAATGTGCAGCACATGATCATCAAACTGACAATTGTAAATCCGAGAACTTCACCTGTGCCAACTGCCAGGGACCACACGCTGCCTATTCTAGGAGCTGTGGAAAGTTCAAAGAAGAAAAACAGATCATTGCATTGAAAGTCAACGAAAACATCTCCTTCCCAGAGGCACGGAAGAGGTTCGCCTCCTTCCCTCTGGGCAGGTACGCCGACGCAGCTCGCCGGGGGGCGGAGCGGCGTCTTGTTTCGGTGGGGACCCAGTACCGAGAGTCGGACTTGGTCCCGCCGCCGCCCCCCCCTGGGTTGCCTCTGGTAGCCCAACCCGCCACCACGCCGCTTGCTCAGGCAGCAGCGGTTGTGGTGGCAACCTCATCTGTCGAGGCCGGTGCCGCTCCCGTCCGTGCCTCCCCATCGTCCAGTGCGTTGGAGTGTGCCATGGACACCACGAGCCCCGCACCGGCTCCCACCGCCACCGCACCGCCCGTGCCACTTCTGGTGCCTCCGACACCACCGGCGGTGGCGGGTCAAACGAAGGGCCCCCGAAGGGGGGCCAAGTCCGGGGGGCCAGGTTCCACGGGCACACCCAGGACATCGGACGACGAGATGGACGTCGTGCCATTCTTACCTGCAACGCAGCGCAAGGAGCGGCCTCCGACGTCCAAGCCTACAGATAGGCCGCCCAAAAAGCCCAATCCAAGAGTCACAGCCCCGAAAGACGACACATAAACATACACACTCCAGTAGCTCTCACACTAAATAATGCGAAAAGAAAATATTGTTCAATGGAACTGCAGAGGCCTTCTGAATAATCTTGACGACGTGTATGAGATTCTGCATACCAATCAGCCAAGTGTAATGTGTGTTCAGGAAACACATTTGAATTCTAAACAATCAAATTTCTTGAATAGTTACCTGGTATACAGGAAAGACAGGGATGGCTGCACACACTCTTCTGGCGGTGTGGCCATAATCGTCCGGAAATCCTTAGCATGCCACCCTGTCACCTTGAACACTATCCTTGAGGCTGTAGCAATACGCTTAATAATATTTAATAGGTTGATAACGGTATGCTCCATATACATTCCTCCTGATGTTACACTTTTGAGTTCTGACTTCGAGGCGCTGGTTGACCAGCTGCCCGAACCATACATTCTAACAGGCGACCTTAATTCTCACAATTCTCTTTGGGGCTCTTCTCGTACGGATGCCCGAGGTCGCTTGATAGAGAGGTTTCTTACATCCTCTCGAGCATGCCTTTTCAACAATAAACAGCCTACATACCATAACATAGGTCACAACACATACTCATGTCTTGACTTGGCTATTGGCTCCGCAGTTCTCTTTCCTCTTCTCGAGTGGGGTGTGGGCACGGACCCATATGGCAGTGACCATTTCCCCACTTCATTAACGTATATAGGTAAAGGCCCGAGCAGTCCATCTTCCCATAATAGGTTCAATGAAGCACGAGCTAACTGGAACACATTTACAGAGACATCCAAACTACACCACACATCCATAGGACACCTACACGTTGAAGAAGCTACCCAACTCCTCACGGCGCACATCCTCGACGCCGCCGAAAAGTCCATTCCCCACGCCTCTGTTGCCCCGCGCAACCAGCGGAGGCCGTGGTGGAATGAGGACTGTAGGCGGGCGCGAGAGGCCCAGAACAAGGCGTGAGGTATCCTTCGCCGGTACCCCACGTCGAGTAAACTCCTCTTGTTCAAACGGGCCAAGGCGTTAGGAAAACGTGTGCGCCGTGAGGCAAAACGAGAGAGTTGGCGTACATTCATAACATCAATAAACTCCTACACAGACACACGGAAAGTATGGACACGAATACGCAAACTCAAGGGACATCAAACACACAGCCTGCCTCTGGTCAGTACAACAGGGGACACACTCGAAGACCAGGCTGACACACTCGCACAACACTTCCAACACGTTTCTAGTTCAGCACACTACACAAACACCTTCATGAAACACAAACTCGTGGCCGAAAAGAAACCTTTACATGACAATGACAGGTCAGCCACCTCTTATAACTCCGAGTTCACGCTTCATGAGCTGAGGGGTGCTCTGAGCACGTGTAAACCCTCAGCTCCAGGCCCAGACAACATTACATATACAATGATACAGAACTTACACACAGACACTCTTCTAACACTTCTTCACCTTTTCAACAAGATATGGCTTTCGGGGCACATTCCAAAGTCTTGGAGGGATGCCATAGTTGTAGCATTCTTGAAAGAAGGGAAGGACCCTTCTTCTCCCGCTAGTTATCGACCCATTGCCCTGACCAGCTGCCTGTGTAAGCTTCTCGAGAAGATGATAAACCGGAGGCTCGTGTACTTTTTGGAGTATAACGGCCTTCTCGAGAGCTGCCAGGCAGGCTTCAGGGCGGGGCGATCCACGAATGACCAACTTGTGGCACTAGAGTCATATATTAAGGATGCCTGCATTCATAAACAGTTCTGTTTAACTGTGTTTTATGACCTAGAAAAGGCCTATGACACCGCTTGGCGTTATGGGATACTTACTGACCTGAAGTCATTCGGTGTTTCTGGTAATATGTTTAACACCCTTGCTAGCTATTTGTCTGAGAGAACCTTTCGCGTCAGAGTTGGTTCTGCACTGTCAAAGGTACACGTGCAAGAAAATGGCGTGCCGCAAGGCGGAGTTCTAAGCTGCACTCTCTTCATAGTAAAAATGAACTCCCTTGGGAAGGCACTGCCGCCTACAATTTCTTACTCCATGTATGTAGATGACGTACAGATATCTTTTAAATCATGTAATATGTCCATCTGCGAACGTCAAGTCCAGCTCGGCGTCAAGAAGCTTGCCGGCTGGGCAGACAAGAATGGGTTTAAATTGAATCCTGCAAAAAGCTCCTGCGTTGTGTTCTCCAGGAAGCGCGGGGTCCATCCGGACCCAGACATTACTCTTAATGGCATGTCGCTTCCTGTGAACAAGGAGCACAAGTTCTTAGGTGTGGTGTTTGATCACAAACTCACATTCATTCCCCACATCAAGGAACTTAAAAATAAATGTCTCAAAACAAGGAATATACTTAAGGTTCTCTCCCACCAATCCTTTGGTTCCGACAAAGAACTCTTGCTTCGCTTGTATACTGCTTTGGTTGGGTCTCGTTTGGACTATGGCAGTGTGGTGTATGGGTCGGCGACTAAGACAGCCTTGCGAATTCTTGACCCAGTTCTACACCTGGGCCTTCGTCTTTCGTCGGGTGCTTTTCGCACTAGCCCTGCTGAGAGTCTTTATGTTGAGTGTAATAAGTGGAGCCTTGAGAACCAACGAACATACATGGACTTGCTTTATGCTTTTAAAATTTCATCGCTGAATAATCATCCTTTTTATCCGGTCTTTAACGACACATCCACATCTCTGCTCTTTGTAAATCGCCCATCCGTTCCTCTGCCCTTTTCACTTAGAGTGAAAGAGCGAGCCTCGGATCTCAGTGCTTTGTTTTTGGATGTGTACAGGTCATCCCTTTCAAACAGTTTACCGCCTTGGCAAGTTCGTCCTGTGTCGTGCGACCTTTCTTTTATGAAACTTGACAAAAATCGGGTACCGCAGGCTGCAATACTGCAGCACTTTCTGTCTCTGCAGTTTAAATACCCACTTGCAGAATTTTACAGTGACGCGTCTAAAACCTCCACTATGGTCTACTGCGCTGCTCATGGTCCGAATGTCTGTGCAGCCAGAACCATGAGCGTCCACACGACAATTTTTTCAGCAGAGGCGTATGGGATTTTGCTGATTGTACGGCACATACTTGAAAATCAAATTCCAAAGTCTATCATCTACACAGATTCCTTGAGTGTTGTTCGCGCACTGTCATCGCATACACCCCCCAAAAACCACATAGTTAATCGTGTATTTAACACTATCATGTCTGTGTATGCAAAGAAGCATCAGCTGCTCCTCTGCTGGGTTCCAGGACACGCTGGGATCGCTGGGAATGAGTTCGCAGACGAGAGGGCTGCTGCTGCTGCACTCAGGAACACTGTAGACATAACAACCGTACCCTACACAGACCTCAAGCCACACATAAGACAACACCTGCGGAGAACGTGGCAAACACACTGGGACGAACAGACAGACAACAAACTACACGTAATAAAGCCACACTTGGGACGGTACATAGCTGACTCACGCAACAGACACACGGAAGTCGCCTTGGGTAGGCTGCGGATAGGGCACACCCATGCGACGCACTCGTATCTGCTGACGGGATCTTCTAGACCCCAGTGCAGCAGGTGCGGAGATGCCCTATCCGTGGTGCACATACTAATCACATGCAAGGCACTTCACACAACACGACGCAAACACTTCCCACAGCTATACAGACTACACGTCCCACCACACCCAGCGTTTTTCCTCTGTGATGATCCCATGTTTTCTATCAAGTGCGTTTTTAAATATTTAGAAGAAGTTCAATTTTTAGACCTCATTTCATACCACGCGTGATCACTCCCTGGCCCTATACACCAGCCATGCTCATTGTCGTTTTGTGATTTTACTTTTGTTTTTGCTGACTGTTCGTAGTGTTTAAGGTTTCACCCCTCATATATGACTATTGTTTTGGCGCTCTTTGCCCTAGTTGGCCTTGCGCCATAAACATCCAACCATCATCATCATGCTTAGTCGGAGCGGGGCTCACCGTTTCCTGCGAGGGCATTTCGGCGCGTAGGGTTTGAATCTTTTTGTGGCTGTGGTTGCGGTAGCACACCATCCAGCCTCATTCTACGGTCACTTCGGAGGGGTCGATGTCCTCGCCCGGTATTGTCGAGGTGTCCATGTCTGTAGTGGGGGTTGCTTCATCCGAATTAAAAGCGGGCGCTATGCGTTGAGGTCCGTTGGTTGCCGCCGTGGCTGCCCTAGGCTAGCAGCGGCGCGGCGGCGAAGAGTGGGAGGGGATGCCTAACCGCGCTGCCTAGCATGGTGGGCGCAGATAGTACTACCGGTGGTGAAGTATGAAAATGCTCTCACTGCCCGTAAGGCTGGTACGGAGGTTTCCGGGGGCGAAAAATCCACTCGTGTGATTCCTTTCAGACGTCCGACGACGATTTGGACTCAGAGAGACGCATCTTTCGCAGGAGCGATGTGAAGCGGCGCCACCACAGTACCGACAGTGGTAAATGCGATAGAGAAACTGGACAGATTTCAATTCCCATTTCAAGTTTTATGATTATCTTATTTAATAACTGGGTGCAATGCTGCGCCTGCATACGCTAGTTGAATCTTAACGATAAAATTTACTTCCCTTGCGAAGGTGCTTCTTTTACTTGATGACTCAGGAACCCTTGTTTCCTAGAGGTTGACACGCAATTTTTTTTAAAGTGACTGCTTCAAATAACTCTCAATCCGACAAAAAAAATCCTGTGTGACAGCATGCATTCCACTGAACACAATTTTCATAAAAATTTGAGTTTGTTTTATTTGATATATATGGGTGTGCATGTTACATGCAATAATAAAATCTTATTAGGCCAAGTTTTATTGATATTGATTTATTGATTATTATAAAATTTAATTGATATGCCAGCAGAAAACTACGCCAATTTTCGAGTAACGAATCTTGGGAATTTAAAAAAGTTGCGGTAATTACGGTGGTGTCACAAGGCAGAAAACATTTGCGGTGCACTTAAACCAACTGATCGTTTCAAGGAAAGATGCAGACAGATACTTTAATTGGTACACGTTAAATATACGTGTACCGGTTGACAGTGCAGCCACGCTACATTCACGGTTTCAGTTAATCTTATTCCCTCTCAATTCATCTTAGTCCAACTCTGTACACGCCTTGAGCGCGGCCTATAGGGGCGCCACTGAAATCCCCCTAGCGGCCTGTTTCGAAAGCAGGAGCGGGAGTCCCCGGCCCGCTCCCCCCTGTCGCCGTTGCTTTTGGGGCTCGTTCAAGACAGCGATTTACCGTTTGTCCCCGTTCGAAATACCGAATAACATGGAGCAGGCACTCTGCAAGCCTGGTGGGTTCACGAGAGTATAAACGTTTATGACGCGATCTTAGAAAGATCTATATGAGCGCCGGGCGTTTGTCACAGGCCAGCGTCCCGAAGCGAGCATTTGCATGCAGCTGATTGCAATTCCGCTGCCCTGAAATTTAGTGGCAGTGTCTCTGTAAGCAGTGTTTCCTCCGATGGTCATGTTGCGGCCATACACACTATGATGTAAATCGACTTTGTGCACTACAAAATCTAGCGGAGCACTCATACCTGACAGCACGCAAGTTACGCCTGCCAATATCACATATCAGATATTACTCAGTACCCTGAACAAGCCAATGCGGCATAAATTTCGCTAACGTTGTACCAAAGAAGTACGATGGATAATGCAAAATTACACTCCGGAGTCAGCACACGACGACAAATTTAATGCTGGGTCGTCTTGTCCCGAGGTGAGCGCTCGCTAAGATTCATCTGTTACATTTATCCTCCACGAGACGCGCGAAGATGGGCTTACAGAGTAATCCGCGACCGCGACCAAACGCTTCTTCGAAACATCGTCGTATGACACAGGGAGACTGCAGAATCTAGCATAAACCGAAATCAGAAACCCTTGTCATATACGACACTATTCAAACGAGCCCGTGTGTACGAGATTTCGGCGCACGTTAAGGATCTTCAGGTGGTCAAAATTAATCCGGAGCCCTCCACTACGGCGTGCCTCATCGTCTCCGTTGCGTCGGCGTGTTAAACCCTGCAATCAATCAATCAACTCTTTCAACGACACCTCGTATTTCTTGTGAACTGCCTACCCTGTATTCTTCGAAAAATGCGTCCGCCGAGTGATCAGCCGATCGTTGAAGGCGAAAAACAAACGAAAAGTGAACACGCAGCTTGTGTGTGGGATTACTAAAACGTTCATTCGTTGATTTCGCTCCGCATTTGTAAACAAACGATAGTTGAGCGCCCTCCTCCTCACCCCCCCCCCCACCCCCATGTCTAGCGAAATATCAGTGCATTTTGCATCTAGTTGGTCTGGTAAATACTACCTTGCTCAAACAAACGTCTTTAGCATTTCAGAAGCTGCTCTCGGTTTTTTTTTAATTCCCGTACGACTATTCTATTTATTCCTGACTTGCAGACCATTCATTTTCCCGTGGTTTCATTAACATATACCTTGGTTCTTACTATACGGCATGAGTGGGCACATATCTGACAATGCACAGCCTTTGAGTGTACTTAACATTTTCGCGTGGCTTATATTCCCATAAAAGGAACAAGTTTTTGTCAGCTATTGGGTTATCACATCCCCGAAATATATTTTTCTACGACGTACATATTCGAAGCAAAGCCGCATTTGCTGTTTGCGCTGCAAAACGAACCAACCTCTTACAGTGCCAATGTCAGGTCTAAGCGAGGTGGTGACAATAAATAGAATTCACTTGTTCTGACGTGTTCGAAGGCGACAGCGGTGATATGCTGCTGCCGTCGCCGACGACCGCAAGAGCGGCCAAGAAGCGCGCAGAACCGCCTCCCCGGGTAACTCTTGTTGGCGTTCGAGCGCTCTACCAAGACGCAGCTGTTTTTTTAAGCGCCCTAAACGTTCAGTTAGCTTACAGACGTCACCATAACAAGTTATTTAGTGCGCGGAAAGGCAAAGAGAAGCGAAAGAGAACCAAAACACTGCATGACCACCTATCAGCCACGCTATAGTAGCACTATAGCCACGCAGCGCTAATCCCACAAACGCCGCGGAGAAGCGGCGGCAGGCGGCGCAGTGGCGCCCCCTGGCTCTGACGTCGGCTTAGGGATTCGCGCCGCTGTCGTCTGCTACACTCCGCTTGTGAGGGGCAACAGTGCCTGGGCTAGAAATCGCCCGCTTCGTTGCTGTAGTGCGTTTAAAAGCGTATTTCTAGCGACTCAGTTATTTTGCCAGCTTCTGACGCATCTGAATAATTTGAAGCTGCATCCCCCACAAGTTTGCAACACACGAAGAGATAGAAAACAACTTTCTTCAGAGTATCGGTCAGAAGATCGTGTGTAACTCGTCCTTTCTTGCTTATTCGCGAGGATCAGCGATCAGAGCTTCTCGATAAGTATTCAAAATGCGTAGGCTTCCCTGCAGTATTGTTGAGATGCTCCTATGAAGACTCAACAGTCTAATACTACGTACCAAGCAGCGGCCTCTACACGCTCATCGCACAGCAGGAAATAAAGCGGCTTTCTTCTGTTTCTTTCGTTGTTCTCTTGTATCGGATTAATGTTTCTTGCTTTTTTTTCTGCCCAACGCATTATTTTTCTGCGCCGTCACCAACTTCTTATTAGGAGGTTTCGGGATGTTTGGGAGCCTCACAAAGGTCATGTGGATATTTCCTTCATTTTGTATGGCATACATTCCCGTCTTCACATTCCCGTCTTTCATTACGGCTGCGTGCAAGAAGGTGCATATCCGCAGCGTGCTTTGCTTATTCACATGCAAATACAATGAGAAGGTTTGTGCTACGCCACCGCGATCGCGCCCTAAACAACGTGGTCCACAGTACTCGAAGGCGGCTTTTGTGCTCCGAATTTCTATCGTAATAATATCGTTATCATAACGAACTGACTCTCAACTCGAACAATGATGACATGATTACGGTGTTGAAGGCATGATATACTCGCTAACTAACGTAATAAATAGTATACCTGCATATATTACAAGACTCGAAACCGAAGAATTCCAAGTAGCTCTTTATTGCTTTTCAACCCTTCCAGGCGCGAAGAACAAATCCTATTCTACTCTGGATGGCGTTCTATGATTTGAAGAAAATTACTTTTACTCTCTTGTCCTGGACTGAGGACCCGGCCCACTAACCAGATCGATTTAATTGTTAAACAAAGTTTTCCCCTCCTCCCCTTACTGCTCCTGCTCCTCTTGAGTGCAGTTTTCCTATAACGCAAATCCGAATATCGGGAAGATATGGCTGCGCAAAATGTTCCGAAATATCCCTCCAGGTCTTAACAAACATATATGTGTTACAATAAATTTAGCGAAGACGTGACTCGTTTTGCTCAATAAACCTCCAGCTGGTTAGATGTCTGGTATAGAATCAGCACGCGCGTATATACACACTGGGTTATTTGGAACTCAACCTACAGTTTTTGCAGTCTATGTCGGCAAACTTTCATGCCTTGACAACGTAAAGTGATGTGACAAAACGCGTTCGAGCGTTTGGCAAGGTTGCAAAAACTGTTTTACCTTACATATGATTACCGGGAATCGTGATGCCTTCTGCCAAAGCCGACAACCCTGAAGGCCTATAATTTGTTTTGGTCTTCCATTTTCGCTGTTGTCGGTTATCAGCAGCTGACTGTTCCTTTTGTTCGAATGCATACATGAGCAGCTGACGCCTTGCTCCGACTCTTCGCGCACCGCACAGGACCGGCTTCGCAAGGAATGGGGTGGCGCCGGCAATGTTTCTCCCGTAGCGGTATCCAAAACTATACTTTAATTGACACCATGAGCTAGTGTATGCGATTTTAAGCCTATTATTATGATAAAAAGTTACCCACACGCCAATTCTGGTGCGGACAAGCATCAGACGTTGACCGAGCGCAAAGAAACAGCAGGGAGAGCGATCCTGAGTGAAGCAGACGACAAATGTGAGAATCCCTAAGCTGACGTCACGGAGGCGCGCTTCGCAGCGCCGCCTGTGTTCGCGCTCACCGCCAATACGGTGTCATCGCGTTATACCTCCCTACTTCCATGTTAACTAATCATAGTCCACATTATTTCCGCTTAATCAAACCTTTACCCATTTTCATGGACTTTAACCCGCATCAAGTCATCTTCAGTCATAAAAATTCGCCTTATTTCCATATCATTACATAATATAGTGATTACAATATATCAATAATCAATCTCATAGTTATCATTACATAATATAGTGATTACAATATATCAATAATCAATCTCATAGTTTTAGTATCACTATTGACTACAAGCGCGGATGGCGTTCTTTGGTGCGCTATTGAATGTCTGGTTTTCATACCCGCACCGTGAACGCCGGGGTCATTCAAGGCTCTCATTGAGGCATTTAAAACTTCGACAATACTAAAAGCTAGCGTTATTTGCGTTGGCGCAGCTTCAGTGGGCCTTTTTTGCAGTGAATACTAAGTAGCCCATTGCACAAATTTTAGCTCCTTAGCAGATCATAGTTGGCAAGCCTAATATGTTTTTTAAACAGTATAGAGTTGGATCTATGTAATATGCAGAAAATATTAATATATAATATTGCGGCAACTTTTTTGTTATATTCTTTTGCAAAAGTTTTTGCAAAACAACTTGTTAATAAACCACCGCGCAGGCAAAACAGATATATATTTGTAATTAATAAGTATTACTCAATCATTTCGCGTAAAATGGACGTACGTAATTATTACTTGTGCTGCAAAATATTGTTGAAATATCTTTTTATCAATTTTAAACGCAAATTTTCACATTACTAATCATTTTTCGTTTTTCTCGCTGCACAAAAAATCCCAAATGGAATGCCTCAAGTTGCAGTTTGTATTTACGAGTTCATTCGTTTTGCGTGAATTTGAGTGTTGGCAATGTCAATCAATCGGCGAAACGAAGCTCATCCAGCTAAATCGACTTTCCATTCCATTACAAAGGGAAGCAGGGAAGGCGCACCCTCACGCAACCGCGCGCTGGTTTCGTTGATTAGTTAAAAGTGGGATTTTCTATACATGTCTGATCTCCCATCGTTCTCAAGAAGGTATTGTAACTATTTTTACTATTTTTTCGTTCTACTCTTCACAAGAGGTGCAAAAGAAATTGCCGCAGCTGATGCAAGGCTGGAGAGCAACACATCTGGGTTCCACCTAGCGTCTCCCCACGCTGACAGCGGACCTCGGGAGAAATGGAGAAGCGGGATTCAAGAAGTGCAAAGCCGTTTTGGACGGTACTGTAAACCTAAGACCGCTAAAGTATGCGCAGTCTTTATCTGAGCAGCAAGTATCGGTATCCCTTTTGTCGTCGTCTTCCGATCGCAGCCGCGAATGAAAAACCCGTTGTACCGCGTCTTCGCCTCTGGAAACATCGACTTCTTTGTCAGCTGGCACGGTGGCCGTCTCCATGTGTGGATTGGTTGGTTGGTTGGGCCCTTAAATCATGGCGCATACCCCCACGGGGGATTGCCCAAAAGGCTGCCTGTTATGATTAGGATGTGACCCAGTTTATTTAGAGATAAAAAAAGAGTAAAGTAACAAAAAAAGATTGAGGGAAGAAAAAGAAATCCTTGGAAACTACAGAATTGTCAGGGAAAAAAATCGCGATTGGAGACATAGCTGTCTAGCAGGGTCTCTGCGAGGCATCTGTGGCAATGACGACATGAGTAAGAAGAGTAGTCAAAGGATGTACGAGTAATCTGTTCAGTAATCGGGCCGGCAATAATTTCGTATGTGGAGGAAAAATGTTGTCCAGGCTTATTTCGACCGGCGACAAGTTATCAGGATAGCGGTGGACTAGAAAAAGATGTGCATGGAGAGGCTGCAGCCATGCCTAAACGCAATCCAATTCAGGATGCTCAAACCGGTGCCACGAAAATCCTCGAAAACAGTCAGGCCTCACGAGAAAAATGGGTTGATCCTCGTACAATTGATATTCAAACAGTTTTGGAGATGTTAATACAATTAGCCATTTAAATCGATGCAAAAGTGAGAGAACCATGCGTCAAGGTACAATACAGAATTAGCTGCATACTTTGGCGACCCTAAACATAAACACAAAGCCAAATCCTCAATCAGAAATGGGGGATTTAGTTTGTACGTCGCGCATAGAGTTCCTGTAAATAGCTCCCGCCGGAAGCTAGCTCCCTGCGGGAGCTATATACAGGAACTCTAGTCGCGCAACCAGAAAGTAACATGCAACCAAATTCTAATACAGGGCGAACATAGCATCAATAAATCATTAGCAGGGTGTCTCTACGCATACGAATTTATGATTACACACACTACGCAGCACTCCAGAAGCTTTTTCACCTTTGGCAGCAATGTGCGAAATATGAGGACGCCATATGAGATGGTCGTCCTAAAGTATACCCAGATATTTAATTTCCGTGACCTGAGGGATGGATTGCAACCGGTATGTTAGACATAATGATATAGGGTTATTGCAGGGAAATAGTATAACGGCACATTTCCTCACATTTAGCAAGAGGTGTAACCTGCTGAGCTAATTATCCAGGACAACCACATATTCCTGCAGTAGCTGATACAACTCTTGGATCTCTCTATCCGACGAGAAAAAAAGCAATATCATCGGCACACACATAAATAGATACACAGTACCGTTGTGCATTGGGATAGAACTGATGAGTATGTTAAAAATAACAGGACAAAGAGCTGATCCCTGGGGAACTTTACGAAATTGATGATTCTGGGATGTCAATGCATTAAAACAAAAGAATTTTCTTCCCTTTAAAAACACACCAATCCAGGAGCGTGTGTACCCTGGAATCTCGCTAGATGCAAGGCGTGACATCAAGTGCTGTACTCCACGCGGTCGTAGGCCTTTGCTAGATCGAGGTTTAAAAGTGCACTGACATGTGTAGTCGTCGAGCTAGTTTAATACGGCTCGCGATGTCGACGTGGGCCTTCCATATACCATTCCTAGGTCTGAAGCCAATCTGGGTGGGGCTTAAAATACTGTTAATGTTCAGAAACCTTATAATCCGACCTTGCAATAACCTTCCAACCAGCTTTACCAGGTTTATAGTCAAAGAAATTGGCCTATTATTGTTTTGAACAAATCCCAAACTTTCGTTTTTCAACAACGGTACTACCTTAGCAAGTTTCTATTCCTAAGGTATCCAGCTGTTTTTTAACGACATGTTGACAATGTTTAGCAAATCATCAGGAGACTCCTCAAACAGAAATTTTAGCATTGACACCATAATGCCATCTGACCCTGGAGCAGACTCAGACCGCTGGAAAACAATATCAGCTAACTCCGCCCTTGTCACTGGAGTGAAGCCCTCATTTTATACCTGACACACGAAAGGAAAGCCCAAGTCAGAAGAAAAACGAGATTTCAGTTCCTGCGCAATTCGTTCCCATGTTTGATAGATTCGCTTGTTGACTGAACAATTTGACTTGCCAATATGCTGATCATGTACGACCTTTCTTGAACGAATCTATGCAAGATGCATCTATTTTTAGACTATGATGAAGAGGAAATCTTTTCGGTGTTATAATTTCCTTTCGCTTTAGAAACAATCCGCTTAAATATGGCAGCCGCAAACTTGTAGCTGGTCCGATTGGATGGGCATTGGTTTTTAAGAACCTTCTTCCAAGGCGCTTCTCTCTGACTGTATACGCACGAGCACATTCCTCATTCACCCATGGACTGGAGCCAATTTTTTTTGTGGACAAACAATAAATTAGGATTTTTTAACAGATTTAGAAAGGATTGATAACACTTGATCTGCCTGGAGTTCCTCGTCTCCCGATGGAATACAGCTAAGTACTGTCTTTCTTTCCTTTTGAACGCAATGAGAATTGATATGCTGGACTACATGTGCTCGCGGTGGCTTAGAAAAGCGTAAAACCGCACATACAAATGGGATGTGATCACTACTCGAAGCTTGGTTCCAAGTAGACCACAAAGATATATTTCCCGGGGTAGGCAAGGTCAAATGAAGAGAACTGCTCTGCCTTAAAAAAAATGTCGCAGATCCACAGTTGAGAAAATACAAATTGTCGTCCCGCATTCAGCCGCAAAGACGCCTGCCGCAGGAATCTGTGCAGAAACCCCATGATACGTGGTGCGAATTGAAACCCCTACAAAGAAAAACTCACTTTTCAGACGCCGACAAGACAGCATCAACTGAAGAGGTGGAAGTTACTTCCCCTGAAAGTACGCGTTTACTATAGAAAATGCCACGCAACCTGGAAGGCTGAACGTCACTGCAAGAATTTCCGATTCGACATTAATTGATTGATTTTTTGATTGATTGATTGTGGGGTTTAACGCGCCGACGCAACGCAGGCGATGAGGCGCGCCGTAGTGGAGGGCTCGGGATTAATTTTGACCACCTGGGGATCTTTATCGTGCGCCGAAATCTCGTACACACGGGCGTTTCTGCTTTTCGCCTCCATCAGAAAAGCGGCCGCCGCGGCCGGGAATCGAACCCGCGACCTTGTGCTCAGCAGCGCAACGCCTTAGCCACTGAGCCACCGCGGCGGGTTGATTTGACATTAATTGAAATGAAAGATGGGCTTTATGGCAAAATTGAAGGGATACTAAAGTTAGCAGCCCTCTTCCTTCAGTTGGATAGTCTAAACGGAACGTTCGGAAATTCTGGAATATTAATGGCCGACCACGAGCCAGCCAAGTTTCCTTCAGTACAATAACGTCTGGTCGGGTTTTAAAGGCAATATAGTGTAGGTCTGTTAGCGCTGAAAAGACTGAATGAAAATTCTACTGAAGTACCCGAAGAGACGTTATGGGGAAGTGATGGCAGCCGCAGCCTCCTCCAAAATATCACCTGTTTTTTTGAGTCGCTTGACCTTTCTTTGTCTTTGGTTTCGGGCACGAATCAGGTGAACCCGAAATCGGCGATCCTGTTCTTTTATACGCAACCGATTGACACTCCATGTCTTCCAGATGGTTCTCAGAATCGACCTTATCCTAGTTAGCAGGACGAATGTTAGATGCCGGGCGGGAGACAGGCAAGCCAGTTCCTGCTTTGGATGCATGACGAACATTCGAGGACGGACGACCGGAGGGCAGGCCAGCTACCACTTTGCAGGGAAGAGAAGTACCTGCGCATTGGGACTGAGACGAAGGGTTTAAAGAAGCCAAAGTGGATGGTGATGATTGGCGGAAATGGCTTGAAGATTGAGCGGGATCAACCGCATCAGACTTAGACTCAACCGCCTTAGTATTGAAACCACATGCTAAATTGGTTTGCACAACGGCTCCACAAAACGCAGACACCGACTGAATGATGTGTGCTGTATGAGCTGTTAGAAGCTCTGCCATAGCATGCAAGTATCGATCCATCACCTTGGACTGCCTTTTTCGGATTGCCGACGCAATCACAAGAGATGCGGCCACAGTAGCGCAGCCACGGGCCACCACTGCGGCATAGCCTGACAATCTATATTTAATCTTTCTTTAACAATCTTTCGTTAACTACAGCCATCACCTCACCCCGCGTGCCCCGGCGCTTATCAATTACCTCTAGGATCTTCACCTCTTGCGCTCGAACTTGACAGTTGGAGTAATCCGCACGGTGTGAGTTTTCACATAGGCAGCAAGTTTTATCATCGGTCTGGCATGAAGCAGGGGGGTGATCACCTCCACAAGTACAACAACGAGCGGACGACTTACAGCCCTCGACACTGTGGCCCAATCACCGACATTTTCGGCACTGTAGTGGACGAGCGGAAAGCGGCTCAACCTTGAAAATTAGGGCCCACGCATTTAACTCCCCAGGGACAGACACACCATCGAAGGTGGCTATGACTGACTCGGTCGGTAGCAGACATCGTTCTCCACTCGGCTACAGCGATGCACAGCAATGATAACAGCCGAAGCAAACTCCTCAAGCATATCTGACACGGACATTTTCTGGATCAACTGCGCGAATGATAGCAAGCGAGATGGGCAGGCACAAATGGGTTCACCGGGAGAGAGGCAAATGTTGAACACTGCTGCAAGACCTCCACACACTTTGATCGGGCGATTGTATCACAACGCCGCCTTCCCCGAAGAGACGCCCGCTGGAGATTTTCTGGCAGCGCTCCGTAGCAGCATGAAGGCCGCCTTGTATTTTTCCAGGATTGTTGAGCCGTATTGCGCCCCCCTTCCTCGGGATGAGAGCGACAGGGATGTCGGTAACCCCGTTGTGGAGGAAAGCCTGCAAAAGGAGCTCCTCCGTTCAAGGACTGGCCTCAAAGGGGGAAACCCCGCCCCCCCGCCAAGGAGAGTTAGTCGACATTCGGCGCAACAGCGACCACCATCACCACAATCTGAAACGTGTAACGAAACTAAAGAGGTGACAAAATCACCAAAGCCTGACCAAAACAACGCAAGCAAACGCCTTGATGAGACGTTCGAGCAAAAGACACGTGGATAGTGAAGTGTTGCCTTGAAGGATTCGTCGTCATCGTCTTCTGCGCGACAGCACCGTGGCGCACCGGTCACTACACGGCGACAATGATGAAGCAAGGAGCTCCAGATGTTGCGTAAGCCCACGCGCAAGACTGGACAACGCGGCACAGTACCCGCGAGGCACCCGCCCCCGCGCGCCAGTTAATTTGTTAACAGCAGAGCTGTTTAGGCTCTTTAGCGCGTGCCTCGCAAAGACCACGCGCGTCTGCGGTGCGAGGTGCCGGACTGAACCTTCGTGCGGTGGTTTCAGCAAAAAACTTATTACCAAACGCACGTTAGCGCGTGCATCGCGCGTACAGCACGGCGTTTCCGAGGCTTGTGCGCGGGCTTACGCCCCATGAGAGCACTTGCCTTTGTAATCGGGGCAGTGTAGCAACCGGCGCTCCACTTGTATGCCGCGCCGAAGACGACGGCGACGAATCGGTCAGCTCATATCTGCAGAATCCACACCTGAAGATGGCCACTGTACCAGCTGACGAAGAAGTGGAGGTCTACCGAGGTGAGAGGCTCTAATAGAGGATTTGCCCTGCTCGGAAGACGACGACGCAGGGGAAGACGATGCTTCCTAGTGAATAAAACACTGTACATAATTTAATAATGTGTTTTGCCCACTGGCCATCCAAAAGAGCTTTGGTCCGGGTACGGTGGCTCCCTCTCTACTGGGGTTCGCTGTCACTGTGGGAGAAGCTTGCACCACTAGTGCAAGCTGCGCCAAATATATTTTTTTTTGCTAAAGCGCCTGCGCGAAGGTCGTGCCCGGCGCCACGCGCTGGAGACAGGAAGGGTCGCCTTAAGGAATGCGCTCAGGTGCACTCGTGGTTTCTGTCTCCGTCGGCCAGATCTCTGTCGGTATAAACAGCTCTGCTATTAAACATTAAATCTCCATTAGAGTTTAATTTAAGGCGGCTTGACACTGTGGCTGCTGCTTGCGTACTGTTGCAACGGAGTGAAGCAGATCCAAAACTACAAAAACAAGTACTCTTTGTTGCGCTTGAAACAAACATAGCAGTAACCCTAAATAGCTTGTAACAGCGGAGCTGCTTAATCTTCTGCGGTTCCGCCGTGGATTGTTGCCAGAAAACTCAGCCCAGCCGAGGGCTCTGAGCATGCGGCTTGGGTGGACTCCCGTGCGTCCTTCAGGCTTGCGCGTGGGCTCGGGCCATGTGAGGAACTCACAAAAAACTACTAAGAAAAATACCGAGTGCGGAGGACCACGCGCAACGGGAGAGGCCCCCGGCATCGGCCAGGTCGACCTTATAGAACCCTCCAGCTAGCGTTGGTGGTGCGGTCACTCACGTGTGGTTCTCCTCACCGCTTCACGGGCATTAAAGCCTTAAACGGGCAGCGCAGACACACATTTCGCGCTACCGAAGCTGAGTTCGCGAAGCCGGTTGATGGTGAGTCTAGCCCGTGCTAATGTGGTGCCGCTTTGATACGTTATGAAGGATGGGATGATTTCTACGTAATGCGGGTATTACTGGACATGACCAAATGATGTGGTGAAGTTATGCTCGTTCCACCGAACCGGAGGGGCAAGCGTCCTTTTACTCCCCAAGATATATGATCGACATGAGATGTGGAGTGGGCAAAGATAGTATCTGAAGCTGCCTGAGAAGGGCTGCATGCCTTCGACTGAGCGATGGATGCGGTGGTGGATAAACGGCATGATCCAAGCGGAAATGGTCGATGATATCGCCGAAAGTATGGAGGCGGTCCTTATAACCAAAGGTTGCGGGCTATCTTCAGGGGTCCTATGAGGCTCTCGGCAAACCATATCTCGAGCAGTCTCATTGCCTCTCCCATTTCCGATCAGGCCAGAATGTGCCGGTGACCAGATGCGGAAGGTCCGGCTTTGATGAGTGGGCCCTTGCGACAAGGTCGCCAAGGTTCTAAGATGATACCCTGATATATAAAAAATTTAGTACGGTTGATTTGGAATCGGTTGTGATGTTCAGATGTGGAGACCGGCAGTGGGGTGTGGCTAGACCGATTGCCATTTCCGGTGCCTCTGTGAAGGACGTGCAGCTTACAGATGCTGTAGCGATAGGGCTCCGCCTAGAGTAGACCACAGCTAGTACCGATGCGTTCATGTCTTGATATGGGGCTGCATAGGTGCATAGGTGTATACCACAGAAGACCCCGGTGGGTAGTGGTCGGCGAGGACCTTCGCTCTTGCCTCACGGAGTTCCTTATTGTGGATGGTGCGCATTCGCCTAGGCGTTGGGGACAATCCGATGACATTCCTTAGCGGATACGGAATGCCAACAAGTCGTGTGTAGTGGGTGTTCGTGATACCAAGCCCAAAGACCTCAAAATTCACCGACCGGCACAGTTGCGAGAACGCCTCTCTAGCTGTGCGGTTCCCTGTGCCTATATAAGTTCGGAGAGTGTATCGCGTATCCAGATCGGCAGTAGTAGGTTTGTAGTTGATGTGTGTTGGGGAGGCCGTGCGCTCGCTTGTGGGCCGTACAGATGAGGCTATCGACTTTTTCCTGCTCTGTCTTCCCCAGGGTGAGACAAGGCAATGCGTATGTAGCGCTGGAGATGACGAAGGCCTGCAACACCTTAATGAATTTGGACTCCTCGATGCCCTTGTGCCTTGTCGGATACCTGGAAATGGGCCGGGTGGTTTGATAAACCCCCTTCTCGATCTTCCTGAGTACATCTCTCCGCCCGGCATTAGCAATTAGCCCTACTTACAACACCTTCATGGAATGAACTATGGATATATTGGCCTTTAATCATGTGGTTACGTTCAATAACGCTGGGTTTTTATGATGTGGCCCATAGGTCGTGTTTCGACCCCTCTGGGTGCGTTTACGTAAATTTCGTTAATAGAAAAATCAATTCGATAATACTGTCCTCCTCTCTGCATCCTTTCCCATTTTCTGTGGCGTTTTCGTGTGACGTCACGAGGAGATGACTTGGCTTGACTGCGCTACTGCACGGCTCACCGACCTTCCGACAGAGTCAGTCGACCCAGCGTTCAGCCCGACGGGCGCCGATGAGTCGTCGCAATTAGTTCGCTTAGTTGAAACTAAGCCACGACACGTTTGTGGATGAAAGAATTCGCCCTTGTTTACTTTGATAGTTTTTACACTGTCATCATCATCATCACCAGCTTATCTACGCCCACTGCAGGCCAAAGGCCTCTCCCATTAATCCCCAATTACCCGCGTCCTGTGCTAACTGCGACCACTTTATGCCTGCAAACTTGTTGATCTCATCTGCCCATCTAACTTTCTGCCGCCCCCTGCTACGCTTGCGTTCTCTAGGGATCCACTCTATTACCCGTAATGACCAACGGCTATCTTGCCTTTGCATTATATGCCCTGCCCACGTCCATTTCTTCTTAATTTCTACTAAAATGTCCTTAACACGCGTTCGTTCCCTGACCCACACCGCTCTCTTCTTTTCCCTTAATGTTACACCTATCATCTTCCGTTCCATTGCTCGCTGAGACTTCCTCAATTTAAGTTGAACCCCCTTATTAAGCCTCCATGTTTATGCCCCGTAGGTGAGTACCGGTAAGATTCAGCTGTCATTGGCTTTCTCCTTCAGCGAAATGGTAGGCTGTCATTCATTATCTGAGAATGCCTGCCGAATGAACTCCACCCCATTCTTATCCTTCTAATTATCTCTGCCTCATGATTGGGATCCGGGGTCACAACTTGACCTAAGTAAGTATATTCGCTTATCACTTCCATGCCTCGCCACCTATCTCAAACCGCTGTGCCGTCCCAAGGATATTGATCATTACTTTTGTTTTCTGCATACTAATTTTCAGGCCCACGGTTCTACTGTGTTTGTCTAGTGCGGTAAGCATGCTTTGTTATCCGTCGCCCGAGTTATATGCAAGGCAACGTCATCAGCAAATCTGACGTTACTGGGGTATTCTACCTTAACCCTTACTCCACCCTGTTCCCTATCCAATGTTCTAAATACTTCTTGTACACATTCTTTGAGTAAGATTGGAGAAATTGTGTCTCCTTGTCTGACGCCCTTCCTTAAATGTATTTTAATGCTCTCCTTATGGAGGACGATGGTAACTGTGGACCCATTGTAAATATCCTCTAGTATTCGTACATAATGCTCGTCTACACCCTGGTTCCGTAATGCTGAATGACTGCTGAGGTTTCGACCCAGTCAAATGTTTTCTCATAATCGATAAAGGCTATATATAGGGGCTCAGTATACTCCGCGCACATATCTATCACCTGATTGATCGTGAGGATATGGTTCATTGTTGAATAGCCTTTACGGAACACTGCTTGTGTTTTAGGTTGACTGAAATCTAAGGTGGCAAAAATTCCGTTAGCGATTACCTTGGTAAATACCTTGTACACCACTGATACTAAGCTGATCGGCCTGTAATTGTCAAGTCCTTCGTGTCACCTTTCTTATGTATTTCGGGGCACTCAAGGCACTCAAGGACTCAAGGTCATTTCGGGGCACTCAAGGTCAAAGATTTCGGGGCACTCGAGGTCATTAAGCATTGCATGTACAGGTTTGCCAGTTTCACTAGTACAATTGGCCTGCCATCCTTCAAGAGGTCCGCTGTTATCTGATCTTCACCAGGTGCTTTGCCCCCTCTCATTTCTTTCAAGGCCTTCCTGACTTCTACTGTCGTTACTGGTGGGATGTCTATCTCCTCTGAACTACTTTTTCCTTTGGCATTATCCAGGATGTTCGACTGCTGTAGAGATCTCTATAGAACTCCTCGGCTACTCTGACTATTTTATTCCTATTTGTGATCACATTGCCTTGCTTATCCTTAAGTGCATTCATCTGATTTTTTCCCACGCCTACACGCCTCTTCACTGCTTTCAGTCTGACTCTGTTTTTTAACAGCATATTCGATCCTCCCCATAATAAACTTCCTTATGCCAGCTGTCTTACGCTTATTGATTAACCTCGAAACCTCCACTAGTTCTATTCTGTCTGCTGGGGTGCAGATTGCCATGGTTTGCCGTATCCTAATTAGATCTTTCGTATCCTGGGAAAGTTTACCAGTATCTTGTCTAGCCATCGTGCCCCCGACTTCTACTGAACACTCCGTGATAATATGTGTAAAATTGTCTCTGGCTTCTGGTGTAGTGAACTCTGCTTTGTCGGTAAGAGGTGAATATCGGATCTGCAGCGCGATCCTGATATCTTCAACTTTACGTCTTACTGTTAGCTCATTAATCGGCTTCTTTCTTACTAGCTTGTTGCGGTTCCTCCTCGAGTGCAGCCTAATTCGAGATCTTACCGTACGGTGGTCACTACGTCTTACCCTTCCGAGCACTTCCACATATGTACACTGTATCAAGCTCCACGTCCGGGTCGCTCCACAGAATCACTGCTGCATAAGCGCACATGTGACGCTTCGCTGACTGGTACACTAGTCGAAACCCTAAGGCCACTTAAAGGCAGGAGAATAGTTAGCGAAGTCAGTATAGGTACTAAGGAAATAAAATCAACTGAAACTTTTACCGTACAGCGTAAAACTAGGGAGCAGGAAGCGCTTTCTTGCGCTAGGTGAACAAGCACAGCGGTCAGCAGCCAGACTACACATCTGTGAACGCTTTTCATTTATTAGTTCCTTAGTTCATTTATTAGTTCATTAGTTCATTTATTAGTTTTCCTCTAAGAAATGCAATTGCTAGACGTGAGATATTGGAGAAATTTGGGGGACGCTGGCTGCACGAGCGCTATATAACAAGTAGTCACCTAAGCTGCTTGAAATTCTACAACTAAATAAAAGTGTAGACTGGTTATACATTATACAGCTTATATTTCCAAGGTCGCCAGCAATGTCACGTTACAGAGTGGACTGCAGCGTTAGACAAATTATTATGCAAGTAACAAGTGCGAATCCCCGAGGGTAGATTCTTTTTTTTTTTGTAAGTTGACTTATTTTGTTTTTGGTGGATGTTTTTTGTACTGAGTTCACCATTTTTTGTCCGTAACATTCACTTCTCCACGAACTAGTTCACAGAACGCGCAGGCGAACACTGACACGCTAGTGAATTCTCGTTGGCGTGATGTTGCCATAGGCACCGACTGCTTGCGGGCAGTGGGCACAGGCAAGAATGAGCACACCCTTGGCCTGGTGCGAACACGCTTTTTACTAAACAGGCATGAGTGAGGCAAGCTCCGAATATATGGGAAAGCGCATGGCATTTTAACGTCTGCGGGGACGCGGAGGGCGTTCACCAACTGCGTAGGCCTCGGCTAGTGAATGCTACGATTTCAAGCCGTCCTGGGAGGCTTATCTTTGGCATTGTACAGCCGACCACATGGCAGAAGCGCAGTACGACGATTACTGAGATATCGAGAAAGCGCATCCAACGATTCCGTCGGATTTCAAAGATGTTGTTTGATACAACCGAAACCGAAAGTAGTTTGAATGCCAATTTTGGACATCGTCCAAAAACGGTGCGTCTCCTGCCGTCGTTACAGCCTTCAGTTGGTGCGGCCGCCGCTGACCGCGCACGGTAGTTTTTCTTCTTTCGCGCTTTATACAATAATTACCGACCTATCAACCGGATAAACCATGAAAAGTGTGTTAATCTGAGCCAGTCTACGCAGTTAAAGCAAAAACGGGAGCTTGACAACCGAGGATAACCTTATTTGTGTGCTTTGGCGCGTATGCCGGATCCAAGATGTGATGTTGAAGCTGCAACATAAGATCCTGAGTGCATAGACGAGGGCGAAATCCTAGCATGGTGTGGGGGAACAGCTGAGTCCCTTCGGCGTGTTCCGTGAGTAGTGTCAAAACAACATGCTCAAGTTGTTTCCATACGAACGATGTTAGGGAGATGGGTTTGAGATGATCTGAGATGATATTAGGGAAATGGGTCTGAGATGATCTGAGGCTTTGGAATGAGTATGATATTGGCCGTTCATGATTTTTCCGTAATTTGACCTTAGGTCCAACATTCATTAAAAAGGGCCGTGGTGCCATTGAAGGATGAGCCGTTCAACTGCCGAAGAATCTTATTATTAATGTGGTCAGGGCCAGCGGCCGACCTAGTGTTAAGCTTATATATGGCAGCCTTGACCTAGGCTTCTGTAAAAGGTGCACCTAAGTCGGTGGTGGCCTCTCCGGTGTATGATAGGTGTTTGCTGGAGGGCCTTATGGTATGTGCTTGTGTAAATATTTGATGAGTGCAGCACGTGGTGTCCCGGGTAGTTGTGTATCAAAAGGAACACCGTTTGGTTGTCGAACGATTTGGTCGACGTCGGCTTAAAAAGGTGGCGTAAGATATTCCTAGACTTTTTGTGTCGAAATCGTGATTTACGCAATCGCACACTGAATTCCAGTTTTCAGATACCAATCTGGATTCGTGATTCTCAATTTCCAGTTTTTTTTTCTCCCAAGGCCACAGCTGTGTTTTTGGCGGATCAGTCTGTTTTTGAGGCTGTCTCTAGTCTGGATTAGGTTGGACAGACGCAAGTCTAGCGGCGGTAGGCTTGGGTTTTTTTGTACAATTTTGGTGGCTGTTGCGACCCTGCTGTTTAACTCTTCCTCCCATTCTGAGAGAGTATCTAGTGTAGGTGTAGTGTGTTGCGTTGTTCTACGAAAGAGGTCCCAGTCGATAAACGTTGTTTCTTTTGGGGGGAGAGTTTAGGGATGCGGGTGCCTCGATTTGGATGGGCCTATGATCACTGCCGTAGTGCTTCCCAATGTTAGTCCATTTGACCTCTTCTGTTAAGTTTTTGGTGATTGTTAGGTCAGGTGTCGTATCTGCACAGACGCTATTTTCCTGATCTGTGGGAAACAGGGGGTCGGTATGTAATGTTAGGTGCTCCTTTTGTGCAGGTTTTCACAGCCGGAGCCATTTAGGTGTTGCCCTTGGGTCATCCCAAGCGGAATGTTCCGCGTTAAAATCCCACAGGATGACTATGGATTTCTTACCCGCTCTACTCAGAGCTCCATGGATTACGGAAAGAAGGGGCCAGAGTCCTTTTCTTTCGGACTGCTGTTATTTAGAACAAATAGGCTGGTACGCCTGTTTACGTCTGTGGTAATTTCGATTATTGTGTGACCCAACTTGCTATCTAGTTCGTGTTCTTGCGCTATCACATTACGGCGAGTGAGAATGGAGGTTGCAGGTGGATTTCGGGACTTAGGCATGAAAGTTTTGTAGTTGGCTTATTTGGTTACTGCGTAAAATTCTAGTAGGCAAATTACGTCAGGGATGGAACCCACCAGATTGTTATGTAAGGCCTGCTGTGGCCTGCTCCAGCATTCTCCTCTTTCGGCGGTATCCTCTGCAGTTCCACTGCCAACAGATGGTTTTATTCAAAGCCCTGCCATTTGCCGTCTGATAATGAGGGGCGATTTCATGGTTTGCATACTTTCTTAAGAGGAGGTCGAGATCATATTTCGCCCAGTCGTGCTTCCAAGGCTCCTAGTTTAGAAATGACAAGACCAGCTTGAGCTTGAAATGGTTTGTAGCTAAGGCCCATGGACTCCTTAACCTCTAATTTTTTTCAGTGCCTGCCATGAATTCCACTTTGTGGCGTAGATGGAGCTACAGTCCGATTCCTCGCTGGGGGAACTGCGGATGGATTGTGATGCAAAGACGACTTCGCTATCAATGGGGGAGTTGGTATCGCTATCTATGGGGCCATTCGTACTGAACACTTTTGCATTGGTGAGTGTGGCTATCAGTTTACCTTGACGATAAGCTTTTCGCTTTCTTCCAGGGTGTTCAATAGCCATTGTTCAAGTACAGCTACCTCGCTATATGTTGACAGTGGTGATGTTCGGGGAGTTACCACCTCAGCCCAGCTCACCCTCGTGGATGTCTGGTTGTTGATCTTCTGGGAGGCATGCTTGGGTCCCAACACAGGGCCCTGTGCACGGGTAGCGCCAGGTTGGTTTCCCGAGTTAGCGGGTGGATCAGCAACGGCACTATGATTGTGGAAGCCTGGCGTAGTTGTGTTCCGACGGGGCGCGGATGGATGCTGGGCGCCGTCTTGCCTTGGTATGTGGATGTTGGATGGCTCGCTTGGAAAAGACGGTGGCTTAAAGCGTCGCGTGCAGCTTTTGGCTGCAACGGGGTGGTATCCCGGGCAAAGCAGGCATATAGGCGTACACGGATGCGTATTGTCTTACTAGGTGTGCTGCCCACATCCCTGGCAGCAGCTCGGAGTCGGATTTGGACAGACGTCAGCCCTACGCCTCACTGCTCCGCAGGCCAGGCATGCTTCCGAGTTTCCCTTTTGCAAAATTCCGCTCCTCCATAATATATAAAGAGGTTGACTTAGGGTCCGTCAAATGCGATGAGAGCGGTGTTTGTCGTCCCCATATGCCGGACGTGTATTACCTGGGGGTTCGCTGAATTCATGTTTTCAGTTATGTCTTGCGGTGTGTCCTTGCTTGGAATCCCGTGTATCCCTCCTGTGCAGCTGTCTCTGGGGAGACCACATAAGGGAGAGTACTGTAGGCACGATTCGTAATGTTCAGTTGGCGCACCATACTGTACGTTTTCGCCATCTCTGTGCTTGCGGTTCTAATAAAAAACATGTTTCTAGCCGCGTTGGGACGTAGGATGTCTTCTACAGCTTGTAGTTTGGTGAGCCCAGCAGCAACGAGGGTTGTCGAGCGTAGGATGGCGGCGCTGATTTTGGAGAGATATCTAGTCGTCCTTGCGGGCGGAAAACGACTTCCACGTACTCCCGTGATAGTAGCAGTAGACGTAGTGCATGCTTCGCAGTTCCTTGCTTAGTCGGAGTGGGGCCCACCGTTTCCTGCGAGAGCTTCTCGGCGCGTAGGGTTTGAATCCTTTCTGACTGCGGTTGAGGTAGCAGACCATTCTCAGACCATTCTCAGCAGACCAACCTCATTCTTCGGTCACTTCGAAGGGGTCGAAGTCCTCGTCCGGTATCATGAAAGTGTCCATGTCTGTAGTCGGGGTTTCTTCATCCGAGTTAAAAGCGGGCGCCAGGCGTTGAGGTCCGTTGGTGGGCGCTGTGGCTGCCCTAGGCTAGCAGCGGTGCGGCGGCAAAAATTGGGGAGGGGATGCCTAGCCGCGCAGCATAGCATGGTGGGCGCAGATGGTACTACCGTTGGGGAAGTATGAAAATGCTCTCACTGCCCCGTAAGGCTGCTACAGGGGTTTCCGGGGGCGAAACATCCACTCGTGTGATTCCTTTCAGATTTCCGACGACGATTTTGTCTCAGAGGGACTCATCTTTCGTAGGAGCGATGTGAAGCGGCCTTTAGCACAGAGCAGCAGCGCCACCACAGTACCGACTGTGGTAAATGCGATAGAGAAATTGGACAGATTTCGTTTCCCATTTCAAGTTTTATGATCATTTATTTATTAACTGGGTACCATGCTGGGCCTGCATACCCTAGTTGAAGCGTAACGGTAAAATTTAGGGTAAGTCTCGTGCCCCGCGCGGGGTACGAGATCTAGCCCCCTCGCGGTGGCTCCTGCCCCGCAGAAGTGACGTCAAACTAAACTAGTCACGTGACTTCCTGTGGCGTCACTATTTTTTTTTGCACATTTGGAGACGTTGTTTGACGGCGTGTGTGCTCCATGGCCATGTGGGATTCCGGCCTTGGCTCCAACCGCAAGCCTGCGCAACGTTACATCCTTATCGCCTTGCACAGCAGCTGCCTCGCGGCGCTTTTTTCTTGTTGGGAGGATTGTTTGCAGTTATTTATTGAGTATTTTTCGTGAACTTGCTGCTGCTAGTCTTGGTAAGCCTAACGCATCCTATTTTGTGCTATTTTGGCAAGCTGCTTCCCCCCGCTTTTTTCCGTGCTCCTTTTGTTGCCGTTAAATATGTTGCTAGCTTCATATTGTCTTGGAGTTCGCGTGCCATCGGCTTTATGCTCCTGCATTCGTTGTCTACTTGTTCCGATCGCTACTTGCATTCCAAGCCTTGTATGTTGATTCTGGCGTGAAACGTGTTACGTGCGGATCAGTTTTCCAGCGCTTTGCGCCGTGGCTAACGAGGTAGCTGACCTTGATGACGTGATAACGCGAGCAACGCAGTGTCAGCGGCGTCAGTGTGCACGAATCAAGTATCGTTAGGTAGCGCAGGGCATCGTCGAACGCAATCCGTCCTCGCATGTAGCCTGTTCTGCAATTTTTCTCGCGGGGCAGGGAAACGTTACTACCCCGCGAAACGCTCCGTGCACGCTGCATGCAGGGAGCGCAGCTCCACTTTCGTGGGTGGCCTGGTGAATGGGAGAGCCCAGCAGCCGCCCGTCCATGGGCAGCATAGGTACTCGGCTATCGCTGAAACCAGCCTCTCACTGGCTGGCTTCCTGTGCAAGGAGGCTCAAGCTCCAAATGTGCAAGTTAGGGAGAAGTCATGCCGATAAGATCGCCGTTTGTGCCAAGCTTGACACTTGTGTTAAATAGTGCTTTCAAGTTTGGTGTGCTCAAGGTAAAGAAGTGGCTCTTGTTGTTCATCTATGTTATTCGAATTTGTTGCTTCGAATAATACTATTGTGCTTTAATGATATGCAAGACTTCAAGTGAGCTGCGAATTCTAAGCAATCTGTATGCAGCCATTATTGAATGCACAGGAAACAACGTTTTGTCTACCTTGAAATTTTCTACATAGGGTATGTGGAACTGCCAGCTAGCAAGTTTAATGAAAGGTTATCTGCTCAATTATAGTAAAGAGGTAGCAAGGGAAAGATAGGATGGCCCTCCCTCCTCGCCAGCTGATCGTCTCATAACTTCGTCCACAAATACCGCATGGATTTTATTTCCCTAACCTTTGCCCTACTGCCTTCTGCCTTCTTCAACCCGGTTAGTCAACAAACTTCATCCTGCATCTGTTCTGATTATGTATTTTGGTACGCTAGTTTTTTGTTTACTCGTGTTTGGCTTGGAAGTCAACATAACCAACAACAATACGTTCATGCCCACTCAGTTGGATGGCCAGTAATCGTGAGAGCTTCTCTGGAAGGCTTACAGAGGATTCACGAATTCTGATTGACTGTGACATCAATGTACCCATCCGGAGTACCCTGTGGAATTCAACTTGACGTTAATACTTGTGTTCACAGCTGGTAATTGTCTGCTCTGTGTTTAGGGGAGGGGGTGAACAGTAAAAGTTTCTAATTGCAAGGAGATATTTCATGTTCTTTTGCTTTTTAACTCTGTGCTGTGTAAAAAAACTGTTTCGGCTAATTGCTTAAGTGACTATGCTTAGTCGTAAGGGCCATAATGCAGTGTCCCATATTTTGTTTGCAATGATGCATACCCAGCAGAGCCCAACTGCTAGAAAGCACATTCTCTGGTGGTGGTAATTAGCTTGAAAAAAAAAGGGCACTTAACTATTTTTTAAGCTAACAAGCCTAAAAAACAGGTTATGGAGCACATCTACGAGGGAATGGTTCTTGTACAGCTTGACATTATCCTCTCCCGAGAGTACTTAATACCTTCTGCAGGAACTGGAGCCGAGGACAACTATGTGGTTGTGAATGTCTTTATTGGTGTTTGTGAATATTGCAGTACAGCTGAAAGCTGTATGTATCCTGGAAGGCTTCAACAATAAAATGACTCCAGTGAACGTACTTCTGCTTTGGTGTCAATGGGCAGCATGTGAGCATTGATAAGTGCTTCGCTGTTGACATTTTTGTTAGACAAAAACAGGCTTGATCAGGCACTGTAGCAAGTCTTCATGAAAAAACACAGGAAAGAAACTGGACAAAAAAGCTGCGAACACATGGACACTGTTCATCACAGCACATTTCCTTGTACTTCAGTACTGTTATTGTCGCTGTATTTTTCCCCAAAATATAAACCAACTCTCCCAGATTCACACCTACAGACAGAAAGCAAACATGGTGTTTGTCAATGACAAGTGATTCTACCAAAATTCCGTGGCTGTGAAAAAAGTCAGTGAGTAGCTCTACTTTCTCTGCGTAGTCTGTGGTGTGAAGTTCCTTTTCCAAACAAAACGCAAGGGTTTCTTGGCACAATACACAGAAAAAATGCCAAATAAGCAAGTGATGCCTTCTAGCACTACACTACAGTCCTGCAGGAAAGCCAAACAACCAAGTGATCTTTTTGCTTGAGTGCAAAGCTCTGCAGAGAAGCCAAGAAAGATTCCTTTTTTGTTGACAACAAAGCTCTGCTGGAAAGCCAAAACGTGTGGCTTCTGTCACTGCTGATTTGCTGTAAGATGGGCATGTGAATGTATTGCAGTAAGGCATTTGTTGTGTACATGTCCTTCATACCTAGATAAATATAAACCAAGCTGGCTATGTAACAAAAACGTCAAGTGAGGTAACAACCAAATGTTTTATGTAAAATGTTAGAATAGTGTTTGTTATAAATAGCAATTAATGTTTTAATATGGTTTTGACAGTAGTTAAGTGACCTGTTGGAAATCATAGGCTAAAACTAAACAGAAGCAATGTTTCATACAGCTGCAATCGTGTGAAATAGCAAAAGAATGGTTTGGGCCCTAAATTCAGCAGGCATGTTCCAGCTGGGAATGTGTTTGTAGAGCACAACAATAATAAACGCATGGGAAAAAACGGTGAGCTGAGTTTAGTTACCCCCAAAGTATTGGTAGACAGTTAGAATGCTTACAAAAATTTATAAATAGTTTGGATACCGTGAAACAATAGGGGGAACTTCACTTGCCCTGGTTTTAAGTTTCTTAGTACTGAGCTTAATGTACCCAACACAACACCATTGAAGAATGCTACGCCTGCATGGACACAGCAGCGTTATGGTATAACATAGTTTTATTTGAGCAGAGGTAAATAAGAGAATATTCCATAATCAATCCATTTATACGTAAATTAGAAAAAGTAGGGTTTGTGAAGTGAAGCTCAGAAGCATGCTAAATGAAAGGGACGAATGGCGAGTTGATGTTGTTACTAATCACAAATTTCAACTCAACCACCTTGCCGGAAACAAACCCCTTCTATGGAGGGAGTGTGTGTAATCGCAAGATTTTTTAAAGAAAAGTTTGTGAATGCACTGTACACGTAGGCCAGAAGGCATTTTGACACCCCAGTCGAGGACTCGGAGTCATCAGCGCTCTTTTCTGCTGTTTTGATGATCAAAGGCTGTTTGTTCAGGAACCACCCCCTTTTCTCCCTTTGGCCAATATCTTTCTCAGTCACTGCATTCATGTGCTTGCTGTGGGAGCTAGCAAACATGAGGACCACCTATAGGCAGGATTACCTCAGGCTCGCACAATTGCTGGAGAGGCTAAACAATGTTTTCAAGATCCCCAACTGCGAGCTTGCACTTTTTTTTGCGAAAAAAACAAAGGCATTTAGATAGGCCTTTGAGAGCTGTCTGAAATCAAAAAAGTCAGTATTTTGTGCCCAAACTGGCCAGCTAACCTCACTAGTCGACCCACACGTTGAATGCCTTGCATAAAAATCAAGAGAATCACTGCATTGGCTTATTGCATGGCATTGCGTGGGTGGGCTTCTGGTTTCCACCTATGAAGCCTGTTGGTTGTGTTAGTGTCCAGTCCTGCTGTCAAACTTCTTTTGAGACTTGCACTGCCCTGGAGTGTACAACCGTGGATTCCTTGGAATTTATGTTGGCCATGAAAAATCCTAGTAAATCGTTACAAGCCCCTGAAGCTGGCTCGCAAGTGGGCATTTGTTTAGCGACCACTGTTTAGGGGCACAGTAGGCAGGCTGTTACAGAGGCTACGAATAAAAAATACAAGGTTCGTTTATTAAAAATACTTCTTTGCCCAAAAAACAAATGACATCAATTTTATTGTAAACTTCAAACAAATAAGATAGTACAGAAAATGTGTAGAGCAGTGGAAGTTCCATACACACTTTCCAGCTATTTCTCTATGACATCACAGAATCTTGTTTGTGCAGTTGACAGCCACCGACCTAACCCACCGCAAAAAAAGCATAACTGGGCAATTTCAGTGGGACCTCCATTCCGTTTGATCGTATCACTTGAGTGCTAACGTACAGTTAACACACAGATAACTGCATTTACAGTGCACGTCCAGATGACGTCACTCATGCCCATATTACATCAATGCAGTTTGAAATTGGGATGTTTTCCACCATTTCTTTTCGTTAAACTCGCACCATTACAGCCTTGACCTTTTCCTGTCAATTACATTTGCAGTGTTTTCGCTGTTCATACCCATGGACACAAACCCTCCGCTGAGGCTTTCACGTTCCAGGCACATCTTCAGATTCTCTTTGACGCTGACTATTGAGCATGCGTAGAACCCATGGGTTTTCATATGCTGGAGACATGATGGTCGGCCAAGTGTATACCCTTCCTGTTATCGTCTGTACAGCTTCTTCTCTGAACCTATCCGCTGGGTGTCCTGAATTAAGTCCCTTTGCATGAGGGGAATCGGTAAAATCTGGCCAACATAGCCACATATACAGAGACGTGAAGGTTATGACAATGCAGCAGCTATGGCATGAAGCGCCTAGCTAGTGTACCTGTTGGAGGACCCAGTTCCTAATTTGTCGTAGCATCATGTGTATGCCAATGTGAGGAGCTGAATGCATGATGGAAACTACCCAGCCACAATCTGGACCACGGGATACGAGACTGCCAATGTTCTCACTCTTTCACATCCTTTGTATCGTAGATGTATTTCTGCCACATTTTACTGTAGTGAAATGGCTCACCACTACAGCTGCAATAATTTCTCCTGAAAAATCTTTTCAAGCGCTGAATACCAAGCATTTAATGATGCAAGAAGAGCATGCTCACCAGCCTTTTCCGCACAAAACGTATTTCGGGTAAACAATGCTAAGCCACAATTCAGTCCACTCGAAAATATATACCAAAAGCGCGACAAACTGCCGATTTTCGGGTCTTCTTTTTGATAATCTCCTTAAAAGGGAAACTACTGTGCTGGGTTGTACGCGGCACATGTGTGGGGACACCAATGATTACATTTTCTAGCTATCCGTGGTTTGCACTTGTAATGCGCACATGCGACCAGTAAAATATCAGTGGCCGCGTCTAGCCTACGTCCTGAGCACTGTAAGTTCCGCGCTGCTGTCATTTTGAAAACACACCGCGATTTCAGGCCACCCATTTAAGAATTCTGAACTTGCCGTGGTGCAAACTGTTGATAGCAGATGCCGCCGCGCGGACATGCCGCAGCAGGCTCACATAATCACGCTCGGACGGTGTCTTTTCTTGCGTGGGACGTGGGTTGCTCGAACGGGGCCACTCGGCTGCGCGATGTCGTAGATCTAACGCAGGTACCATCGGCATACAACAGGCGGTCACAGGTGAGCATTACTCGAGAGCGAATTTCGCTAGCGTGTGGAAAGGCTGGTTTGGTCCCCGCATACGGCAACGTTCTCGCACATTCTGATAGTGCTTCTAACTCTATCAACTCTGCTTCATCTACGTTGTCGATCCAAGAAATTCAGGCATTCAGGGCTTTCGGCACTTTCGGATACGCCATACCGCCAGCAGCGGCAGCATCGGCGGCTTCCGCAAGAACGAACAAAAAAATTATTTTATAAAACTTCTAGCAAATGAGTGGCTTCCTAATTTTTTATTAAAATGTAAAAAAATGTGCCTTTTGTATTCTACTACGCAATATAATAACAATTGCTGTTAATATGACGTCACTATGACGTATTTATGACGTCACGCGGGGCAGGAGCCGTTGCGAGGGGGCTAAATCTCGTGCCCCGCGCGGGGTTCCAGACGCTGCCTAAAATTTATTGGCTTGTAACTTCCTTTGCGAGGTTGCTTCTTTTACTTGATGACTAAGGAACCATTGTTTCCTAGAGGTTGATACGCAGTTTTTATTAATGTGACTGCTTCAAATAACTCTCAATCTGGCACAAAAATCTTGTGCGACAGCATGCATTCCACTGAACACAATTTTCACAAAAAATGAGAGTTTGATTTATTTGATATATATGGGTGTGCGTGTTGAATACCTAATGAAATCTTATTATGCCCAGTAAGAATCGCCAAGAGCATGTTTTCGAAAATTTTATTGATATGCCAGCAGCAAACTACGCTAATGTTCTAGTAACGAATCTTAGGAATGTAAAAAAGTGGCGGTAATTACCGTGGTGTCACAACGCAAAAAACATTAGCGGTGCACTTAGTCAGCTGATCATTTCAAGGAAAGATACAGACAGATACTTTAATTGGAGGGCACACGTTTAAATATACGTGTACCGGTTTACAGTGCAGGCGCGCTACATTAAGGGTTTCAGTTAATCTTATTTCCTCTCAATTCATCTTAGTCCAACTCTGTATACGCTGCTATCGCGTTATACCACCCTACTTCTATGTTTACTAATTATAGTCCACATTATTTCCGCCTAATCAAACCTTTACCCATTGCCATGGAGTTTAACCCGCATCAAGTCATCTTGAGTCATACAAATTCGCCTTATTTCCATATCATTACATAATATAGTGATTACAATATTTCATTTTTCAATGTCATAGTTTTAGTATCACTATTGACCTCAAAAGCGGATGGCGTGCTTTGATGTGCTATTGATTGTCTGGTTTTCATACCCGCACCATGAACGCCGGGGTCATTTAAGGCTCTCATTGAGGCATATAGAACTTCGACAATATTACAAGCGTTATTTGCGTTGGCGCAGCTTTTGTGTGTTCTTTGCAGTAAATACTAAGTAACACATTGCGAAAATTTTAGCTCTTTAGCAGATCATATTTGGCAAGCCTAAGATGTTTTTTGAGCAGCATAGTGTTAGAAATATATAATATGCAAAAAATATTACTATATAACATTACGGCGGCTCTTTTCTTTTGTTATAATGTTTTGCAAAAGTTTTTGCAAAACAATTTCTAATAACCAGCCGTGCATGCATATCCGCTATGTATTCGTAATTTTTAAATATTACTGCAACAATCTCGTGTAAAATGAACGTACGCAATTTTTCCTTGTGCTGTATAATACTGTTGAAATGTTTTTTGTGAATTGTAAATGCAAAAGTACAATGTATCACCATTTTCTGCCACAGTCCTCTTACGAAAAGTGATTAGAAGTTAAATTAGTACTCATGAGTAAGTTCGTTTTGCGTGTATATGAGGGTTTGCAAAGTCAATCAATCGGCGAATCGAAGCTCATCCAGCTAAATCGACTTTCTATTACATTAGAAAGGGAAGACGCACCCTCACGCAACCGCGCGCTGGTTTCGTTGATTTATTAAAAGTGGAATTTTTTATACATTTCTGATCTGGCATCGTTCTCAAGAAGGTATTGTAACTATTTTTACTATTTGTTCGTTCTACTCTTCACAAGAGGTGCAAAAGAAATTGCCGCAGCTGATGCAAGGCTGGAGAGCAACACATCTGGGTTCCACCTAGCGTCTCCCCACGCTGACAGCGGACCTCGGGAGAAATGGAGAAGCGGGACCCAACGTTGGCGGGATTCAAGAACTGCAAAGCCGTTTTGGACGGTACTGTAAACCAAAGACCGCTAAAGTATGCGCAGTCTTTATCTGAGCAGCAAGGGTCGGTATCCCTTTTGTCGTCGTCTTCCGATCGCAGCCGCGAATGAGAAACCCGTTGTACCGCGTCTTCGCCTCTGGAAACATCGACTTCTTTGCCAGCTGGCACGGTGGCCGTCTCCACGTGTGGATTGGTTGGTTGGTTGGGCCTTTAAATCATGGCGCATACCCACACAGGGGACTGGCCAAAACGCTTCCTGTGATGGTTAGGCTGTAACCCACTTTATTTAGAGAGAAAAAAAGAGTAAAGTAACAAAAAAAGATTGATGGAAGAAAAAGAAATCATTGGAAACTACAGAATTGTCAGGGAAAAAATCACGATTGAAGACATAGCTGTCTAGCAGGGTCTTTGCGAGGCATCTGTGGCAATGACAACATGAGTAAGAAGAGTAGTCAAAGGATGTTCGAGTAAGCTGTTCACTAATCGGGCCGGCAATAATTTCGTATGTGGAGGTAAAATGTTGTCCAGGCTTATTTCGACCTGCGACAAGTTATTATCAGGATAGCGGTGGAGTAGAAAAAGATCTGCATGGAGAGGCTGCAGCCATGCCTAACCGCAATCCAATTCAGCACGCTCAAACCGGGGCCACGAAAATCTTCTAAAACGGTCAGGACCCAAGAGGAAAATGGGTTGAGCCTCGTACAATTGAGATGATTCAAACAGTTTTGGAGATGTTAATACAGTTAGCTATTTTAATCGATGCAAAAGTGAGAGAACCATGCGTCAAGGTACAATACAGAATTAGCTACATACTTTAGCCACCCTAAACATAACCACAATGCCAATCCCTCAATCAGAAATAGGGGATGCAGTTTGTACGTCGCGCAGCCAGAAAGTAACATGCAACCAAATTCTAATACAGGGCGAATATAGCAACAATAAATCATTGGCAGGGCGTCTCTACGCATACGAATTTATGATTACATAGCTACGCAGCACTAACGAAGCTTTTTCAACTTTGGCAGCAATGTGCGAAATATGAGGACGCCATATGAGATGGTCGTCCTAAAGTATACCCAGATATTTAATTTCCCTGACCTGAGAGATGGATTGCAACCGGTATGTTAGACAAAATGATATAGGGTTATTGCACGGAAATACTATAACGGCACATTTCCTCACATTTAGCAAGAGGTGTAACCTGCTGAGCTAATTATCCAGGACAACCACATATTCCTGCAGTCGCTGATACAACTCTTGGATGTCCCTATCCGACGAAAAAAAAGCAATATCATTGGCATACACACAAATAGATATACAGTGCCGTTGTGCATTGGGATAGAACTGGTGAGTATGTTAAAAATAACAGGACAAATAACTGATCCCTGGGCAACTTGATGGTTCTGGGATGTCAATTCATTAAAACAAAAGAATTTTCTTCCCTTTAAAAACACACCAATCCAGGAGCGTGTGTATTCTGGAATCTCGCTAGATACAAGGCGTGACATCAAGTGCTGTACTCCACGCGGTAGTAGGCCTTTGCTAGATCGAGGTTTAAAAGTACACTGACATGTTTTAGTCATCGAGCTAGTTTAATACGGCTCGCGATGACGACGTGGGCCTTCCATATACAATTCCCAGGCCTGAAGCCAATCTGGGTGGGGCTTAAAATACTATTAATGTTCAGAAACCTTATAATCCGACCTTGAAATAACCTTTCAACCAGCTTTACCAGGTTTATAGTCAAAGAAATAGGCCTATTATTGTTTTGAACAAATCCCAAACTTTCGTTTTTTAACAACGGTACTACCTTAGCAAGTTTCTATTCCGAAGGTATCCAGCTGTTTTTTCTCGACATGTTGACCACGTTTACAAATCATCAGGAGACTCGTTCAACACAAATTTTACCACTGACACCGTATTGCCATCTGAAGCTGGAGCACACTCAGACCGCTGTAAAACAATATCAGCCAACTCCGCCCTTGTCACTGGAGTGAAGCCCTCATTTTATACCAGACACACAAAAGAAAAGGCCAAGCCAGAAGAAAAACGAGATTCCAGTTCCTGCGCAATTCGTTCCCATGTTTGATAGATTCACTTGTTGAATGAACAATTGACTTGCCGATATGCTGATCATGTACGACCTTTCTTGAACGAAGGAATATACGCAACATGCGTCTATTTTTGGACTTTGGCAAAGAGGCAGTCTTTTCGGTGTTATAATTTCCTTTCGCTTTAGAAACAATCCGCTTGAATATGGCAGCCGCAAAGTTGTAACCAGTCCGATTGGATGGGCATTGGTTTTTAAGAACTTTCTTCCAAAACGCTTCTCCCTGACTGTACCCGCGAGCACATTCCTCATTCCACCATAGACTGGAGCCGAATTTTTTTTTGGGAACAAACAATAAATTGAAATTTTTTAACAGATTTAGAAAGGATTGATAACACTTGATCTTCCCGGAGTTCCTCGTCTCCCAATGGACTACAGCTAAGTGCTGCCTTTCTTTCCTTTTGAACGCGATGAGAATTGATATGTTGGACTACATGTGCTCGCGCTGTGGCTTAGAAAAGCGTAAAACCGCACATACAAATGGGATGTGATCACTACTCGAAGCTTGGTTCCAAGTAGACCACAAAGATATATTTCCCGTGGTAGACAAGGTCAAATCAAGAGGAGAACTGCTCTGCCTTGAATAAAAATGTTGTAGATCCACAGTTTAGACAATACAAATTTTCATCCCGCATCCAGCCGCAAAGACGCCTGCCGCAGGAATCTGTGCGGAAACCCCACAATACGTGGTGCGAATTGAAACCCCCACAAAGAACAACTCACTTTTCACACGCAGACAAGACAGCATCAACTGAAGGAAGGAAGTTACTTCCCGCGGAAAGTACGCGTTCACTATAGAAAATGCAACGCAACCTGGCAGGTTGAACGTCACTGCCACAATTTCCGATTCCACATACATTAATTGAAATCAATGATGGGCTTAATGACAAAATTGAAGGGATACTAAAGTTAGCAACCCTCTTCCTTCAGTTGGATGGTCTAAACGGAACGTTCGGTAAGTCTCGAATCTCTATAGCCGACCAGGAACCAGCCAGGTTTGCTTCAGTACAATAACACTGAGACGAAGGGGTTAAAGAAGCCGAAGTGGATGGTGATGATTGGCGGAAACGGCTTGAAGATTGAGCGGGATCAACCGCATCAGTCTTAGACTCAACCGCCTTAGTATTGAAACCACATGCTAAATTGGTTTGCACAACGGCGCCACAAAACGCAGACACTGACTGAATGATGCGTGCTGTATGAGCTGTTAGAAGCTCTGCCATTGGTAGCATGCAAGTATCGATCCACCATCTTGGACTAACTCTTCCAGATTGCCGACGCGATCACAAGAGATGCGGCCACAGTAGCGCAGCCACGTGCCACCACTGCGGCATAACCTGACAATCTATCTTTAACTACAGCCATCGCCTCACTCCGCGTGCCCCGGCGCTTCTCAATTACCTCTAGGATCTTCACCTCTTGCGCTCGAACCGGAGAGTTGTAGTAGTCCGCACGGTGTGATTTTCCACATAGGCAGCAAGTTTTCTCATCTGTCTGGCATGGAGCAGGGGGGGGGGTGATCACCTCCACAAGTACAACAACGAGCGGACGACTTACAGCCCTCGACACTGTGACCCAATCACCAACATTTTCGGCACTGTAGTGGACGGGCGGAAAGCGGCTCAACCTTGAAAATTAGGGCACACGCATTTAACTCCCCGAGGACACACACCAACGAAGGTGGCTATGACTCGGTCGGATAGCAGACATCGTTCTCCACTCGGCTACAGCGATGCACAGCAATGAGAACAGCTGAAGCGAACTTCCCTAGAATATCTGACACGGACATTTTCTGGAACAACTGCGCGAATGATGCCCTTCTACCAGGCAAGATGGGCAGGCACAAATGGGTTTATCGGGAGAGAGGCAAGTGTTGAACACTGCAGCAAGACCTGCACACACTTTGGTCCGGCGATCAGATCACAACGCCGCCTTTCCCGAAGGGACGCACGCTGGAGATTTACTGGTAGCGCTCCGTAGCAGCATGAAGGCCGCCTTGCATTTTCCCGGGATTTTTGTGCAGTATTGCGCCCCCATTCGTCGGCCCGAGAGCGACAGGGATGTCGGTAACCCCGTTGTGGAGGAAAGTCTGCAAAGGGAGCTCCGTTGTAAGACTGGCCGAGCAGGGAAGACCCCCCGCCCCCCGGGAGAGTTAGTCGCCATTCGGCGTAACAGCGCGCACCCTCACCACAATCTCAATCAGGTCACAAAAGAAAAGAGGTGACAAAATCAACAAAACCTGGCCAAACCACCGCGTAGGAAGCGAACGCCTTGATGAGACGATCGAGCAAAAGGCACGTGGATAGTGAAGGGATGGCTTGAAAGATTCGTCGTCATCGTCTTCTGCACGACAGACCCGTGGCGCACCGGTCGCAACACGGCGACGATGACGCAGCAAGGGCGCTCCAGATGTAGCGTAAGCCCACGCGCAAGACTGGACAACGCGGCACAGTACCCGCGAGGCACCCGCCCCCGCGCGCCAGTTAATTTTTTAACAGCCGAGCTGTTTAGGCTCTTTAGCGCGTGCCTCGCAAAGACCACGCGCGTCTGCGGTGCGAGGTGCCGGACTGAAGCTTCGTGCGGTGGTTTCAGCAGAATTATTAACAAGTTCCGCATCAAACATCCGTTGAGCAAAAATTCTAAATTTCAAATCGCCGCCATCAGCCGCAAAGGGTTCGCACAATATCCGACAGATGACGACGAGTGTACTGGCCAGTAGGAAGACGCAGTGAAACATCCCTCTCGCGAGGGGCACGATCAAATGCAGAGCAGCCGTTAAGCAACGACGTTAAGTAGTTTGCGTTACGTTAATGTTGTTGCACTTGTGGCAACTTCTGACGAGAGAGCGCTCGTCAGCAGTAATTTGAATGAGTCAAGGATATAAGGCGCGTTAGTAGCGTCCCATTTTGTGTCGGCTTTGTGGCGTAGTGGGTAGAGCACCATGTACATTGCGTTCCGCCCTCAGGGTCGAGGGATCGAAACCTGGCGCCGGATAGTATTTTTTTTATAGTAGGGACAACGACGGTGCGGACTACGGAAACGCGGGTGACATCGTGAGTTACTCATATGCTCTGCATTTACAAACTACTTACTAAACGCACGTTAGCGCGTGCATTGCGCGGACAGCATGGCGTTTCCGAGGCTTGTGTGCGGGCTTACGCCCCATGAGAGCTATTGCCTTTGTAGTCGGGGCAGTGTAGCGACTGGCGCTCAACTTGTCCGCCGCGCCGAAGACGACGACGACGAATCGGTCAAGTCATATCTGCAGAATCCGCACCTGGAGATGGCCACTGTACCAGCTGACGAAGAAGTGAAGGTATACCGAGGCGAGAGGCTCCAATACAGCATTTGCCCTGCGAGGGTGTGCTATCGGAAGACGACGACGAAGGGGAATAGCATGCTTCTATGTGAATAAAACACTGTACATAATTTAATATTGTTTGCTTCCCACTGCCCGTCCAAAACGGCTTTGGTCCGGGTACGGCGGCTCCCTCTCTATTGGGATTCGCTGTCAGTGTGGGAGAAGCTAGGCCGACCCCAGCTCTGCTCTGTCTCCAGCCTTGCACCACAAGTGCAAGCTGCACCAAATATTTTTTTTTTGCTAAAGCCACGGCGTGAAGGTCGTCCCCGGTGCCACGCGCTCAGGACGCGAGGGGTCGCCGCAAGGAATGCGTGCACTCGTGGTTTCTGTCTCCGTCGGCCAGATCTCTGTCGGTATAAACATCTCTGCTTTTAAAAATTCAATCTCCATTAGAGTTTAATTTAAGGAAGCTTGACACTGTGGCTGCTGCACGCGTACTTTTGTAATAGAGTCAAACAGATCCAAAAGTACAAAAATAAGTACTCTTTATTGCGCTTGAAACAAATATAACAGTAGCGTTCAATAGCTTGTAACAGAGGAGCTGTTTAATCTTCTGCAGTTCCGCCGTGGATTGTTACTAGAAAACTAAGCCCAACAGGGCGCACGTGAGCATGCGGCTCAAGTGGACTGCCTTCCGTCCTCCAGGCTTGCGCGTGGGCTAGGGCCATGTGAGGAACTCGCAAAAACCACCAAGAAAAATACCGAGTGCGGGTGAGCATGCGCACTGGGAAGGGCCCCCGGCGTCGGCCAGGTCGACCTGACAAAACCCTCTAGCCAGCGTTTGTGGTGCGATCACTCGCGTGTGGTTCTCCTCGCCACTTCACAGGCATTAAAGCCTTAAACGGGCAGCACAGACACACATTTCGCGCTACCGATGCTGAGTTCGCGAAGCCGGTTGCTGGTGGGTCTAGCCCGTGCTAATGTGGTGCCGCTTTGGGAGAAACGTCAAGGGCTGCGGTCAAAACGATCGGGGCCTGTCAGTCATGGAGAACTATCAGAGGCATGTTCGGAAATCCATTTGAGCAGCAACAGCCGCTTCCACCGCAGAGGCAGAGGGGCCACTGGCTCTGCTGTTCCTCCAGCCTAGCACCACTAGTGCAGCCTGCGCCAATTTTTTATCACCTACCGTATGCAGATAAATGAATAATAACAGTATGTCAGAAATGCAATGCAAGGTTAACAAGAAAAAAATCCAACAAGAATAGACAACAATACATAGAAACTTTTTAATGTGTATTTAAAAAGCTCACTTATTTCAGATGATTCAGATGAGCTACATGAAGGGGTTTCTAAGTCTGGCTACCTGAATGGTAACTATTTACGGCTGTAATTTTTTGGGGTTGCGACATGTCTGCAGTACGTGTGTTGTCGACAATAAAACATTTTAAAATTTCTTCAGTGGGCGTACGTTTTACAAAATTACCAGTGGCTTAGCTCGGCTATGCCAGGGTATACGTTGCATGAGCTAAGGTTCAGCTGCTCATTCTTTGGTTTCCTGGTTGTCTAGGATTATCTTATTATCATGCTTACTGCTGCTAGAACGATTTCCAATCCAATCCATTCCAGTCACGCGGCGGCGGCTTCGACGCATAGAGTTAATACTGCTGACCAGAGGTCGGCGCACTAACTCATGAGTCCACTCACTCATACCGATTTGGACTCAAACTCACGCGTGAGTTGTTACATGGTTAGTTTGAGCTTGAGTGACTTTGATTCCGACTGAGTTTGAGTACGCGTGAGACCGAATGCATTCTGAGTCGATTTTCAGATTGAGTACATTTTGAGTTCTGAGCACATTTTGAGTTTGAGTACATTTTGAGTACTGAGTGCATTTTGAGTACTGAGTACATTTTGAGTTTGCGTACATTGTGAGTTTTGAGTACATTTTGAGTTGAGTACATCTTGACTAGTGAGTACATTTTGAATTTGAGTACATTCTGAGTTTTGAGTACATTTTGAGTACTGAGTACGTTTTTATTTGGAGTACATTTTGAGTTCTGGGTATATTTTGAGTTTTGAGTACATTTTGAGTTCTGATTAGATTTTGAGTTCTGAGTACATTTTGACTTTTGAGTCCGAGTGAGTTGAGTTTTGCGCTCACTGTGAGTTTGAGTTTGAGTTGGCGCAGATGGGCTGCTCAGCAATGAGTCTGAGTTTGAGTGAGTGGTGGTTCGAAAATAAATTTGTGAGTGAGTTTGAGTGAGCCGCGCCAACTTTTCCGAGGAATGCTGCTGACTCTAGAGGAAAAGTTCCCCTGCTAGCCCGTGTAAATTGAAACCGTGCTATACTCAAGCGCAGCCATGATGCCACCCTAACAGCGTTGCCCGCTATCTTTTTGCCAACTAGAGTTGGCGGCAGTAGTGGGTATTCACCTAGCAACCAAAGAATTTAGACATGGCAACATCCACTGAAGTGAATGCGCCGTGACAACTTTGGTGTGTAAGGTCGCGGGTTCGATTCCCGGCTGCGGCGGCCGCTTTTCTAATGGAGGCGAAAAGCAAAAACGCCCGTGTGTACGAGATTTCGGCGCACGTTAAAGATCCCCAGGTGGTCAAAATTAATCCGGAGCCCTCCACTACAGCGCGCCTCATCGCCTGCGTTGCGTCGGCGCATTAAACCCTACTATCAATCAAACTTTGGTGTGTAAAAACGTTGTGTGAAGTTTTTCCTGTAGTAGGTAGCGAACTTTTGTGCCTTGCTAGCGCGATAGATGCAGAGTTGAGTTCTGCGCAACTTAGAAGGGTAGCGCGTAGATTAGCGGCTACTTCGTACGCTCGGAGAGGTAGCTTTTGCAGTAGCTTTCGCTCTTCTGGGGTGGGTGATCGAGTGACTGCTCCCGCCCCCCCCCCCCCTCCTTCCCCAGTACCCGTTTGTCGGCCGGACTCCAACCCAGTGAACTCCGAAGAAGTCGGGACCGCCGCAGACTTCGTTCCTCGTCACAGCAAGCTCGCCTCCCCGCTCCATTGTTCCCTTCGAGGCTTCTCGTCTCCCGGACGCACCATACGCCAGCCAACAATCTTCGTGGTGCGAATTGTGTGCGACGGAATCGACCACAGTGGAATTACTCTTCTCTAGTCTTTCCTCACCTTTCTAATCTTTACTTTTCTCTCTCCTATCAAATTTCCCCTACTATTCCCGCTACCGAACTGTGTTAAATGCAGGTGAGCTCCCATGAGAGTTCAATAATAACCCCAGTCAATTTCTTTTCCTTCTTCCTTTAAAAACAGATCACTTCTCCCTGACTTCTTTTTATCCCCTAACATTTTTCCTGGCCGGTCAGCTTACTGTCATTCGTCTACAAAGTACTTACCAAGGTAATCGCGAAAACAGAATTTCTGTAACCTTACATTTCAGTCAACCTAAAAAACAGGGAAGGTTCCCCAAAGGCTATTCAACAATGGACCATATTCACACGATCAATCAGGTGATAGAGAAGTGCGCTGAGTATACTGATCGAACCCCTATATATAGCCTTCATATATTATGAGAAAGCATTTGACTCGGTCGAAACCTCAGCAGTCATTCAGGCATTACAGAACCAGGGGGTGGATGAGCATTATGTAAGAATACTAGAGAATATCTATAATGGGTCCACAGCTACCATCATCCTCCTTAAGGAGAGCAGTAAAATACCTATAAGTAAGGGAGTCAGACAAGAAGACACAATCTCTCCACTGTTATTCATATGTTTACAAGAAGTATTCAGAACGTTCGATTGGGAACAGGTGGGAGTAGAGGTTAATGGATAATACCTCAGTAACCTCAGATTTGCTTATGAAGTTGCATTTCCAACCATAAGGCAAAGATAATTACAAGGATAAGAATGGGGTGGAGTGCATACGGCAGACATTCTCAGGTAAGGAATGGCAGCCTACCATTTTCCCTGAAGAAGAAAGTGCCTGACAGCTGCATCTTACCAGTAATCACCTACGGGCAGTCTTGGGCAGTAACTAGTTATTACCCAGTCGAAAAACACAATAGTAATTTGTGTCCCACAGCAGAAATTTCTGTCGCACGACAGAGATTTCTGTCGCACGACAGGGGTTTCTGTTGGGACTACAGGGTGGTCTGTCGTGCGACAGGAATTTCTGTAGTACAACTACAGAAAATCTGTCGTACGACAGGCATTTCTGTCGCACGACAGCAATTTCTGTTGAGACTACAGGATGGTCTGTCGTGCGACAGAAATTTCTGTAGTACAACTACAGAAAATCTGTCGTACTACAGGCATTTCCGTCGCACAACTGGAATTTCTGTTGGGAATGCAGGATGGTCTGTTGTGAGACAGGAATCTCTGTAGTATGACGACAGAATGTCTGTCGTACGACAGAAATTCATGCAGTTCAACACACATATCTATCATGCGACAGACATATTCGGTAGTCCCACTACAAAAACCTTTACAACTACAAAACTACAAAATGTCTCTCGCATGAGACATTTCTGTTGTGCAACACCCTGTAGGCAATACACAAATTACCTGTACTGCACCACAAAATGTCCTTCAGCCGCTACATCTAGCATTCCGTAATTACTATTATTATCTGCCATGCGACAGACCATTTTGTAGTCCCTGCATATTTTTATTGTGTGAAAGATAATTTTAGATTCATTGCAAAAGTGTCACATGACAGACCGTTCAGTATTGCTACAAAATCTCTTGCTTACCCTGTCGGAAAACTCCGCGTTTTCCAGCATTAGGAGAACGATGGAATACGCCAGAAAGAACGGAATACACTGGAAAACGCCGAGCTGGACAACAGCAACGCGAGGACCGCATTTTCCAGAATTAGGAGAGCGATGGAATACGCGGGGGACAACGGAAAACACTGGAAAATGCCGCACTGAACGACAGAAATGCGGGGAGGTTGCTGGAGAGCATCGAATAACACGGGGACATTGCCTTTGGGGACAGGGCTTCAGCCAGGACGAACGGGATAACATGAACAGGATAGTGTGGTGCCGCTGCTTGGCTGGACACGGGAATGCCGCGCGCCGGTTAAGGGGTGGACTGGTTGTATTCGAGCGCCGCAATTGACGCAGATGCTGCGAAACTTGGTGTTTGCGGCCCGTGCGGTGCCACAAATTCCCAATTTTTTTAGCGTGCGCTGCACGGAAACAATGGTGCGTGCAAGTGACGGTCATCTCGTTCAATTGCATTGCAAGCGTCTGTTGTAATGAACGTTTGTTGCATTGCTGCCAGTAGCGTTCTGGCCGTGTTTAAAAAAAACCTTCGCTACAAATTTGCAATTAATACGCAACTTAGCACAAATCACTCTAATGTTGGAACATCTAAGCGTAGCCCCATAACCAAATAAATGGATACATAAAGAACTTCACAAATTCCTTGGCTTCTTTGAGTGAATTGCAATTGCATATAATGTACTGCAGACAATCTTTGATAAAACAATGAGGCAATAAGTGTAGCCCGTCAGCAAAACGGACGCATAAAGGACAAGCAAGACGTGCTTTTTGAAGACGTGGTGTAATAATTGCAGTGCACATTCTGACATGTATTTCGGGGTGTCCTTGAGAGCCCCATTGTTTCAATCTGCGTCGTGTTGTTTTATTTTTTTAGCGAGCAATTTGTTTATTTTAACGTGAACCATGTGTCCAATCAAGCCTAAATAGTTAAAATAAGATTTTAAAACCAGCTAACCAGTTGCGGCTACATGTGTGAAAAAAAAGAAACGGCGCCAGTGAACCGGTTGCATTACCAAGATGTGTAAAAAAAATAAATGTAGAAAGAAAGAAAACGCACGCCTTCGCTCTAGCCCGGCCCTTCCGAATAAGTTCGGGGAAGCATCGTGACCCCTGAAGGCATGTCGCGCGACAGCACTCACGGGGTGGGGAGACCACAATACGAAGAAATGGGAAGGGTTGGGAGGGGTCGCCAAACAAGTTCTCGTGATAGGCCGGTTCCCTCCTTGCCCTTCTTTTGTTCCCTCCTGCTTTGTTCCCTCCTGCTTTTCGTCTTTCGGTCAAAATTTGGCGGTGGCTGCGTGGCCGAGTAGCTCGTTCACATTTAGCATCGGCGCTTTGCCTAGCTGAACTTACGCGTAACTTTTTGTAAAAACGTGAATCTTATGTCTCCGCGAAGTATCAGCAGCAACATTTGAAGCTTCGGAAGCTGTGGTAAAAGCAAGATCAGTTGTCCGGATTTCAAGCATCTGGAAGTGAGGACTCCTCTAGCGACAACTAACCGTGGTGCTTGGGATTATTGGCACATTGATGCGAGTGAATACGACGAATTTCGCAGGCAGTGGGATTTCGAATACGTGCGATTTGCTTCGACAATCGACTGAACTTGCAATGACCCCTGCGTGACTTCGGCAGGTATCGTGCGTGCATACTCTTCGAGATAGTGCAGCACCACAGCGACGTGCGTTTTTCGCCACAGGATACCCTTCCACGTTTTGCTGTGCAAATGCATTGTCAACGGATCAACGTTCACCAAGGCAAGCATTCCAGCTAAAGATTGACTTCCCATTTTATTTCTCTCACGTTCTCTCGCGTTTTGCTGTTTAAATAAATCAGGTTCAAGAAATATTTGCTTGCTTGTGTTTTAATGGTCCTAACTAATATAAGGAACGAATTTTCGAACGGTTATTGTCCATGCTCGTTTAATAGTTGTTTTTTCTACCCGGGAGAATAAATTTGCTTTCATTAACAGATTGAGCGTCATTGACGGAACGCGATGATGGGACGCGATTTGGCCCTGCTTCAGAAGCACGGACAAATCAGCTGAAAAGTGTCCAAATGAGTCTAGCTAAATTTTGTAGCGCTACTTAGAGGTCCCTGAAGGAAGGACTTCTGTATTTCTTGTAAACAGCTACGCGGGTTTGTAATTACGCGGCTATTAAAGAAAAAAGGCCTAGCGCGAGCATCGGCCACGCTATTCGCTGGAGACCGCGTGGTCTCCGGTGTGTTCCAGCGTTACGTTCCAGCGGCTGCCGGATCCACGAGTTTCCGCGTGTGCGTGTGCACGAGTTTCCGCGACTGCACATGCATCAGGCATGTGCAATCTGTGTAACATCAAACTTTTGTATTGCATGCATGAATGTACCACTTGTTGCATTGCTTACATTGCCTTTTGGTACAGCTTTCTGAAATCAGTTATTCACTGAAAACAATTTTAAACTTGTTCCAGAAAGGCAAGAATTCCCCCAAATGCTTATGTTTGTTGGTCATATTTTTATTGAAATTGTTATGCATATCCTGCATACTTCAGGTACTTAATAAAAAAAACATCACGGGAAGTAAATTTCTTATGCAAAACAAGTTGAAATTCGAGACATGACAGGCTTTACTACGAAAACAGACATGACAGGATTTACTACAGAATACAGAACAGGATTTACTACAGACTACAGGACAGGATTTACTACAAACTACAGGACAGGATTTACTACAGACTACAGAATTTCCCATTCCCTCACAGGATCATTCTGTCGTATTTTTCTGTTGTGTTTTTCGACTGGGTAGTAACGCGTTACCGGTAACTAGTTACTTTTTTCAGTAACTTGTAACTGTAACTAGTTACTTTTATGTTAGGGGAACTTGTAACTGTAACACTGTTACTTTTTTGTGGAGTAACTGTAACGATAAATATCGTTACAGTTTCTTCATTTCTCTAAAAAAATTATCCAACAGCAACACTCATTAACGACCGTTGTACAGTTTGCGCGTTTCACTTTTTCGGCCTTTCCTCCGCAGAACCTTAGTCTACTTCATCTATGCCAGCTCACTCCCTTTGCATGGGTGGAAACGATCTGGACCAGAAATGTTTAGGCGTGCACGTGTGCGCGGTGTTCCACGTGGTCTACTAATGACTCGAAGTTTCTAAGCTGCAGTATTTTCCTCAGCAGCGCGACATTGCTCTCCCCCATACGCTGCGACACGTGCCTAAGCGCTCGTGCATGCATGTTGACGCGCCAGATGCGCGGCTGCACCATTTTCGCCGCATCTGGAGTGCAGTGAACAGGAAAACAGACACCCACAAACGCCGCACAACGCACTGAAACCTCTGCACTTTCGCGGAAGCCTGGAAAACTCCGGTCAGGGCGTCTCTTTCTCATTAGCGACGTGCAGCCCCGTTTGCAGGGTCATAAAACGCCGCGGGGAGTCTCTCGGCGGCATCGCGTTCAGCCCTAAGCGCACTCTAGAGTGTTCGATTCACAAGTCGCACTTGCTTGCGACCATTGTGCGAGACCCCTGGCCGTATTTGGGACCACGCGTTTGGGACCCCTGGTCTACAGGCTTCATAGAGCTGTCAACAGTGCTCGAACGAGGTCGAGGAAGTAATAAATTTCATGCCCTTCCACACATACGACGACCCCAACAATGGTGGCCCCCAGCTGCCCTCACACCAGCCAGCATCTTGACCGGCAGACGTCTGACCACACTGCCACTGTACGAAGAAATGTTCTTGGAAAGCCTCGTGACTTCATTTAGAGGGCTGTGGCCTGAAGGTTGGGTGCAAGGAATACTTCGGAGAGCTTCGTTCGGCCTACGCTAGTGTCACTAAATAAGCTAAAAGCCTTTATTTAGTGACACTAGCCTACGCCTCATAGCAAACGAAGGGAGGGGATCCTGAGATCGGCGAAGTGATTGCTGTGGAAGGCTGGGATTTTGAAAGCAGTGTTTTTCGGTCGAGACGGCAAAATCTGCCTTTGGGACAGTGGGGAGGTGGGGGAGGGGGAGAACAGTAAAGCGTTCATTTGAGTTTCTTTTCCTTTTGGAAATATCTTGTCTCATTCCGGGGATGGGGGCAATGGGGGTGGCTGGGGGTTGGGGCGGGAGACCGACTCCGAGGGCCCACGGACAAACGTCGCTTCGGCAATGGCTTAAATTGGTCCCCGCCTCCGACCACAAGTACGAAATAAAAAGGTTAACACAGCGCTTTTTTTCAGTATCTTTCAAAAACACCTCGACAGCCGATGTACTCCCACGTCCGTTTCCCCTTTCCTCCAAGGGCCTTGGCCACCTCCGCCCCCTTTTTCCCATTCTCTCTCACTACGCGGGGCGGTCAAGCGACGGCATTGCAGGCGAAAATAAATTAAGTTGACATTTGAAAGATTGTTTCGGCTGTGTCGTCCTCCAGCTCTGTATAGTATAAGTTCGGCCTCTCTGATTCCAACTTTGAAAAACAACTAATTCTCTCATGCTACAATGATTTTTGCAAATCAATTTCTTGCAGCGAGAGTGTAGCAACAAAAAAATAAAGTTCCTTATGATGGATAGCAAAACTTCAGTAATAAAAAAATGAGGCGTACACAACGATTGTTGGTTTGGGCATGAGAGTGCATCACTTTAGGTTCCCCTCGTGTAGGCTTTACTAGGTGTAATTTTTACTACCTGCATGCCTTCGTACGTATTTATTAAATAAGCCAAATCTTTTTAGCTATTACCAGAGTCCTTCGATGCTTTGAAGGACTCTGTTATTACTTAGTTTTATACAGTAACGGAAAAGTAACGACGTTACTTTTTTGCAGTAACTGTAACTGTAACTAGTTACTGTTGGAAAATCGTAACTGTAACTGTAACAGAGTTACTTTTTTGGGCTAGGTAATTGTAACTGTAACACTGTTACTTTTTTTCGGTAACGTGCCCATGACTGCCTACGGGGCAGAAACTTGGAGGCTCACTAAGAGGGTTCATCTTAAATTGAAAACTACTCAGCGGGCAATGGAACGTAAGGTGATAGGTGTAACATTAAGAGACAAGAAGAGAGCGGAGTGGGTCAGGGAAGAAACGCGTGTTAAGGCGTGTTAAAATGCCATATTAGTAGAAATTAGAATAAATGGACGTGGGCAGGGCACGTAATGCGAAGGCAAGATAACCGTTGGTCATTAAGGGTAACAAAGTGGATCTCTAGAGAAGGCAAGCGTTGCAGGGGGCGGTATAAATTTAGATGGGCAGATGAGATCAAGAAGTTTGCGGGGATAAATTGGTCGCAGTTACCACAGGACCGGGGTAATTGGAGATTAATGGGAGAGGCCTTTGCCCTGCCGTGGGCGTGATAGGCTGGTGATGAGATGATGATGCTGATTTTTTCTGCTTTCTTCCCCCGTGTTCGCGCATGCGTTGTTTTTGTATATATGTTTTTGTGGGGAAAACAATTCAGTTGATATCCAGCGGTAGTCCTGTGTAGTCTTTTCTTCGTTGTCCCGTCTCTCCAGCGCTGTTTTAACATGTTTCACACGCCTCCCCCCTCGTATGCGTCAGATGATTCTCTTCGCAATCTCTTGAGGTGCTCTTTACAACTGCTTGCTTTTCTAGCGTATGGTAGTTCGAACAGGACAGTGCTTCTAAGAAATGCGTGTAAATCGTATTTTTGCTATACTTTATGCTAAACACGCTTTCTCAGATAGTGTACGTGCCTTTCTACGGCGCCCCTTCAGCACGCGCATCAACTTTTTTGTCTCCAATTGAAATGCTTTTAGGTAGTGGCCCTTGCATTAGCTGAGATTTAACAACCATGAAATACCCAAGCCTAATATTACTATGTTATGTGCAGCAAGAAACTCACTCAAGGCATTTTTCGTTTTTCTAGGTAAGCTTGGAAGATTGGGCATTGGTTGTATGCTTGGGGACGGCGCCCAAGATATATTATTAATGTTGCCAGGTTTAATTACGTCGCAATTGATTCATTCATAGCAGATTTAAAAAAATCTCAACGAAAGCAAACCGGAGACCAGAAGGGTATCATGCAAAACATGCAGTGCATTTTGGATTGGTGGTAACTATAGCTTTCAGTACTTACAAACACACAGAAAGTAGTGCAAGTGGTAATTTGTATCACCACAGGTCTCTTTGCCCTTTAAAATTCTATGTCCCCCTTTCTCAGAATGGGTAGATTAGAAAATAATATGGGGAACTGACTTGCTCCCGCAAAGTCATGGCAGGTCTGAAGCTTTAAAGGAGCCATGAAGAGAAAATACAACTTTGTTTAATTTGAAAGAACTAGGATTCAGTATCTCACTCAGCTTCATTATAGCCACAAAAGATGTTTTTTAACGAAAAAAAAGCAAGAAGTATTTAAAAAGATTCAAATTTTGCGCCAAAGTGACGTGTTATGAGCAAGAATGACGTCATACGGGCCAACAATAAAACATAATTTTCAGTGCGTTAACTGCACGTTAGCATTCAAGTGATGCGGTCAAATGGAACTAGAGGCCCCATTACAGACGTCCAGTCATGTGTCGTCGCGACAGGTCAGTTAGGCGGCCGCCAATCGCACAAACAAGGTTCCGTGACGTCATAGAAAAGTTGCGGGAAATTGGCTAGGGGGTCGCGACTGCTTCACACGTTTTCTTTAATATCTCCGTTATTTGTTCGAAAATTGCGATGATATTGGTATCATTGTTATGGGGACTAAGCAGTCTTTCTAATAAACCCAACTTGTATTTTGTCTTCATGGCTCCTTTAAAGCCAGTATCCAGACAGGGCTAGAAGCCAAAAACCTTTTGGAAGAAAAACTAATTTTAATACAAAACACATTTGGCAGTGTGGAAGACCAGAAGAATGAAATAAACTAGTACAAATAGAGGCAGGATAAATGAAATTAGAGGCAGCATGAACGAGAGGCATAAATTAGAGTTAGCATCAACAAAACAAGCTCAATTCTAAGAATCAGTTTTGCACAAGAGCCTGCCAGAAAGCAGCAGCTCCACTTCGGGTAAAAAACAAAAATTACGTACACTATTTACTTCATGTACACAGTAAATCAGTCATATTTCAGTTGTAGACACGGTGCACCGGAAGCAATCAAGTTATGAGAAACGAGGGAGACGCACGACTGTGATAAGTAGTAGTAGTAGTAGTAGTAGTAGTATAGTAGTAGTAGTAGTAGTAGTAGTAGTAGTAGTAGTAGTAGTAGTAGTAGTAGTAGTAGTAGTAGTAGTAGTAGTAACTAAATTTTGCAGTTGTGATTTCACCACTTACTTGTTGACTCAGTCATCTGGACAGCGGGGCTCCCGATGTTTCCGGAGCTCGGTGTCTTCAGCCAACAGGACGACGGCTTCTTCAACGTGAAAAGCTGGTCTATAGACATAGCAGTTTCCCGCTCGGTTAAGAATGATACGTTATGAAGGATGGGATGATTTCTTCTACTTGATGCGGGTATTACTAGACATGACCAACTGATGTGCTGAAGTGATGCTCGTTCCGTAGAACAGGAGGGGCAAGCGTCCTTTTATTCCCCAAGATATATGATTGACATGAGATGTGGAGTAGGAATGATAATATCTGTAGCTGCCCAAGAAGGGTGGCATGCCTTCGACTGAGCGATGGATGCGGTGGTGGATAAACGGCACGATCCAAGCGGAAATGGTCGAGGGTATCACCGAAAGTATGGAGGCAGTCATTATAACCAAAAGGTTGACGGGCTATCTTCAGGGGTCCTATGAGGCTCTCGGCAAACCATATCTCGAGCAGTCTCATTGCCTCTCCCATTTCCGATCAGACCAGAATGTGCCAGTGACCAGATGCGGAAGGTCCGGCTATGATGCGTGGGCCCTTGCGACAGGGTTGCCTAGGTTCTAGATAATACCCTGTCATTTAACGTTTAGTGCGGTCGATTTGGAATCAATTGTGATGTTCAGATTTGTAGACCGGCGTGGGATATGGCTAGACCGATTGCCATTTCTTCTGTCTCTGTGAAGGACGTGCAGCTTACAGATGCTGCAGCGATGGGGCTCCCCATAGAGTCGACCAGAGCTAGTACCGATGCGCCCGTGTCCTGATAGGGGGCAGCATCGGCGAATACCACAAAAGGCCCCGGTGGGTGTTCGTCGGCGAGGACCTTCGCTCTTGCCTCACGGAGTTCCTTATTGTGGATGGTGTGTATTCGCCTAGGTGTTGGGGACAATCAGATGACATCCCTTAGAGGATACGGAATGGCAACAAGTCGTGTCTAGTGTGGGGTTTGTTATACCAGGCCCAAGACCTCAGGATTCACCGACCGGCACAGCTGCGAGAACGTCTCTCTAGCTGTGCGGTTAGCTGTGCCTATATAAGTTCGGAGAGGGTATTGCATATCCAGATTGACCGTAGGTTTGCCGTTGATCTGTGTGGGGGAGGCCGAGCGCTCACTAGTGGGGCGCACAGATGAGGCTATCAACCTTCCCATGCACCGTCTTCCACTGGGTGAGACAAGGCAATGCCTATGTAACGCTGGAGATGACGAAGGCCTGCAACATCTTAAGGAGATTGGACTCTTTGATGCACTTGTGCCTTGACGCAGACCTGCAAATGAGCCGGGTGGTTTGATATACCCTCTTCTTGATCTCCCTAAGTGCATCAGTCCGCCGGCCATTAGCATTTAGGCGTAGTTCCAACATCTTTATGGAATGAAGTATGGGAATGCTGGCCTTTGATGATGTGGTTACGTTCAATACCGGGGTTTTTTTATTATGTGTTTTGTAGATGAAAAGGCCAGATTTTGGGAGGAACACGATAAGCCATGCATGGCTGCGTACTTCTGAACGGTTTGGGTTGCCTGTTTAAGTGCTTCCTGAATTTGGCCGTCAGAGCCTCTACTCATCCACAGGGTGATGTCATCTGCATAGGTAGAATGATGTAGGTAGGTAATGTCCAAGAGAAGGGCCGAAAGGTCCCTCATGGCGAGGTTAAACAAGAGAGGTGACAGTAGAGGTTCGTAGGCTACCCAGCTTTTTGGGGTCCGTGTGAATGCTTCCGAAATGAAGGGTGAGTATGCGAGGTGAGAGGAACGATTTAATGTAATCGTACGTGCGCTTTCCAAAGCCATTCTTGTTCACCATCGGTATTATTGCTGAGTGTCGCACAGTGTCGAAGGCTTTGGAGAGATCTCAACCGAAGGTAACCTTATTTGTGTGCTTTGGCGCGTATTCGCCAAAGCACACAACTGTGATGTTGGAGCTGCAACATAACATCCTGAGTGCATAGACGAGGGCGAAATCCTAACATTGTTTTGGGGAACACCTGAGTCGGTTCGGCATGTACCGTGAGTCGTGTCAAAACAATATGCTCAAGTTGCTTCCATGCGCCCGATGTTAGTGAGGTGGGTCTGAGATGATCAATGTGTGGTGGTTGCCCAGGCTTTGGAAGGAGTATGATATTGGCCGTTCGCGATTTTTCCGTAATTTGAGCCTGGGTCCAACACTCATTAAAAAGGGCCGTGGTGCCAGTCAAGGATGAGCCGTTCAACTGCCGAAGAATCTTTTTAGTAATGTGGTTAGGGCCAGCGGCCGACCTAGTGTTGAGCTTATAAACGGCAGCCTTGACCTAGGCTTCTGAAAAGGTGCATCTAAGGCGGCGGTGGCCTCTCCGGTGTATGGTATGTACTTGTGTAAATATTTGACTAGTGCATGTGGGGTCCCAGGGTAGTTCTGTATCAAAAGGGACACCGTTTGGTAGGGGGACGATTTGGTCGACGTCGGATCAAAAAGGTGACGTAAGATATTCCAAGTCCTTTTTGGTGCCTAAAGTGTGATTTAGGCAATCGCACACTGAATTCCAGTTTTCAGATACCAATCTGGATTCGTGATTCTCAACCTCCGGATTAATGTAAGCTTTTTTTCTCCTTAGGCCACAGCTGTGTTTGTGGCGGATCAGTCTGTTTTTGAGGCTGTCCCTAGCTGGATTAGGTTGGACAGACGGGAGTCTAGCGGCGGTAGGCTGGGGTCTTATTGTATGATTTTGGTGGATGTTGCAACCCTGCTGTTTAACTCCTCCTCTCATTCTGAGATAATGTCTAGTGTAGGTTTAGTATCTTGCGTTGTTCTACGAAAGCGGTGCCCTTCGATAAACGTATTGTTTCTTTTTGGGGAACATTTTAGGCATGCGGGACCTCGATTTGGATGCGCCTAAGATCACTGCCGTAGTGCTTCCTAGTGTTAGCCAAACCGGTCCTCTTATGTTTTTGGTGAATGTTAGGTCAGGTGACGTATCTGCACAGACGCTATTTTCCTGACGTGTGGGAAACAGTCGGCCGGTATGTAATGTTGGGTGGTCATTTCATGAAGCTTCCCACAGCCGGAGCCCTTTAAGTTTTGCCCTTGGGTAACCTCAAGCGAAATGTTGCGCATTAAAATCCCCCAGGATGACTATGGATTGCTTTCCCGCTCTACTCCAAGCTCCATGGATTAGGGAAAGAAGAGGGCCAGAGTCCTTTTCCCTCGGACTGCTGTAAATATTTAAAACAAATAGGCTGGTTCGCCGATTTACGTCTGTGACAATTTTGATTAATGTGTGACCCACCTCGCTGTCTAGGTCGTGTTCTTGCGCTAACACATTACGGCGAGTAAGAAAGGAGGTTGCAGGTGGATTTCGGGAATTAGGCATGAAAGTTTTGTTGCTGCCTAATTTGGCTACAGACAAATTCTAGTAGGCACATTACGTCAGTGATGGAACCCACAAGATTGTTATGTAAGACCTGCATGTGGGCTGCTCCAGGATTCCCCTCTTTCGGCGGTATCCTCTGCAGTTCCACTGCCAACGAATGGTGTTATTCAAAGCCCTGGTGTTTGTAGTCTGATAATGAGGGCTGATTGCATAGTTCGGATACTTTCTTAAGAGGGGGTCGAGATTCATATTCGCCCAGTCGTGCTTCCAAGGCTCGTAGTTTAGAAATGATACGACCAGCTTGCGCTTGAAATGGTTTGTAGCTAGGGCCCATCGCCTTCTTAACCTCCTCAGAAATTTTTTCAGTTCCTGCCATGGATTTCACTTTTGTGACATAGATAGAGCTACAGTCCGATTCCTCTCTGGGGGGACTGCGAAGGGATTGTGATGCAAAGACGACTTCACTATCAATGGCGGAGTTGGTATCGCTATCTATGGGGTCATTGGTATTGACCACGTTTGCATTGGCGAGTGTGGCTATCAGTTTTTGTAGTTCATCTACCTTGACGCTGAGCTTTTCGCTTTCTTCCAGGGTGTTCAATAGCAGTTGTTTAAGTACAGCTACATCGCTATATGATGACGGTGCTCATGTTCGGGAAGATACCACCTCAGCCCAGCTCACCCTTCTAGATTTCTGGTTGTTGATCTTCTGGGAGGCATGATTGGGTCCCTGCACAGGGCCCTGTGCACGGGTAGCGCCAGGTTGGTTTCCCGTGCTAGCGGGTGGATCAGCAGTGGCACTATGCTAGTGGAAGCCTGGCGTCGTTGTGTTCCGACGGGGCGCTAATGGATGCTGGGCGCCGTCTTGCCTTGGTATGTGGATGTTGGATGGCTCGCTTGGAAAAGACGGTGGCTTAAAGCGTCGCGTGCAGCTTTTGTCTCCAAAGGGGTGGTCTTTCCTGCCAGAGCGGGCATATAGGCGTACACGGTTGCGGATTGTCTTCCAAGGTGTGCTGCCCACATCCCTGGCAGCGGCTGGGAGTCGGATTTGGACAGATGTCAGCCCTACGCCTCACTGCTCCGAAGGCCAGGCTTGCTTCTGATTTTTGCTTTGTGTATGTAGGAGCGAAATTCCGCTCCTCCGCAGTATATAAGGAGGGTGACTTAGGGTCCGTCAAATGCGATGAGAGTGGTGCTTGTCGTCCGCATACGTCTGGCGTGTATTACCTGGGGTATACGCCTCGAGCTTCGCGATCGCTGCGCCGCCTGCCGCCGCTCCTCCGCGGCGTTGACGGGATTTGCGCTGCTTGGCTGATAGGGGCTCGTGCAGTGTTTTGTTTTTGTTTTTCTTCTTTTCGCCTTTCCGTGATCCAAAAAAACTTGTTATGGTGATGTCTATAAGCAAAGTGTACGTTTAGTTGACTTAAAAAGTAGCTGCGCCTTCGTAGAGTACGCGATCGCCTTCAAGAGCTACACGGGGACGCGGTTCTGCGCACTTCGTCGCCGCTCTTTCGGGCGTCGGCGACGGTAGCAGCATATCACCACTGTCGCCTCCAAATACGTCAAGCACAAATGAATTCTACTGTCGCCTCGTTTAGACCTGATACTGCCGCAGTGAGAGGTTAACTTCATTTTGCAGCGGGGACAACGAATGCGGCTTCGTTTCGAATATATACGAAGCAGAAAAATATGTTTCGGGGATATGATTACCCAATCCCGGACAATAACTTATGCTTTTTATAAGAATATAAACCATGCGAAAATGTTAAGTATATTCCAAGCCTGTGCGTCGTTAAATATTTTCCCACACATGCCTTATAGCAAGAACCAAGGCAAGTTAATGAAACCACGGAAAAATAAATGCTGTGCAAGTGCGGAAGAAGCATAATAGCTCTAACGGAAATGAAAAAAAAACAAAACAAAACAGTGCAGCTGATAATAACTCTAACGGAATAACTCTAACAGAAATGAAAAAAAAAACAACAAAAAACAGTGCAACAGTGCCCAACTATACGCGAAATGCACTGCTATTTCCCGAAGCATAGGTGGGGGGAGGGGAGGGGGACGCTGTGTACATATGCGCAGCGGAATCAAGCAATGAACCTTTTGGTAATCACACACACAAATCTCGCGTTCACTGTCCTTTGGTTTTTCGATTTCAACGAACAGCTAATCGTATAGCGGACGCATTTTTGAAAGTATACAGTGTAGGTAGTTCAACAAGCGATGAACGGGGTCGTTGAAAGAGTGGGGCATGTAATAAGGCCCTCTGATTTCCGTTTCTGCTTTATTCTACAGGCTCCCTGTGCCATATGACGATATTTAGAAGAAGCATTTAGTCGCGGATGCGGATTATATTCTAAGCCCGTCTCCGCACTGCTCGCAGGGGATATATGTAGCAGATGAATGTTTGCGGGCGCTCACCTCACGATAAGACGACTCTGTCGTGTGCTGATCCCCGAGTATAATTATGCATTGTCCATCGTACTTTTGTTGAATATTCCCGGAATTAACACAGACTGGCTTGTCAATGGTGGTGATCAATATCAAAGGTATAATATTGGCAAACGTAACTGGCGTGCTGTCAGGTATGAGTGCTCCGCTGAATATGTAAACGCACAAAACTGATTTTCATCGTAGTGTATACCCGTAACATGAACATCTGAGGAACCGGTGGTTACGGAGACGCTGCTAGTAAAGTAAATTCGGTGCAGTGTAACTACAATCGGCTCCATCATACGCCGGTTCCGCGACGCTGGCCTCTGACACACACCTGGCGCTTATACAGACCGAATATACCACACTAAGATTGCGTCAGAAACATTTACACTCTCGTAAACACACCCCATTTGCGAACAGAGTGACTGCTCCACATAAACATATATTTCAAATGCCCGCAAACGGCAAATCTCCGTCGTGAACGTGCCGCAAAAGCAGCGGCGACAGTGGGGAGCGGGACGCGGACTCCCGCGGCTGCTTTCGGAACGGGCCGCTAGGAGGATTTCAGTGGCGCCCCTACAGGCCGCGCTCGAGGCGTATAGCTGAATTCAGGATGTCTTCAGTTATGTCTTGCGATTTGTCCTTCGTTGGAATCCCGTGTATCACTCCTGTATAGGTTTTCCCGGGGAGGCCACATAAGGGAGGGTACTGTAGGCACGATTCGTAATGTTGAGTTGGCGCACCATGCTGTACGTTTTCGCACTCTCTATGCTTGCGGTGCTCATAACAAACACGTTTCTAGCCGCGTTGGGACGTAGGATGCCTTCTGCGGCTTGTAGTTTGGTGAGCCCAGCAGCAACGAGGGTTGTCGAGCGTAGGATGGCGGCGCTTGCTTTAGAGACATATCGAGTCATCCTTGCGGGAGGAATACGACTTGCACCTGCTCCCGTGATAGGAAGGGGGGGGGGGTAGACGTAGTGCATGCTTAGCAGTTCCTTGCTTAGTCGGAGCGGGGCTCACCGTTTCCTGCGAGGGCATTTCGGCGCGTAGGGTTTGAATCTTTTTGTGGCTGTGGTTGCGGGAGCAGACCATCCAGCCTCGTTCTTCGGTCACTTCGGAGGGGTCGATCTCCTCGCCCGGTATCGTCGAGGTGTCCATGCCTGCAGTGGGGGTTGCTTTTCCGAATTAAAAGCGGGCGCTATGCGTTGAAGTCCGTTGGTAGCAGCCGCGGCTGCCCTAGGCTAGCAGCGGAGCGGCGGCAAAGAGGGGGATGGGATGCCTAGCCGCGCTGTCTAGCATGGTAGGCGCAGATGGTACTACCGGTGGTGAAGTATGAAAAGGCTCTCAATGCCCCGTAAGGCTGGTACAGGGGTTTCCGGGGGCGCAGATCCACTCGTGTGATTCCTTTCAGACGTCCGACGACGCTTTGGGATCAGAGAGACGCATCTTTCGCAGGAGCGATGTGAAGCGGCCTTCAGCACAGAGCAGCGCCACCACAGTACTGACTGTGGTAAATTCGGTAGAGAAATTGGACAGATTATGTTTTCTACTTCAAGTTTTATGATTATCTTATTTAATAACTGGGTGCCACGCTGCGCCTGCGTATCCTAGTTGAAGATTAATGATAAAATTTATAGGCTAGTAACTTCCTTTGCGAAGTTTCTTCTTTTACTTGATGACTCAGGAGCCCTTGTTTCCAGGATGTTGACACGCATTTTTTATTAAACTGGCTGCTTCAAATAACTCTCAATTCGGCATAAAAATCTTGTGTGACAGCATGGATTCCACTGAACACAATTTTCACTAAAACGAGAGTTTGTTTTATTTGATATATATGGGTGTACATGTTACATACAATAATAAAATCTTATTATGCCCAGTTTTTATTTACATTGATTTATTGATTATTATAAAATTTTATTGATATTCCAGCAGAAAACTACGCTAATTTTCCAGTAACTAATCTTGGGAATTTAAAAAAGTTGCGGTACTTACCGCGGTGTCACAACGCAGAAAACATTTGCGGCGCACTTAAACCAGCTGATCATTTCAAGGAAAGATGCAGACAGATATACTTTAATTGGCACACGTTTCAATATACGTGTACCGGTTGACAGTGCAGCCACGCTACATTGACGGTTTCAGTTAATCTTATTCCCTATCAATTTATCTTAGTCCGACTCTGTATACGGTGTTATCGCGTTATACCACCGTACTTCCATGTTAACTAATCATAGGCCTCCTGCGCTGGAGTTTTGGCGACACGCAGCGCCCCTAGCGGCCAACGCCTCTGGGTAGTACAAAAGCAGACGACCCTCGCCGCCCTCCATGTGTTTTCAATTACAAGCCAGAGTGAAAGTTGGTTGTGGCGTTTTGTGGTGTGTTTAAATGACTGCATATTGTATGAAATAGCCCTTAAAGCAGTTGCAGAGGCTAAACAAAATAATATCCGCTAAAAGAAGCCGATTTGTCGGCTTTCTTTTGAGCGAGCTGTCGCGGTGGTCGCGGCGTGGGACAGTACCGCCAGGTCGGGTGGTTGAACTGTTTGACGACAGTTAGTTTTTTATTCTTGCGTGCGGTCGACAAAGGAAAGTTCACGAGTAGCATAAACATGGAACGCTGCTCATCCTATATCCTGAGGTAACTGCAAAAGGTTGCTTCAACGGGAGCATGCAAGCGAACGCAAGGATTGCGCAGCCGACCCAGCTGACACTGCTGGCCTGGCACCGCCTCTGAAACGAGTGGAATTTTTGTTTCGTATTTTCGCAAACTAAATGATTCTTGCGTAGCGTTTTACGCCGCACAATTTACGAACGGCAGGGTACATGTATACTAGCGAGAAGGTGGGGCGATAGCGCCAAATAAACAAATTAAGCGCTATTAAAGGACGCAAAACACGCACCAAATCACACGCCCGCTGCCTGCAGAGATGTGTACTTCTATAACATCACATAACACAGCATAACATAACACAGCCGCATACACGGCGCGGGGCCCCGAATATTTACATACAATCATCACTGACTGTGTTGGTTTTCTAGTGCAGGGGTCGTCGAATCTGAAAGCCGACACGCCAGTTTTGACTTGTTATACAGCGAGACAAGAACAGAGAATTGGCTTCCTCCTGTTGAATTTCTCCCCCCCCCCCCCATCTTCACATTTCGCCAGATTATTGTCATATTATTAGAAATTCGCTAAATGTTTTCCCTTTACATTCAAAGCCCCCCTCCTCCACCCCCCCGATTCGCCGTTCGGCCCTCCGCCGTGTCGGCCGCATGGAACTCGGCCGTTGCTGACCATCATTCTAGGCTATCAAGTGCGAACTGGGAATGTATGCTGCAAGAGCGTAATTAAGTAAAGTGAGAGCAAACAAGGAAAGCGAGCGGCCTCGTAGGTCGCCCGAACACTTTGTTTTGCGGTCACTAATTTCGGAATCGCAAAACAGATTTCACGCATCTGACGGTCGCGGCATTTTGTCACTGAGACACGTACCATGTATTCGTAACGGCGACGTAAACGAGCACTGTTTAATGAAAGTGCACGCATAGTGTGCAGGTACGCAAAAGAGCGGCGCACCCCAGCAGGCGACCCTGCGGTCCGCCGGACTCGCTGGCTTTTTAAAGCGCGATCATCGCCGATTGCGTCACTCTTCTTGGCTGTTTTTGAGAAGTCTTTGTCACCTAGAGTATTAGTTTAAACTAGAAATTTAACTTAAAATTTCACTTCGTACGACCATCGATCGGTGAACCAACGAGTAGCAGACGCCGTCACGGTACCGGCACTTTCGTCGGCGCTGTAAACGTGTTTAGCGCTGCAAAGCTTTTCCCCCTAACGCCAAGTTGATCGCTGAAATAGACCGGACTCGTCGGGGATGAGCTGGTGACCACGTCGCAAAATAATCGGGAGCGTCGAGCTCATTTTGCTTCTGTCAACACGGGATCCTATGGGACCCGCGCAGCTTTGTACTACCCGGAAGTACTGCCCGCAAGCCGCTTGCGCAGCGCCCCCTGGGCAGCGCAGGAGGCCTATAGTCCACATTATAGTGATTACAATATTTCATTAATCAATCTTTCACAGTTTTAGTATCACTATTGACCTACAAGCGCGGATGGCGTGCTTTGGTGCGCTATTGAATGTCTGGTTTTCATACCCGTACCATCAACGCCGGAGTCATTCAAGGCTCTCATTGCGGCATATAAGGCTTCAACAATACTACAACCGTTACTTGCGTTGACGCAGCCGTAGTGTGTCTTTTTGCAGTAAATACTGACTAACCCATTGCGCAAATTTTAGCTCTTTAGCAGATCTGTTTGGCAAGCCTAATATTCTTCTTGAGCAGCATAAAGTTGAAAATATGTGATTTGCAAAAAAATGTAATGTATAATATTACGGCGGCTCTTTTATTCTAAGCTCCTACAGAGATTTTCACAAAAGAATTTGTTAGTAAACTGCCGCGCAGGTGCAACCACTGTGTATTCGTAATTTTTAAATATTAGGGCAATATTTTTGTGTTAAATGAACGTACGCAATTTTCTCTTGTGTTGTAAAAGTATTATTCAAATATCTTTTTATTAATTTTAAATGCACAAGGGATTGTGATCTTTATCCCTACTGCAACGACCGTGGTTCGAGAAGTGTTTGAAATTGGACTCGCACATGGAGGAAAGAATACTTAGGAGAGGCCCCTAGCACCCCAATGCATTGCGCAAAGTTTGGAGGAAGTCACGTGATTTTTTGTGAGCCCATAGACAATGTTGCTTACTTGTTTACAACTGCGGCGGCCAAATTTGGGCGAATGGAACGGACAAATTTTTAAGGCGCTTGGTATGTGGCTGCCTCGCTACGCTTGCGAACCAGCGCAGTCGCTACGACAAACGTTTTTAGATTAGGCCAGTTTGAAAACTCCGCCGTCGGAGGCGGCCTTAACTCGTACCCCGGCCGCAGCGGCGCTTACGTCGCGTCGAGATTGGCGGAGCGAGCCGCTGCCGCCGCCGGCGACCTGCCGGGAAAATCCCCTTCGCTCAGCGTTAGCGAGAGCCACAGTTCGTTCTTTGCTCACTTTGTGTTTCTTCGTTGTGAAGTGAACTGAAATTTATCGCGGCTGAGACGTAGCGCGCAAAGACCGAGTGCTGTACGACCCCAAACAATGCTCCCGTCGTCTGCGTTCGCCATCCCGCAAGCCTGTTGCTATGACAACGACAAACGCTACTTTGCCAGGCTTAAGAGCTGAAAAATCGTCCTTATATCTCAAAAACGAAGGCCGTTTCTCGATTGAAACTTTGGGTGAGGGTTAGAACGGGCAAATTGAAGGCGAAATCAACAGCTTAGAACATGACATCGCACCGAGGAATTAGCGACGAAGCTGTTTTCGCTTCGAAGCGGGAGGGCAGGGCGACGCCATGTTAGTCAAATCAAACCGGACACAACAAAGGATGATGGGATAGAGTGCTGGGCTCAGGTGGGCTGAAGCATGGAGGAAAGAAAAGAAAAAAAAAGAAAAAGAAGCATGGAGGAAAGAAAGAAGTTATGGCGGGACTCGGCTTCACAAATGTGACGTCATGGCCTCTCCTAACCTTTTCTTTCCTCCATGTAGGCGCTGGACAGCGCCCACAGGGCGACACGGAGCCAGCGACACCCAGCGCCCCCTTCGGCAGATATGCTGATGATGATGGTTGGTGTTTCATGGCGCAAGGCCAGCGAGGGAAAAGAGCGCCAGAAAAGAAGTTATATAATGAAGCGAAGTGATTACCATAAAAAGGTAGGTATAAAAACATGTAAATCGGACATTGTAAAATCAATTAAAGGTAATGGTGATGGCTGGTGTATAGGGCCAGATTTGATTATGCGTGATATGAGATAAGGTTTAAAAACTTAACATCTGACAAATAATCAAACACACGTTTCATAGAAACACTGGCATCGTCACCTAGAAACAGCGATGGGTGTAGTGGGATATGTTGTCTGTAGAGTTCTCTGAAGTGTTTGTGTCGTGTTGTGTGAAGTGCCTTGCATGTTATTAGTATGTGGACTACGGATAGGCCCTCCCCGCACCTGCTACACAGGGGTCTTGGAGATCCCGTGAGCAGGTGGGAATGTGTTGCATGCGTGTGGCCTATCCGTAATCGAGCCAGGGTAACTTCGTTGTGTCTGTTGTGAGTATCAGTGGTGTATGCTCCCAAGAGTGGCTTTATAATGTGTAGTTTGTTGTCAGTCTGTTGATTCCAGTGCGCTTGCCATGTTGTGCGAAGGTGTTGTCTGATGTGTGATTTGAGGTCGGTGTAGGGTATTGTTGTTATGTCAACTGTAGTTGTAAGGGCAGCAGCGGCCGCCATTCGGTCTGCGGTTTCATTACCTGGAATTCCAGAGTGCCCTGGCACCCAGCACACGGTCACCTCAAGGTTTAACGCATGCACAGACATAATAGTACTAATGAGAGCCTTGACCACATGGTTTTTAGACTTCTGTGAGGATAATGTACGCACAACACTTAAAGAATCAGTATAAATTACAGATTTCGGAATTCGACTTAGAACAATATGTTTAACTACAAGAAGTATGCCATAGGCCTCTGCCGTAAAGATATTTGTATTTCTATTCAAAGTTCTGCAGACATTAAAGGTACCACCACCATGCGCAGCACAGGAAACAGTTGTGGCAGTTTTAGAAGCATCTGTGTAAAATTCAGCACACTTGTATTTGTGCTGCAGGGACAAGAAATGTTGCACGATCGCGCTTCTAGGCACTCTGTTTTTCTCGACACTTGTAAAAGATACATCACATGATATCGGGCGAAGCTGCCACGGTACTAGAAGTTCAGTAGCGGAGGTTTTGATGGTGTCTGAGAACATGACATCAAGTTGTGATGCTTCTTCCTTTACTCTGAACGCGAAGGGAGCAGAGACTGACGGGCGATTAGTAAGAAGTTGAGATATGGATGTATCATAAAAAACTGACGTAAAAGGATGGTGAGGCATTGATGAGATTTTAAAAGCATAAAGAAGGTCTGTGTAGGCTCGCTGACGTTCTAGGCTCCATTTGTTGCACTCTACATACAGACTTTCGACTGGACTAGTCCGAAAGGCACCACACGACAAGCGGAGCCCTAGATGAAGCACAGGGTCCAGCATTCTGAGGGATGTTTTAGTGGCTGACCCATAGACAACGCTACCATGGTCCAGTCGTGAGCCTATCAAGCTGGTAAAAACACGTAAAAGAAGTTGTTTGTCAGCACCAAAAGAAATGTGCGACAGAACCTTTAGGATATTCATTGTTTTTAAGCATTTATGTTTCAGTTGTTTTATGTGTGGGATAAACGTGAGCTTTTCGTCAAAGATTATACCTAAAAACTTGTGTTCTTTCTTGACAGGAATCGAGACACCATTGAGATGAATGTCTGGATCCGGCCGGATGCCACGCCTCTTGGAAAATAAGACACAAGTGCACTTCCCTGGATTAAATTTAAAACCGTTGCTGTCTGCCCAACCAGCTAGCTTGTTAACACCAAGCTGTACTTGGCGCTCGCAGACAGACAGGTTACAAGACTTAAAGGATAATTGTACGTCTTCTACATAAACGGAGCAGGAAATCGACGGTGGCAATGCCTTCCTGAGGGAATTCATTTTTACAATAAAAAGGGTGCAACTTAATTAAAACTCCACCTTGTGGCACTCCATTTTCCTGCACATGCACCCTAGAGAGTGCAGTTCCAAGTCGCACGCGAAACGTCCTTTCGGACATGTAACTAGAAAGCGTGTTCATCATGTTACCCGTTATGCCAAAGGACTTTAGGTCGATGAGGATACCATACCTCCAAGCAGTATCATACGCCTTTTCTAGATCAAAGAATACTGTCATACAGTACTGCCTATGGAGAAAAGCATCTTTTATATACGCCTCTAATGCAACGAGTTGATCGTTGGTAGATCGCCCCGCCCTGAAGCCTGCCTGGCAACTCTCGAGAAGACCATTGTACTCTAAGAAGTGCACGAGTCTCCTGTTTATCATCTTCTCAAAGAGCTTACACAGGCAGCTTGTCAGGGCAATGGGACGATAACTGGTAGGAGAGGAAGGGTCCTTCCCTTCCTTTAGGACAGCCACTACAATGGCCTCCCTCCAAGAGCGAGGAATGTGCCCCGAAAGCCATATTTTGTTGTACAGGTGTAGGAGTGTTTCAAGGGTGTCTGAGTGTAAAAATTGTATCATTGTGTAAGTAATCTTATCTGCACCTGGAGCTGAAGGTTTACATGTGGTCAAAGCAGCCTTCAGCTCATAAATTGAAAAAGGAGAATTGTAAGAAGTGTGCGACTTGTTGCTATCACGCAGTGACTTCTTCTCCGCAGATGTTTTGTGTTTCATGAAAGTGTTTGTGTAATGTGCTGAGTTGGACACGTGTTCGAAGTGTTCTGCAAGCGTGTTGGCCTGGTCTTCGAGTGTGTCCCCTGTTGTGCTAACCAGGGGCAGGCTGTGTGTCTGTTGTCCTTTTAGCTTGCATATTCGTGTCCAGACTTTGTGAGTGTCGGTGTATGAGTTGATGGAAGTGAGGAAGGTGCGCCAACTCTCCCTTTTCGCCTCACGACGCACTCGCTTCCCAAGAGCCTTTGCCCGTTTAAAAGAAATGAGGTTATCTGACGTGGGGTACCGGCGAAGGACACCCCACGCCTTGTTCTGGGCCTCTCGCGCCCGCCTGCAGTCCTCGTTCCACCAGGGCCTCCTTGGGGTGCGGGACCCACTGGAGGCCTGGGGAATGGACTTTTCGGCGGCGTCGAGGATGTGCGCCGTGACGAGTTGGGCGGCTTCCTCCACGTGTAGGTGTTTTATGAATGTGTGGTGTAGTTTAGATGTTTCTGTGAATGTGCTCCAGTTTGCTTTTGATTCATTAAACCTGTTATGGGAAGATGGACTGCATGGGCCTTTACCTATGTACGTTAGGGAAGTGGGGAAATGGTCACTACCATATGGGTCTGTGCCCACACCCCACTCAAGACATGGAAAGAGAACTGCGGAACCAATCGCCATGTCAAGATGCGAGTATGTATTGTGTCCTAAGTTATGGTATGTAGGCTGTTTTTTGTTGAAAAGGCATGCTCTGGAGGATGTAAGAAACTTCTCTATCAGGCGACCTCGGGCATCCGTTCTGGAGGAGCCCCAAAGAGAGTTGTGCGCATTAAGGTCGCCTGTTAGTATGTATGGTTCGGGCAGCTGGTCAACCAGTGCCTCGAAATAAGAGCTCAGAAGTTCAAAATCAGGGGGAATGTAAATGGAGCATACCGTTATCAATCTATTAAATATTATCGTACGGATTGCTACAGCCTCGAGGACAGTGTTCAGAGTGACAGGGTGGCAGGCCAAGGATTTCCGGGCAATTATGGCCACACCGCCAGAAGAGTGTGTGCAGCCATCCCTGTCCTTTCTGAAGACCATGTAACTATTCAAGAAATTTGTGTGCTTGGAATTCAAATGTGTTTCCTGAACACACATTACACTTGGCTGATTAGCATGCAGTAGTTCGTATGCATCGTCAAGATTTTTAAGAAGGCCTCTACAGTTCCATTGAACTATGTTTTCTCTTCCCATTATTTAGTGTGAGAGCTACTGGAGTGTGTGTGTTTGTTTATGTGTCGTCTTTCGGGGCTGTGACTCTCGCCTTTTTTGGCTTGTCGGGAGGCTTTGGCGTCGGGATGCGTTCCTTGCGCTGCGTTGCAGGCAGGAACGGCCCGACATCCATCTCGTCGTCGGATGTCCGAGGGGTGCCCGACGGACCGGGCCCCCCGGACTTGTCCCCCCCTCGGGAGCCCTTCGTTTGAGCCGCCACCGCCGAGGGCGTCCGGGGCGCCAGAGGTGGCACGGGCGGTGCGGTGGCGGTGGGAACCGGTGCGGGGCCCGTGGTGTCCATCACCTCGGTACCCTCCAACGCACTGGAGGACGGGGAGACAGAGGCGGGAGCGGCACCGGTACCGACGGAAGAGGTTGCCACCACAACCGCTGCTGCCTCAGCAAGCGGCGTGATGGCGGGTTGGGCTGCCAGAGGCAACCCAGGGGGGGGGGGCGGGGGAGGGACCAGGTCAGACTCGCTGAACTGGATCCCTGTGGAAACGAGACGCCGCTCCACCCCCCGGCGAGCCGCGTCGGCGTACCTCCCCAGGGGGAAAGAGGCGAACCGCTTTCGCGCCTCTGGGAAGGTAAGGTTCTCAGTTACCTTGATGTTAATTATCTTTTTCTCCAGTTGGATCTTTTCACACTTGCGGGAGTACGCTGCATGCGGCCCGCCGCAGTTCACACAAGACAGGGTATCGGATGGACAATTGTCGCTTGGATGATCATGCGCCGCGCATTTCGCACACGTCGTTCGGCCACGGCAAGAGTTTGTACCATGCCCGAACCGCTGGCACTTAAAACAGCGCCGCGGGTTCGGGATGTACGGACGGATGGAGCAACGGATAAAACCTGCATTTATGTGTTGTGGGAGTACTGCGCGGTCAAAAGTCAAGATAATGTGCTTGGTGGGAATCTGCTTGTCGTCTCTGCGGATAGTGATGCGTCTCACGGCAGTGACGCCCTGATCCTTCAAGCCGGCAAGGAGATCCGCATCCGTTTCGTTCAAGAGATCTGTCTCGGATATCACGCCCTGCGAGCTGTTGAGGCTCCGATGGGGTGTGACCCTGATGTCTAGATCAGCCAGTCTAGTCTGAGCTAGAAGCTTCGTGGACTGCTGCTTGTCATTTATTTCGATGAGGAGTTCACCAGACCTTTGTTTTTTGCACTTATATGATTTTCCTACTATGGCTTCAAGATACTTGGCGATCAAGAAGACTGACTGAGATGCTAGAGGGTGGGTTGGATTGAGCGATTCCATCACAAGAAATCGAGAAAAATTATCCGGTTCAGGAAATATTAAAGATGGCAATGGGGGAAAAGGTACTTCGGTGCGTCCCCTTTTCAGGGACCGATCACGTTTGGGGGGGGGTTGAAAATGCCATATAGCATAGTATAAAAGCAGGGAGACTGGGGTACTTTCTTCTTTGACCTTACCCTGGTAGCCAAAGAGGTCCCGGAGCTCCCTGCCTGGTAAACAGACAGGGAGCCCATCCGCCGGAGCTTGACCTGGGCTCCGACGGCCACCGTTCGTGGTTTCTAACCCTCCACCTATAAACACATCGCCACGGTTGGATCCAGCTTATGTTTGGGGGCTCGGGGTCCGCGGTATCGCCAGTACCGTCACCAAGATTGCTCAAGGTGCCCCGTGCGGGGTTCGGCAGATATGCGCAACTCTGGGTCGGTCCCCGCAAGTCGTTACATTCCTGGCTGGGGGGTACTCCTCTTTTTGCAGCGCGGACGAAGCGTATTAGTCGCCCCTTTTGGGTCTAAAATGAAGTAAGAAATTGTACAGTAATCCTGCCACATAGTGCAGATGAATGGAGAAAAATTTATTCGGTTGAATTCATGTATGGAAATTAAGGCATATAAAGGCCGCATAGGCGTGATGCCCAGAAGAGAAACGCTTGTACAGCCTACCTGCGGGCAAAACTTTCTCAAGATCGGCATGTTTTGCTTCAAGAGAAAACGTAATTTATATTGTTTAATCCACAAACGAGGAGGCTTTGTCTGAAATATATCAGACGTTGCACGATGTTTCCGCGCGAGGTATTCCATCCATGTGAGTGCATTTGCGACTGCAGAACTACTAACTGGATCACGTACATCGGTGTTACATATGGGTATTTGATAAGAATGTGATGCTGCATACATGTAGAGAGAGAGAGAGAGAGGCTCTTTATTATAGAGAAAGCAGAGAGGTTTGCCAGCATGAATTTGCTGACATGCTACTCTGCGGGTAAGGGGGAGAAGGGAACAGAGGAAGAAGGTGTAAGAAGAAGAGTAGGAGACAAAAGATACGAATAAAAAAAGAATACAAATTAAAAATGAATAGAGTCCTGTTTCAGGGCGCTGAGTAAAAAACTTGACTGCATACGCTATGGAGATGGCTACAGTGTTGTAGCGACGCCATTGTCCTCGAGGTACTCAAATAATGCAGACAGGGCTTTGCGCTGGGAGGATGGTGAATGGAATGGTCCAAGCATCAAGCTTAGTGTTACTGTTTCAGGTTGGAGACATTCAATTCTTTGCTGTAAACGGGCCCTTGATTCAGCATAAGCAGAGCACTCTAGTAGTATATGTTCGATGGTTTCGGGTGAGCCACAGTTGTCACAGTATGGGTTGGAAGTCTGGCCTATACGATGAAGGAACGACTTTGTAAACGCTGCATTAAGACGCAGTCGATGGTACAGTGTCTCCAGTCGGCGAGGTAGTCGTTCCGGCAGCCTCATTCTCATGTACGGGTCTATGCAGTTTAGAAAGGCCTGATGAAACTCCGGAAGGGACCATAAGCGGTTTCTCTCAGCCAAAACTACTGCCTTAGTCATGGCTGAGGCATCATTTTTCGTGAAAAAAATACTTCTTGGTGGTCTCAATTCTAGGCCCCTGCGGGCAGCCTCATCCGCTTTCTGTTTACCCAATATGCCACAGTGGCCTGGGAGCCACTGTAGTGTCACACGATGCCCAGAGACGAATGCGAGATGGTGGAGATACTATCACTTCTCGCTGGCCATGTTCATGAAGGCTGAAACAGCTAGCGCGTTGCAGGGTCTGAAGAGCTGCCTTCGAATCGCAAAAAATGGTCCACTGTGTCGACGGCTGGCGAAGAATGTATCGGATGGCTTCTTTTATCCCATGAAGCTCAGCCGACGTGGACGAAGTCGGTCGCTCAAGGCGGTATGACAGGGCTTTCCCAGCTGATGGAATAAAAATTCCCGATGAACTGCACTCAGATGTTGCCGACCCATCAGTAAAAATATGAGTCGTTGCAGTGCAAAATTTGTTAATGTGTGCGAGTGTCATCTGAAGTAGGCTGACTACGTATGCGAATTTCCACGGCATCCCAAATTATTGGATATCTTGCTAGCACACGCTGGGGCAGCGATTGTCGTTCCATGGTGCTTCTCTTCAAGGCGTATGTTGACGGCGTGCTGCGCTACAGCCTCCCTGTCCTGCAGCAGCTGCCCCCTACAAGCAAAAGACAGCTTGAAGCGGTGAGGAATAACCGTCTCCCGAAGTGCCTCGGCCTTCCTAAAGGATCGTCGCGTTCTGGGACAATTGCTGAAGCCGGCTGCCTGCCCTTGGACGTGTTACGACTTCAAGAAACACAACGAATTCATTTGAGGCACAGGTTACATACAAGAACGCATTCGTTGGCTCATATCGCAGATCGAAGCAGTTCCAGCTTTGGGCAAGCAATCAGGGCTATTAAATCTCAAATTCCAACTCAAGCACCGCAGACAATGCCCCTGGGATTCCCGCCCCGGACTCTGTCGCCCCTCCGGATAAAAACGTTTATACCTGGAATTTATTCAAAAAAGCAAATGCCTCAAATCAGCCTACTTGAGATGACACTCGCTCACATACATGTAACAGTATGCAATTCACATTTGTTTGTGAGCGAAAGTGCTGCCGCTAATAAGTTCCCGCTCTGCCAAGAAACTTTTCGACTTCCAGTAGTAGCCCAGAACGCCAGCTGTATAAAAACACGCCCCAAAAAAGAAACTCTTCACGAGAAGGCTATCACAAGAAATTCCATTGGACGGGTGGACGGGGAGGGGGTGGGAGGAGGAGGAGGTAGAACATCTAAGAGGCATATCGGAATAAATTACCGAATATTCATATTCGGGTATTTTTTCTCTCGACGCCAACGGATCCGGCGTGAGACCTTTCTTGGAAAGAAATAGTAGCGCTTTCATTACCGTAAACACCTTTGCACCAAAAGTCACAGGAGAAAAATTTAGTTCCCTGAGGACACCCCTCACTGGTTTGGAGTGACCGGAATCACAACAGATGGGATGAATAAAGTTTGTCCTCCTCCTCCCCGAGCGCAAAAATTTCATCCTGCGTTTATATATTTCGAAATTTGATTGCGGCACGTCGTATCTCTATTTTCCTTTGCTTTTCAGTGGCTTAGACAACAGTTTCATTGTTTCTTTTGCAAGCAGAGGCGGTGATTTCATGCTATCCAATAGCTCGCGAACCATTTGGGAACGTTACCGCCTAAAATAAGTGTCCGCCCCATATTTGTTTATATGTATTGAATACGGCGATATAGGCAGGTGAAATATTAAATGAAGCAGAGTAGAACCGCTGGGTGATAAACTACTATGCTCTACCGCCTGCTTGCCACCCTACTAGCAAGCTGCTCGTACACTACGGCAGCATGTAATCCCCTCGCTTAGTGTGGGCTTTTCAAGATTCAGTAACCACGCTCGGTATCTGCGAAAAAAAAAATTCCCCCGCACCTCCCCGAGGGGGATTGTGAGGATGCAGAAATGCGAACGTCGAACGCAACGTCCTCGGGTACCATGCGAGGAAGGCACCGCACAACCTTCGATACGTCGATGGGCACGTTCACCACCTGTCCCTTGATTCCAAACTGCCCGTTGCCTCGAGTCAGCCGCCTGATGCTCATGAAGGGGAGTCGAGGCGCGATGAGCCGCTCTTCGTCCGGGTTCAGATCGGGAAGATGCGCCGGCCGAGGAGGATAATGGTAGCCAAAACTCACGCAGCCCTCCTCTTCGCAGCTTTGTCTTCTTCTCCTTCTTCTTCTTCAGCGGTTCCCCTACGGGAAGATGACGATGGTGGTTGAACGCGAAGCTATCTCGTGATGGATTGTTTGGTTGGCCAATCCCTAGGGGCATCATGCCACAATCATCATCAGACGCGCTGCGCACGCCGGCCAAGGGACGCACGACAACCCCCGACTATAATGCATTTCTGCATAAAAGAAGAGAGAACAAGAATCCGTGGGAGAATGCACAGCTTTCAAACACGCTTCCCAGTTGGGTCAACCCGGCTCGGCAGCAAGGCGACAGCATTTTACCGGCGCCCCATTTTATTTAGGGGCTTCCACCTACTATAATACACTTCTGCATGATTTTAATTGTTGCAGTATGTAGTAGATATACACGCAAATAACGTTACGACGCACGTTTTTGCAAATTTCCGTTCACGGGCGCTGAAGGCAGTCTGCGCGGCGGGACCGCCCCAGAGTTGCGCGGTTCTGCCGCGGCTGGCGCTGCGGTCACCCGGCAAACTCCGCTGTCCGGAGCATATTATGAGTTAATTTGTATAGCGTGAATATGAGTGTTTGGAATGTCAGTCAATCGGCGAAACGAAACTCATACAGCTAAATCTACTTCCTATTACATTAGAAACGGAAGCAGGGAAGGCGTACCCACGCGCAACGGCGCGCTGGTGCAGTGGGATTTTCTATACATGTCTGATCTGCCATCGTTCTCAAGAAGGTATTGTAACTATTTTTACTATTTTTAGTTCTACTCTTAACAAGAGGTGCACAAGAAATTGCCGCAGCTCATGCAAGGCAGGAGAGCAACACATCTGGGTTCCACCTAGCGTCTCCCCACAGTGACAGCGGACCTCGGGAGAAATGGAGAAGCGGGACCCAACGTTGGCGGGACCCAAGAAGTGCAAAGCCGTTTTGGATGGTACTGTAAAGCAAAGACCGCTATGATGATGATGGTTGGTGTTTAATGGCGCAAGGCCAACGAGGGCAAAGAGCGCCAGAGAAGAAGTTATTTAATGAAGAGAAGTGATTACCACAAAAAGGTAGTTATAAAAACGTGTAAGCCGAACATAGTAAAATCAGTTAAAGATAATGGTGATGGCTGGTGTATAGGGCCAGATTTGATTATGCGTGATAGGAAATGAGGTTTAAAAACTTAAAGGAGTACTGACACGAAATTTTCGTGTTACCTTTTTTCCGCTGCTATGCGTGCCTACCAGCCTACTAATCATAGAATGACAGATTAGGCGGTCGAGCGCAGTGTAAACAATCATTTACGGCGTCGTTTATTCGTGACAGTTTCGGTTTCGACTGAAAAACGCCGAGCGGCCGCCATAACAGGATGTATCACATGACGTCACCCTTCTTGCCGCATCGCTGCCTCTCTGGAAGCGCGCGCGCGCCCAGACCGGCCGAGGTCTTCGCCGTCCCCACAGGCCCGGGCAGCATGACGTCAGTCCCAAAACCATGACGTGTGCACACGCCCGAGCAGCGCGCGCCAACCACAGCCAGCGCGTCGGCTTTGTCACGGGAGTCCCGACGTCGGCAGTTTGGGGCAAGTAGCACATGATGTCATGTCGGCCCGCTCTGGGCTTTCTCGTGCGGGCGAAGGTTAAAATGGATTTTAAATATGTTTCGCTGAACTGTTGCTGTTGAAACTTGCTGGGAGATATCTCCTGATAAAAAGGAAGTGTTTTACATAGTTATCACAGCTTTGAAATTTCGTGTCAGTACTCCTTTAACGTATAACAAATACTCAAACACACGTTTCACGGAAACAATGGAATCGTCACCTAGAAACAGCGATGGATGTTGTCTGTTGTGTGAGTCAGCCGTGTACCGTCCCAAGTGTGGTTTTATTACATGTAGTTTGTTGTCTGTCTGTTCATCCCTGTGTGTTTGCCATGTTCTGCGCAAGTGTTGTCTTATGTGTGGCTTGAGGTCTGTGTAGGGTGTCGTTGTAATGTCTACAGTGTTCCTGAGTGCAGCAGCAGCAGCCCTCTCGTCTGCCAACTCGTTCCCAGCGATCCCTGCGTGTCCTGGGACCCAGCAGAGGACCAGCTCATGCTTTTGTGCATACACGGACATGATAGTGTTGAATACAAGATTAACTATGTGGTTATTGGGGGGCTTGTGCGATGACAGTGCGCGAACAACACTCAAAGAATCTGTATAGGTGATGGAATTGGGAATTTGATTTTCAAGAATGTGTCGTACAATCAGTAAAATTCCATACGCTTCTGTTGAAACAACTGTTGTGTGCACGCTCATGGTTCTGGCTGCATTGAAATTTGGACCATGAGCAGCGCACGACACCATAGTCGAGGTTTTAGAAGCATCACTATAAAATTCTGCACGTGTGTATTTAAACTGCAAAGACAGAAAGTGCTGCAGTATTGCAGCTCGTGGTACCCGATTTTTGTCAAGTCTCATAAAAGAAAGGTCGCACGACACAGGGCGAACTTGCCAAGGCGGTAAACTCTTTGAAAAGGATGACCTGTACACATCTAAAAACGAAGCACTGAAATCCGAGGCTCGCTCTTTCACTCTAAGTGAAAGGGGCAGAGGAACGGATGGGCGATTTAAAAAGAGCAGAGATGTTGATGTATCGTTAAAGACAGGATAAAAAGGATGATTATTCAGCGATGAAATTTTAAAAGCATAAAGCAAGTCCGTGTATGCTCGTTGGTTCTCAAGGCTCCACTTATTACACTCGACATACCGACTCTCGACAGGGCTAGTGCGAAAAGCAATTCGCAAGGCAACAATTCGCAAGGTTGTCTTAGTCGCCGACCCATACACCACACTGCCATAGTCTAAACGAGACCCAACCAAAGCAGTATACAAGCGAAGCAGGAGTTATTTGTCGGAACCATACGATTGGTTGGAGAGAAACTTAAGTTTATTCATTGTTTTCAGACATTTATGTTAAGGTCCTTGATGTGTGGAATGAATGTGACTTTCTGGTCAAACACAACACCTAAGAACTTGTGCTCCTTGTTCACAGGAAGCGACACGCCATTAAGAGTAATGTATTGGTCCGGATGGACCCCGCGCTTCCTGGAGAACACAACGCAGGAGCTTTTTGCAGGATTCAATTTAAACCCATTCTTGTCTGCCCAGCCGGCAAGCTTCTTGACACCAAGCTGGACTTGACGTTCGCATATTGACATATTACATGATTTAAAAGATATTTGCACGTCGTCTACATACATAGAATAAGAGATTGTTGGTGGCAGCGCCTTTCCAAGAGAGTTCATCTTTACTATGAAGAGAGTGCAACTCAATACGCCACCTTGTGGCACGCCATTTTCTTGGACGTGAGCCTTTGAAAGTGCACAACCAACTCTTACTCTGAACGTTCTCTCTGACAAATAACTAACAAGGGTGTTCAACATATTCCCCAAAACACCGAATTACTTGAGGTCACTAAGGATCCCATAACGCCAAGCGGTGTCGTAGGCCTTCTCGAGGTCGAAAAAGACAGTTAAACAGTACTGCTTATGCACGAAGGCATCCTTGATGTATGAGTCAAGTGCAACCAGTTGATCGTTCGTCGATCGCCCCACCCTAAAGCCTGCCTGGCAGCTCTGGCAGAAGACCATTGTACTCGAGGAAGTACACGAGCCTGCGATTGATCATGTTCTCGAAGAGCTTGCACAGGCAGCTCGTGAGGGCTATTGGACGGTAACTTGTGGGGGACGACGGGTCCTTTCCCTCCTTCAAGAAAGCCACTACAATGGCCTCCCTCCAAGAGTGTGGAATGTGCCCCGAAAACCATATTTTTTTTATACAGATGTAGAAGTGCTTCAAGTGTGTCTGCGTGTATGTTGTATAATTGTATATGTAATGTTGTCTGGGCCTGGAGCTGAGGGTTTACACGTGCTCAGAGCAGCCCTCAGCTCATGTAGTGAAAACAGGGAGTTGTAAGAAGTCTGTGATTTGTTGTTTTCGTGTAAGGACTTCTTTTCACTAGAGTCTTTATACTTCAGGAAAGTGTTCGTGTAGTGTGCTGAACTGGACACGTGTTGGAAGTGTTGTGCGAGTGTGTCAGCCTGGTCTTCCTGTGTGTCCCCTTTGTACTGACCAGGGGCAGGCTGTGTGTCTGTTGTCCTTTGAGTTTGCGTATACGTGTCCATACCTTGCGTGTGTCTGTGTATGAGTTTATAGATGTTATGAATGAGCGCCAACTATCTCTCTTTGCCTCACGGCGCACACGTTTTTCGTATGCCTTGGCCCGTTTGAACAAGAGGAGGTTTCCCGACGTGGGGTACCGACGGAGGATACCCCACGCCTTGTTCTGGGCCTCTCGCGCCCGCCTACAGTCCTCATTCCACCACGGCCTCCGCTGGTTGTGCGGGGCACCAGAGGCGTAGGGAATGGACTTTTCGGCGGCGTCGAGGATGTGCGCCGTGAGCAGTTGGGTAGCTTCTTCAACGTGTAGATGTCCTATGGATGTGTGGTGTAGTTTGGATGTCCATGTAAATGTATTCCAGTTGGCTCTTGCTTCATTAAACCTTTTATGGGAAGATGGACTGCTCGGGCCTGTATACGTTAATGAAGAGGGGAAATGGTCACTACCATATGGGTCCGTGCCCACACCCCACTCAAGACATGGAAAGAGAATTCCAGAACCAATAGCCAGGTCAAGATGTGAGTATGTGTTGTGACCTATGTTATGGTATGTAGGCTGTTTACTGTTGAAAAGGCATCCTCCTGAAGATGTAAGGAATTTCTCTATCAGGCGACCTCGGGCATCCGTTCTGGAGGAGCCCCAAAGAGCGTTGTGTGCATTAAGGTCGCCTGTTAGAATGCACGGTTCGGGCAGCTGGTCGACCAGCGCCTCGAAGTCAGAGCTCGAAAGTGCATAATCAGGACGAATGTAAATGGAGCATACCGTTACCAACCTATTTAAAATTATTGTGCGGATGGCTACAGCCTCGAGGACGGTATTCAAGGAGTCGGGGTGGCATGCTAAGGATTTTCGGGCGATTATGGCCACACCGCCAGAAGAGTGTGTGTAGTCCTTTCTGTATACCAGGTAACTATTCAAGAAATTTGTGTGTTTGGAATTCAGATGTGTTTCCTGAACACACATTACACATGGCTGATTGGCATGCAGAATCTCATACACGTCGTCAAGATTACTCAGAAGGCCTCTGCAGTTCCATTGAACTCTGTTTTCTCTTCCCATTATTTAGTGTGAGAGCTACTGGAGTGTGTATGTTTATGTGTCGTCTTTTGGGGCTGTGACTCTTGGATTGGGCTTTTTGGGCCTTTCTGTAGGCTTGGACGTTGGAGGCCGCTCCTTGCGCAGCGTTGCAGGCAAGAACGGCACGACGTCCATCTCGTCGTCCGATGTCCTGGGTGTGCCCGTGGAACCGGGCCCCCCGGACTTGGCCCCCCTTCGGGGGCCCTTCGTTTGACCCGCCACCGCCGCAGGTGTCGGGGGCCCCAGAAGTGGGACGGGTGGTGCGGTGGCGGTGGAAGCCGGTGCGGGGCCCGTGGCGTTCATGGCACCCTCCAACGCACTGGAGGACGGGGAGGCAGGGACGGGAGCGTTACCGGTCCCGACTGAAGAGGTTGCCACCACAACCGCTGCTGGCTCAGCGAGTGGTGCGGAGGTGGGTTGGGCTGCCATAGGCAACCCAGGGGGGAGGGCGCGGGAGGGACCAAGTCCGACTCGTGGTACTGCGTCCCCGCCGAAACCAGACGCCGCTCCGCCCCCCGGCGAGCTGCGTCAGCGTACCTCCCCAGAGGGAAAGAGGCGAACCTCTTCCGCACCTCTGGGAAGTTGATGTTCTCGTTTACTTTCAAGGCAATAATCTGTTTCTCTTGTTTAAACTTCTCACAACTTCTGGAATAGGCAGCATGCGGTCCCTGGCAGTTCGGACAGGTGAAGTGCTCAGATTCACAATTATCGGTTGGATGATCTTGTGCTGCACATTTGGTGCACGTCAGTTTCCCACGACAAGAGTTGGTGCCGTGGCCAAACCGCTGACACTTATAGCAGCGGCGTGGATTCGGCACGTAGGGTCGGACCGGACATCTCACGAAGCCTGCGTTGACCGACTCAGGAAGGGTTGAGCGGTCAAACGTCAAGATGATGTGTTTGGTAGGTATGATTTCATCGTTTCGGCGTATGGTTATTCGCCTCACTGCCGTCACGCTCTGATCATGGAGGCCCTCAAGCAGATTGGCTTCAGTTTCACTTATAAGATCTGGATCAGAGATCACGCCTTGGCAGCTATTAGGGCTGCGATGAGGCGTGATCTTGATGTCAACATTGACCATGCCCATTCGTGAAAGGAGGTTTGCGGACTGCTGTTTGTTGTCTACCGCAATCAAAAGTTATCCCGTTTTCAGTTTCTTAACCTTGTACGACTTTCCGATAAGGCTTTCAAGATACTTGGAGATTAGAAACACGGATTGGGAAGTGATTGGTTTTGTCTTATCAAGAGATTCCATGATGAGAAAGCGCGAGAAATTATCGGGCTTTGGGAGCGAGATTGATTGCAACATGGTAGCGTTTTTGCAATCGTGCCTAAACTGTTTTGCAGAGGCACTAATATTAATCACGTAATGTCGTCATGAAGGAGGAAAAGATACTTCGGTGCGGCCCCTTTTCAGGGACCGATCACGTTTGGAGGGGGGGTTTGAAAATACCATACAGCATGTATAGAAGCAGGGGACGGGGGTACTTTCTTCCGCAGCCTTACCCTGATAGCTGAGGAGGTCCCGGAGCTCCCTGCCTGGTAAACAGACAGGGAGCCCATCCGCCGGAGCTTGACCTGGGCTCCAACGGCCACCATTTGAGGTCTCTACCCTTCACCTTAAAACTCATTACCACGGTCGGTTACAGCGTGAGTATGGGGGCTCGGGGTCCGCAGTGTCGCCAACACCGTCACCAAGATTGATCAAGGTGCCCCGTGCGGGGAGCAAAGACCGCTAAAGTATGCGCAGTCTTTATCTGAGCAGCAAGTATCATTATCCCTTTTGTCGTCGTCTTCCGATCGCCGCCGCGAATGGAAAACCCGTTGTACCACGTCTTCGCCTCTGGAAACATCGACTTCTTTGTCAGCTGGTACGGTGGCCGTCTCCACGTGTGGATTGGTAGGTTGGTTTGGCCCTCAAATCATGGCGCATACCCACACGGGGGATTGGCCAAAAGGCTGCCTGTTATGATTAGGCTGTGACCCACTTTATTTAGAGAGAAAAAAAGAGTAAAGGAACAAAAAAATTTCAGGGATCGAAGAAAAAGAAATCTTTCGAAACTACAGAATTTTCAGGAAAAAAATCACGATTGAAGACATAGCTGTCTAGCAGGGTCTTTACGAGGCATCTGTGGCAATGACGACATGAGTAGGAAGAGTAGTCAAAGGATGTTCGAGTTCAGTAATCGGGCCGGATAATTTCGTATGTGGAGGAAAAATGTTGTCCAGGCTTATTTCGACAGGCGACAAGTTATTACCAGGATAGCGGTGGACTAGAAAAAGATGTGCATGGAGAGGCTGCAGCCATGCCTAAGCGCAATCCAATTCAGGATGATCAAACCGGTGCCACGAAAATCCTCGAAAACGGTCAGGCTTCACGAGGAAAATGGGTTGAGCCTCGTACAATTGAGATTCAAACAGTTTTGGAGATGTTAATACAGTTAGCTATTTAAATTGATGCAAAAGTGAGTGAACCATGCGTCAAGGTACAATACAGAATTAGCTAATTACTTTGGCGACCCTAAACATCACCACAATGCCAATCCCTCAATCAGAAATAGGGGATGCAGTTTGTACGTCGCGCAGCCAGAAAGTAACATGCAGTGGCGTAGCCAGAGAAGGGGGGGGGGGGGTTGGGAGTTCAAACCCCCCCTCCCCCCCACGAAATTTTCACTGCACGTGGCGTAGCCAGGGGGGCCTGACCGGGCTTCATCCCCCCCCCCTCTCTCTCTTCCACGAAATTTTTCGGGCCGGCGCCGTGCTGCCTGTTTAGCCTGGTACGTCGCCTGTGAACAAAGGCGCACATCTTTCCCAAGTGCGGCTATTAGAAACATGCATGACTAAATAGCCCCGTTTACATTGACCCGACGAGGGCGCGTTGAGTCGAAATAAACAGGTTTTTTGGACTCGACACCCCCATGTATAAGCGGTCGGGGTGGGTCAGAGAGCAGTCGCGGCGAGTCCAGTCAACTCGGAGGCAGGGGGTGGGTTAGCTCGCTCGTCGGGCTGAGTCGGCGGGCTGCGGGGAGCAGAATACCGTATTTGCGCGGTTCTAACGCGCCTTCAATCGTAACGCGCGGGTAACTTCGCGCAGGAAAATTCGAAAAAAAAAAAATGTGACACTAACGGTACTGCGCAGATGGAAAAGACATAGCACCTGGAAGAGGGGGATTTTATTTGGCGTATGCAGTTCTGGAAGCCAAAAATGAATTGTGCTTCACAAGGTTGCTTATCCAGCTGCTGCTGGAAATAAAGTTATAGCGGGGAACACTGAAGTTGCTTGCGATTTCAAGTGCCTTGATCTTCATAATTCTAAGCGTTAGGGGTTAAGCAGAAGCACAAAAAAATGTGCAACAGCTGACCAGGGTATGCGGCATGCCATTGAGGAATCAGTGCGCCGAAATTCACTCACCTGCTGTTGACGGATTGTTTTTATTGGATTGAGTTGCATTTTGCGGGTACTTCGTGTCCGTTGCGCATGGCAATGCTGCTGGTCGCTTTAAAGCCGACTTCGGTTTTGAGCCCGATTATAACGCGCACACAAACATTACGCTACCTTTTAGCCAAAGGGGGTGCGCATTAGAGTTGTGAAAATACGGTAGCCTCTTTTCCGTGAACCCCGCCGCACCCCTCACCTCGATTCTTTGGACGGGGTTCATATAAACTTGGACGTGTCGAGGTAAGCTGAACCCGCCACTCAACTCACCCCGCCCCCGTCGCGTCCATGTACACGGGGCTAATGCCTACCCAACGCATTCTTGCTTACACAAGCCCCGTTTACATTGACCCGACGAGGGCGCGTTGAGTCGAAATAAACAGGTTTTTTGGACTCGACACCCCCATGTATAAGCGGACGGGGTGGGTCAGAGAGCCGTCGCGGCGAGTCCAGTCAACTCGGAGGCAGGGGGTGGGTTAGCTCGCTCGTCGGGCTGAGTCGTCGGGCCGCGGGGAGCAGAATACCGTATTTGCGCGGTTCTAACGGGCCCCCAATCGTAAAGCGCGGGTAACTTCGCGCAGGAAAATTCGAAAAAAAAAATGTGACACTGACGGTACTGCGCAGATGCAAAAGTCATGACACCACGTACCTGGAAGAGGGAGATTTTATTTGGCATGCAGCTCTGGAAGCCAAAAATGAATTGTGCTTCACAAGGTTGCTTATCCAGCTGCTGCTGGAAATAAAGTTATAGCGGGGAACACTGAAGCTGCTTGCGATTTCAAGTGCCTTGATCTTCATAATTATAAGCGTTAGGGGCTAAGCAGAAGCACAAAAAAAAATGTGCAACAGCTGACCAGGGTAGGCGGCATGCCATTGAGGCATCAGTGCGCCGAAATTCACTCACGTGGTGTTGACGGATTGTTTTTATTCGATTGAGTTGCATTTTGCGGGTACTTCGTGTCCATTGCGCACGGCAATGCTGGTTGTCGCTTTAAAGCCTATTCTGGTTTTGAGCCAGATTGTAACGCGCACACAAATATTAAGCTACCTTTTAGCAAAAGAGGGTGCGCGTTAGAATCGTGAAAATACGGTAGCCCCTTTTCCGTGAACCCCGCCGCTCCCCTCACCTCGATTCTTTGGACGGGGTTCATATAAACTCGGACGCGTCGAGGTAAGCTGAACCCGCCACTCAACTCACCCCGCCCCCGTCGCGTCCATGTACACGGGGCTACAAAACGAAGCGCCTGAGTCAGGATAATTGCGGAGGGGTGCAGCTCCAAAACCGATCGCGCCTTCGGGTAAGCTCAGCGCGCGGGAGCGTTGTGTCCCTTTGTGCGTGACATGTCGCCACAGGGAGAATTGGCCGGCTGAGTCGCTCTCAGCAAAGGAGATTGACTCGTCACGGTATGGACGAGGAAGCAAGGAGTGGTCCGCCCAAACTCGCGACGGAAAAGAAGAGGGACCGCCGGCTATTGTCGGGTGAAGACTGGTACGATGAAGGGCCTAAAGGGAACAGACGATCATTGTACGTTCAGCAGAACAACATGCAAGCGGTGGTGGCATGCCACGGCCGCTCCATCTCCTAAAAGGGGGGAGATCGAGCGGCCATGGGCAGACATTCAATACTCGTGCACAGTAATTGAAGAATGCAATGCATGGGCTGCGTATTGGGCGAAATGTGGGGTTTAGCTGCATGAATTTCGTGCGTGGGCAGAGGGCCTTTGTGAGTGAGGGCAGTGCGCACAGCAAATTATGTCCCTCTTCCGCGCGTCACCCCTTCATTCTTCCTTTTTCACGTTTCTGTCGAGCCCGCGAGGGTGTGGTCTCAGATTGCGCGCACTGCGTTTCCCCTTCTGAAAGCGGTGTTGCGACAGTCATTTTCAGCTCCGCGATTAGGCAGATTTGTTCGGCGGTATTTTCCCTGACCTAGGAGAACAGCGGGTCAACAAAAAGGGCGCGCTGCGTCTCACCGAGCCAGTTCCGGACTTTATCCTAAACGTGAGGGCACGGCAGTCACTAACCCTGCCACAGGCAGACGGCAGTCGCGACAGTAACAAACAACCGAATCTGGCCGTCTTCAACCTCGGTCACAACTAAAGCGCCTCCATTGCGTCCACGGCTGCTTTTTACCTGGGCGGCCGCTGCCCGGAGCAGTGTATATTCAGGGGCTTAAAGGGACACTGAAGTGAATTTGTCAAGCTCCCGTTTTTGCTTGCACTGCGTAGACTGGCTCAAATTAGTGTCGCGGAACCTACCGCGAGTCACGGCCCAACCTACCGCGAGTCACGGCCCAGAGCCCTAGACGGAGCGATACGTGTTTCTTTATTGGCTGTCATCGAACCACTACCGATGATGATAATGCGCCGCGTGCCCCTGCCCGCTTTCCCCTCTTCTTCATTTGCAACATCTTCCCGCGCGCCCAAGATGGTCAGTCGGCGAGTTCAAAAACGTGCAGTTATTACACAGGAAGATTGCACATGAAACTTCTCATGTGGCGGTAACACTTGGCGAAGTCCCCATTGCAATTGAAGAGCCTTGTCGCCCAGGATCACGATTGCGATGGCGTTCAACTCCATCGTCGGTATTCGACGTGTGACTTCCTTCGCTTGGGGATGGAGTTGACAGCGTGAAAACCTTCCGGTTACAGGCCAGCGTATGAGGTTTCCTGCAGCCACCCGAAACCTGACGTTCCGGCTCCGCAAACACAACTGGCGGTGCACACTGTTTGGCCTCGGTTTGCTTTGAGAAATGGCTGATGCGCTCTACGCTCTGCCTGTTGGTTTCTTCGCTGCTGCTGCCCAAGCTAAGTTTCTGGCGTTTCTCCACATGCGTATGTTTACGGTTGGCTGAACACGCATTGGGCGTTCGGTTTGTCTTCGTCTCCCCCTTTGCTGGACTTCCAGAACTGACCCGTCTCGAGCACGCCTTTACGGTGCCCTCTTTCGATAACGCGCTCGGGTTCGACGTCGGATCCTTAGGTGCGTATTTTTTCGGGGCCATTTCGGGGGATCGATTTTTCTTGCGTCCACGTGTGGATTGATAAGTGGGCATCTTCTGGGCAGGTTCTTCCTTCGGTGTTTGCTCGCTAGAGCTATCCGTTCCTTCCGCCCCTTTATCCATCATCACGTCTTCAATTACTTTGCATTTGGTGCTGAATCCTTTACAAGTGCTCGGGTAGGTATTAGGCGACTCGGGTTCATGCCATGAACTGGAACAGCAGTTCCGCCGTCGCCACACAGCACGTGCGTCAAATTTTAAACGCCGTCGTGTGCCACCCGAGAGGACCATGGCGCTAGTAAGTCTACAAGCCGTAGATCTGAGTGCTCCTTGAATTGTCCAACCTAGAGCCGTTTCTGTAGCTGTGAGATCTGCATTGATTCGGTCTATTTTGCCTGTGGCCACTTTCCAGTAGGCATCCGATCCAACCAGTATGCCGATTTCATGCTCTTTCCATGTATTCGGCTGGCAGACGTCGGCAACGTCGTACCGCTTTTCACTGAGGATATTGACTGTCGCGCTATCGAGTTGCGGACTGGTGACCGAGCAAATCTTAGGGACCTCCAAGGCTTCCAAAGTGACCCGATCTCCACGAGCTTGTCCACGCAGCGTCACCTCTACTCGTCGGCAACGTAATATCTTGTGAGCCTTTGTCCTGCCGAACGTTACCAACGCTAGCTCTTCTGTGTCGAGAACAGTGCATTTAAGGACTTTAGAAAGATCCTGACGAATGAACGTCCGCTGGCTTCCGGTATCCAGAAGCACTCGCACCAAACGTCGTCGAGCACCCTCTGCCCAGGCTCGAGCCGTCGGCAGCAGAACTGACGTTGCTCCGGAGTGCCCGCTCGAAGCCGTCACCACAGTTGGGGGTGCACCTTGTCCAGCCTGTACCTGCAGCGTTCGTCTGGGCGTGGTGTGGTCAGACGGCCGGAGCACGTCACACAGCACGGTGAGGTGACGCCCGTTGCAGGTACTGCAGGTTAGGTTGCGCGACGCTCTGCATTGACGAGCCACATGGTTGCGTCTGCCGCACCGGAAGCAGCAGCGAGCGTTGCGCAATCGTGCCCTCTTCTCGGCCGCCGACTGGCTGACCCGGCAGTCCGCCACCTTGTGACCGCGGCTGTCGCATAAGGGACACGCCGGTGTGGCTGGGGACTCGGTCTCCGCGGTCAATGCCAGTGCTGAGGGAACGGGTGTCTCCGATTGTCCTGGGGGGTTCAAGTCGGCGTTCTGGACGGACCGACGAGCTGCGGCTGATAGAGGCTGCCCTTGCTTCCCTTCCTCGCGAATCTCAATTTGGATCCTCAAGAACTCCAGTAGTTGCTTCACCTGGCAACCTTGTCCTTGACTTATCGCAGTTTCCGTCACGGATCCAGCAGTCGACCCTTGGCCCAATTCCTTAGCCCTCTGCCGGTACATCAAGGTTATGTCATCGGGCAGGCATCGCAGGAGCACATGGTTGAGAACACGGCATACTGCTCTTGCGGAACTCCCAGGGCTTCCAGGGCGCTGACGCGGAAATGTACCTTGTCGTACAACTCGCGGAGCCTGTCGATATTCGTCGAGCTACGTATCGGTGTGAATGCCAGTAGTTGATCGATATGCTCGTTAATGAGCAACTCTGGACGGCCAAAGCGTTGAACGAGGGCGCTCACCGCAACGTCGTAGTTTGCTTCCGAGAGTCGGATGCCCTCGATGGCTCGCCTGGCATCACCGATCAAGTACGTCAGCAGGTACTTGAATTTCTCGATTTTTGTCAGCTCGACGTTGTCATGAATGGTCACGCTGTAGTGATCCCAAAAGGGTTGCCACTCGTGCAGAATTCCCGAAAACGCTGGAATCTGAAGTTTCGGAAGGGCGACTGTCCGATGCCGTGACGCAGGCACGATGCGTGATGACGTACCCGTCAGATCATGGGCTGAAGCAGCTGCTGCCCCGCTTTCGCTGGCTACGGGAGCGTTCGGCTGGGCATTTCTGAGAAGAAACCGTGCCCGAGAGACGGCGTACGAAACCTTGCGGTTGTACTCCGCCGCTCCCTCGAGCTCTTGCTCCAGCGCGTCATCATCCGTTGCCTCGGCGATCTTCTCGTTGAGCGCTGTGAGCTCAGCGTCTTGCTTCACGATGTAGTCGACGTGGGAGCTAAGGGTCGCCGCGTCGGGAGAGGGCTGCTGCAGCAGGTCGTTCAGCTGGTTGAGAGCTCGCGTGACGCCGCTCCTGACAACGCCACGAGTCTTTCGAAGGCGGTCGATCGACGAAGCCATGCGGAGATGCTCCGAAGGGCGATTTCCCGGGTTGATCGGCACCAAAGATGTCGCGGAACCTACCGCGAGTCACGGCCCAGAGCCCTAGGCGGAGCGATACGTGTTTCTTTATTGGCTGTCATCGAACCACTACCGATGATGATAATGCGCCGCGTGCCCCTGCCCGCTTTCCCCTCTTCTTCATTTGCAACAATTAGCACACTTTTCATCGTTTATCCGGTTGACAAATCGGTAATTATTTTAAAAAGCGCGAAAGAAGAAAAACTGCCATGCGCGGTTTGCGGCGGCCGCACCAACTAAGGCTGTGACGTTAGGAGGAGCCGCACCGTGATTGGACGATGCCCAAGGTGAGCAACCAAACAAGTTTCGGTTTCGGTTCTGTAAAACATAACCAATGGCGTTGTTGGATGGGCATTCTCAATATCTCAGTAATCATCGTACCACGCTTCTGCCATGTTGTCGGCTGTAAAATGCACAAGATAAGCCTCCCAGGACGGCTTGTAGTCGTAGCATTCACTAGCCGAGACCTACGCAGTGCATGAACGCCCTCCGCGTACCCGCAGACGCCCAAATGTCATGCGCTTTTCCCCCATATTTGGAGCTTTCCTCCCTCATGCCTGTATCGTAAAAAGCGTGTTCGCACCAGGCCAAGGGTCTGTTCATTCTGGCCTGTGCCCACTGCCTGCAAGCAGTCGGTGCTTATGGCAACAGCACGCCAACGAGAACTCGCTAGCGCGCCAGTGCCAGCCTGCGCGCGTTCTGTGAACTAGTTCGTGTAGCCATGAAGGTTGCGGCCCAAAAAAAGGTGAACCCAATACAGAAAACATCGGCGGAAAACAAAAAAGTTAACTTACAAAAAAAAAAAAAGCACGTACCCGCGGGGATTCGAACTCGCGACTCGCAAAACAATTGCCGTGAATTCCTAGAGCCTCAGACCGCTAGGCCACGGAGCGGGACGCCAATGCGGTGCTAATATAGGGTATATATTTTACAACCGGTTTACACTTTCATTTAGTTTTGGCATTTCAAGCCGCTTAGGTGACTATTTGTTGTACTGCGATCGTGCAGTAAGCGTCGCCCGAGTTTCCACAGTAGCTCACGTCTAGCAATTGCATTTCGTAGACGGAAAAGCGTTCGCAGATGCATAGTCGTGCTCCTGACCGCTGTGCTTGTTCGCCCAGCGCAAAAAAGTGCTTCCCGCGCCCTAGTTTTACGCTGTACCGTAAAAATATCAGTTGATTTTATTTCCTTAGTACCTATATTGACTTCGCTGACTTTTCTCCCGCCTTCAAGAGGCCTTATATTTTCCTACTGGCGTACCAGTCAGCGAAGCGTCGCATGTGCGCTTGTACAGCGCTTGTGTGAAGCGGCCTTGACTTGGAGCTAGATACAGTGTACAAACAAACCAAGTAAAGAAAGGCACATTCTTCCATTCACAAACGTGTCCTGGCTTCGTTTCAACTAAGCGAACGAATTGAGACCAAGCAATTTTTTTTAACCTCCTTGATTGCGACGACCCGCCGGCGGCCGGCGGACGAAACGCTGGGCCGAATGACCACAGAACAGGGAGGATTTTAGAGAAGCAAAGGTCTAGCTTTGCCTGTAGTGCCAGAAAAAGCGTAGTGGCGGCGTCGTGAACTACCCAGTACGCCCGCTTGATGGCGCTGTAAACACGGCTTTGTAAACATGGCGGATGCTTTTTGCACAGGCCGCTTGAGCTCCTTAATAACATGGCTGCCCTCGCACGGCGGCCGCCGGCTCGCTGCTCCACGGCCGGACTCGACTCTCCTCCTCCTGCGCGCGAAAGGGGCGTCGAGTCCGGCCGTGGCTGCTCCTGCTGGTTCCTGGCTGGCACGCTGGTCGCGTGTTTACTTGCGCCGCGCTAGTGAAGTGATGTTACGCCAGGTGACCAGATGGCCTCGACTGACACAGACCACAGTGAGCAGCAAGTGAGAACAAATCGTTTATTGACATCCGCAAGTTTACAGAGGCCAGGACATCGTTTCATTTCGATCGCTGCAATTGTACGTCGCTTTCATGACTTTTTTTTTTTTTTTTTTGCCATAACAACTCGTTCACTTGCGCTAAGATTTCGAACGAAGGGCACGAATGAGGTATCGGCGACAACGGTTTCGTTTGCACCGTCTTCCTAGCGGAGTGCATAACACTCACCTTCTGTTGGAAGAATCAAATATTCTGGCCTCGACAGCTGTCTTCCGATGCGGAATTTCCCACATTTGTCACTCAACAAGCACTCAGTTCCCGTGTTTTGCCAGTCCTCTCAACAACTGATGGACGCAAAAGCACATAACAGCAATAACAGTCCCGAAACCAGTGCTCCGCGCACATAGAAACGGTGGGCCGTTGCAGCGGTTTCAATTTGAATTGGCGGCTTTGTGGTTGCGAATTCAGAAACGAGGTGGTGCACCAGTCGGCTGTTCGTAAAAAGTTGCGTACATTTTTGCTCAACGGATGTTTGATGTGGAACTTGTTAATAATATTTTTAAATAACACATTGTAAGCGAACTGTGTGGGCTCTTTGAGTCACGGAATGAATGTTTTGTATTCTATACCAAAAGTAACCTTTCGCTTGCGCCGTCTGGTGGACTTGATGGTCGAAAAGTGCCCTGTAGGTTGGTCACGTGGGGCGTCGATTTTTACGCCGCCTATAGGGAAACCAGGGAACGTCCAAGCTTGCGAGCCCTGGAATGACTCTGTCTGAAGGCCGGGGAGCCGTGCACTAGCGCAGCCAATTGCCAGCTCATCCCCTCCTGACGTCACACGACAACGCCACAGAAAATGGGCGAGCGTAAAGAGAGGAGGACAGCGTTTTCGAATTAGTTTTTCTACTAAATAAAATCGCGTAAACGCGCCTAGAGTGGTCGAAACATGGCCTGGGGACTCCGGACTACAATTTGCGCTAGTAATCCCGCAATGTTTACATATCACTTCAGTGTCCCTTTAATTGAGACACAACAACAGCAATATGGTGCAAGGACAGAAGCGCCCGTGCCTTTGAGAAGCTCATGTTCCAAGTGCCAACACACAAAACAGGCCTCAAATTGTAAGTCATTTTCTTCCATTGATTTTTCCTTGCATGATCACTGATGTCTTTTGACGATGGATGTTGCTGTGCCGTAGCTGTGCGGTGTAGATCGATTGATCACTTCCTAAATTTACATGATGTTACAGTACCTTTGTTTCTGCGAGATAAAAAAAATGTCTGTCTGTGTCGTTTTATTTCGAATGCAATATTTGCGTTTGAATTGGTCGTTGAAGCGGTAGGTGACTTTTAATGAACGAAAACGTAAATTCAACTCGTAGAAACGCCTAAACATTTTATTATGCACAATCTTGGGGAGGGATGCTCAGAGTATATCGGTACAGCATTAGTATCGGTTCATGAAGAGTTAAAAATATACTAGTTCTCGCTGCAGTTTTAGTAGCTTGCTTTAACAGGGACACAACTCCATGTGAAGTAGCCGCCATCGCATGGTGTGCCCGTAATCGAGATTTTTGTCACAGCGTTTCATACCAACGCGTGCATCCACTGCTGCACCCAACTTTAAAATCATCATGCAGCGTACGCAAGTGAAGGACATTCGTAATCGTGGCGCAGAAACAAACGTACCGTTGTTCCGTTAGCGCTTCCTGGCCTTCGAAGTTCTGTGCGCGTAGACGTATCGTTCTTTCAATGCTCAATCGGTCTACCATGACTACAGAATTTCGTAATTAAACCAACAGTCTACAGACCACAGTCCCTATTAAGAGCACCAGCACACCTCCGCCCCCCAGCCCCATACGGGAGCGCTCTAATGTGCTTCTTTCTGCCTGGATCCGCAACTGTTACGTAAACATTCTAAAACGTCGAATGAAGGTAATTTTGAGCAATCGTCAGCATTGCTTAATAACCAATATGCCCGAGGAATTATCCCTGTAAAAAACACAATTTTTGGCAAATCTATCATGTCGTAGCCTGAAAGGTGAACATCACGGCCGCTGTCAACGAAGGCAAAACCGTAAATGTGCCATTACTGCCTGCTTCACTCTGAAAAACGGCAGTCTGTAGCACTTATGAATGCGGGGCCATGCCATTACGCATATTCCCTTGGTGGACTCCGGGAAACAAAAGCATCGCACCACCAGCGAAAGTGATGCTGGCTCTGTACAACTGTCAATGCTCCGTTCTCTGGTGGACCAAAAAGCTTCCCAACATAATTTACATTTCCCGACTCTCTAACGAAAACTACGAAATTCCTGTACGCCCTATAGATTCCAGATCCGCCCATGCTCATACACTGCACATGCTGTTTTATCGTTTAGCTTAAAACCCGCCGTGTGTACTCGGCTGAACAATGGCAGCGCACGAGTCAGCTAAAAAGTATGTCCTTTCATTAGAGTTTGAAATCAAAATGTTAGGACCTCATTATAACTCCTTCCTCAGATCTCACGGCAAAATTCCGAACACAGCACCGCCGTCTTTATGTAATTATGTTATCTTGCTGAATTTAAAGCACGATACAGGATTTAATGGTCAATTTGCAGTGACTTACCCTACCTTATCCAGGAGTGGTATACAACCTAAAGGGAATGATCTCCCCAGAAAAGTTACTGGAGAATGCACGTCTTCAGACATCGTCTATAGGGCATTTATGCACGAAGCATTGAATACTTGACAGAGAATAATTCAACTATTTCAGAACACAATAGGGGAGCTCATTACAGCAGACTCGACATTTGGGCTGAGCGTAAATGTGAACCAGATTCACTATGTTACAAAGCACCAGCTTCTCATGTCTTCCCGGTGTCCTGATATAAGCTACAAGATGGATTGCATTGAGACCAAAAACATCAGCGGAAATTTTAACTGGCATGGCTTAACAAATACCGATGGCTCAATTATACCGCTTTGCGTGGCGGCTAATCCTGCCATGTTTGTGTAATTTTCACCGTTAATAGCGCTGTTCTTGTGCGGGATGTCTGTGTTTATATAGGTTTAGTATTTGCTGAAATTTTCGCTAGTGATATAACGCTCATTGTAGGCATAATAGATAGCCTGTAGTTTTTTTTTTTAAATAAGACCTGCGCTACATATAATTCTAGGGGCATGAATTCGACTGCACAGAATTAGCTTCATTGGCCATGCACTGCAAGCTGCTGTACGGGCGTAGAATGCTTATATGCAAAAAAAAATTATTCTGCATTTTGGACAAGAAGAACTAAATAAAAAAACTCATTCTTACGTCCCACGTCATTATATTGCGGGTCTCACACTCATCATACTCCACACGTTGAAATAATGCAAGTAATCACATGAAACTATGAATATTTAATGCAATGCCTGCACAAGGTGCCAGTGCGTGCAGAATACGTCCCGTATCACGGGGACAGATTTGCCCCACGCGGTCTGCGGATTTTCTCCAAGGTTACAACTTCACCTGGCGCAAATACCACCATAATCATCACCAATATCATGAGAGACCCTAAAGGGGTCATATGAAGACAAAATACAGCCTCGTTCAATTTGGAAGAACTAGCTTTGGTAACTTACACGCTCCCTTCCAGTCACAGACGTTTTTCAACCGAAGCAATGCAACAAATATCAATAACTCATATTTAGCGCTGCAGTGACGTAATATGGGCAGGGGTGATGTATATAGGCCAGCACTAAAAAGTATTTATGAGTGTGTTAACTTTGCGTCAGAATTCAAATGATAGGATCAGTGGATGCCACTCTACAACCGTGCAATCATGTTCCTAGGCAGTGGCTTAGGTCGTTGGGCGCCAATCGCACGAACGAGATCCTGTGATGTCATAGAGAAATCGCGGGAAAGTGGGTGGGTATTCGCCACGGCTTTGTATGTTCTATTTAATATCTCTACTATTCATTTGAAGTTGGCGATAAAACTGGTACCATTATTATGAGGCCAATGCAGTCTTTTTAATGAACAAAACATGTAAACTACCGCGCTTTTTTTTTTTTCATTGAGGAGGGGAGGGGGGGGGTGGCTTAAGAAGAACCTTAGCCGCCCTCGAAAAAAAATCCTGGCTACGCGCCTGGTAACATGAAACCAAATTCTAATACAGGGCGAACATAGCAACAATAAATCATTGGCAGGGCGTCTCTACACATACGAATTTATGATTACATAGCCTACGCAGCACTCCAGAACCTTTTTCACGTTTGGCAGCAATGTGCGAAATATGAGGACGCCATATGAGATGGTCGTCCTAAAGTATACCCAGATATTTAATTTCCGTGACCTGAGGGATGGATTGCAACCGGTATGTTAGACATAATGATATAGGGTTATTGCACGGAAATACTATAACGGCACATTTCCTCACACTTAGAAAGAGGTGTAACCTGCTGAGCTAATTATCCAGGACAACCACATATTCCTGCAGTCGCTGATACAACTCTTGGATATCTCTATCCGACGAGAAAAAAGCAATATCATCGGCATACACATAAATAGATATACAGTACTGTTGTGCATTGGGATAGAACTGATGATTATGTTAAAAATAACAGGACAAAGAGCTGATCCCTGGGGAACTCTACGAAATTGATGATACTGGGATGTCAATAACCTATTATTAAAACAAAAGAATTTTCTTTCCTTTAAAAACACACCAATCCAGGAGCGTGTGTACCCTGGAATCTCGCTAGATGCAAGGCGTGACATCAAGTGCTGTACTCCACGCGGTCGTAGGCCTTTGCTAGATCGAGGTTTAAAAGTGCACTGACATGTTTTAGCCGTCCAGCTAGTTTAATACGGCTCGCGATGTCGACGTGGCCCTTCCATATACAATTCCCAGGTCTGACGCCAATCTGGGTGGGGCTTAAAATACTATTAATGTTCAGAAACCTTATAATCCGACCTTCCAATAACCTTTGAACCAGCTTTACCAGGTATATAGTCAAAGAAATTGGTCTATTATTGTTTTGAACAAATCCCAAACTTTCGTTTTTCAACAACGGTACTACCTTAGCAAGTTTCTATCCCGAAGGTATCCAGCTGTTTTTTAACGACATGTTGTCAATATTTAGCAAATCATCAGGAGACTTCTCAAACAGAAATTTTAGCATTGACATAATGCCATCTGACCCTTGAGCAGACTCAGACCGCTGGTAAACAATATCAGCTAACTCCGCCCTTGTCACTGGAGTGAAGCCCTCATTTTATACCTGACACACAAAAGGAAAGGCCAAGCCAGAAGAAAAACGAGATTCCAGTTCCTGCGCAATTCGTTCCCATGTTTGATAGATTCACTTGTTGACTGAACAATTGACTTGCCAATATGCTGATCATGTACGATCTTTCTTGAACGAAGGAATCTACGCAACATGCGTCTATTTTTGGACTTTGATAAAGAGACAACCTTTTCGGTGTGATAATTTTCTTTCGCTTTAGAAACAATCCGCTTGAATATGGCAGCCGCAAACTTGTAGCCGGTCCGATTAGATGGACATTGGTTTTTAAGAACTTTCTTCCAAGACGCTTCTCTCTGACTGTACGTGCGAGCACATTCCTCATTCCACCATGGACTGGAGCAGGATCTTTTTTTGTGAACAAACAATAAATTCGGATTTTTTAACAAATTTAGAAAAGATATATTGATAACACTTGATCTGCCCGGAGTAAACGCGTCTCCATGAATGACTCGCGCTTCAGAGATTCGCTGGGGCAGTTCGCTTTGACACAAGGTGTTTTTTCAGGATGCAGTGCAAGAATGCACGGGACCGTATCCATAAACAGCTTCGATGTAAATGAACTGAGCAGTGAGCGCACGTCCCCTCGCCCAATGTTGTTTGTTTCGCCTCAGGCCCAGCACACCATCGAGTCTGGACGGCCTCTCACGAACACGAACACAGAGCCTACATCAAGAGTTTGGTATCCAATATATACGTACAATTGCTTGCAAGCAGCCCTAATCATCATGGCCAGCAGGTATAGCGGTGTTAAATATGCAACGAAAATCGTTTCCGACCTCACAGGAGTTACGGTATCATGTTGTACCGAATGCACCAGTTTGAGTTCAGGAATTTACACCCGTAGTATTATTACCACGCGTGAATTTTAAAATTCTGAATGCTAATGAAATGAGAGTCCATCTGAGTCCAAGTAAATTCCTAGCACGAGGGTTGCGAGTCCATTTGAGTTCTGAATTCATTTCCAGTTTTCAGTGTTTTTTGAGTTCTGAGTTCATTTTCAGTTTTAAGACCATTTTGAGTTTTGAGTCCGTTTTGATTTTCGAGTACATTTTGAGTTTGGGTACATTTTAAGTTTTGAGTACATTTTGAGTTCTGAGTACACTTTGAGTTTGAGTGCATTTTGAGTACAGTGTACATTTGAGTACTGAGTACATTTGAGTTTGAGTACATTTTGAGTTTTGAGTTGTGTTCTGAGTTTTGCGCTCACTGTGATTTTGAGTTTGTGTGAGCGCAGATGTGCTGCTCATCACGAGTTTGAATCAGTGGTGATTCGAAAATAAATTTGTGAGTGAGTATGAGTGAGTCGCGCCAACTTTGCCGAGGTATGCCTACCGGATTCTACAACGCGTTGGCCAACTTAATGCTTCCGGAACATCCCAATGACGCACGCGGCCCGAAGTAGTCCATGTGGTTCACATGAAACCTTACTACGCAAGATAACGGACTTTCTTATGTATGTTTGTTCGGACTATTTTACATTTTAGCATCGGGTCGATGCACTCTTAGGGAGGGGGTAGCGCCGCAAACCATAAATTTGGTTTGTTTATGTATTTACATTTCGTTTTTGCCGAATGGCTGCGCCGGGCTGTGTAATCTGTGTTATCCGAGGGCCAAGTAAAGCGCGTGTTCCATTCTTTATTTTTTATGCCACGCGTGTTATCTGCTTTGTTAGGGAGAGTGTTTCGAACTAACGTCACTAGCCTAGAATAATCTTCTTCGATCTACAGTGTTCTGGATGTAATTCTACGGTACGAGAAACGCTCGCGCCAAGTAATAAATGCGCGCAGAGCAGACCCCGCGGTATTCGATTTGCCAACTCTCGCCTGCTGTCACTTTGTTGACTGCTGCTTCGCCGCCTGCCGCTGCATCGCAGGAATAGATAACGCTTGCGGGAGCGGGCGCCAAACGCAATGGGCAGACAAACCAAAATTTTCACATGCCCAACGGTGTTTCTATATCAACGTTGCACACAAACTCTCGTAACTTGTTCGCACTGCGCATATGCGGTCCATCACCAGGATGCGCGGCATGTACTGAAAGCCACACGCTCCATTTTTTCATATTTCAATTTATCACGATAGTGCAATGGACGTACACTGGCCGTTCGAAGCTGGCATTGGAGTTTCGGCTGTTTTTCTGACGTTCCACGGACGTTCGGGCCCTTCGGGGTTGCTTGGGACCTCATCTGCAACTCTTTTCAATTCACAGCCCTTGTGCGAGCCACAGTAAGATGAGGCGGTCAATTCAACCACAACACCTTACGATAAGTCCTCTCCCAGCTAAGGTAACGCTGTTTCAGCGTAAAATGCTTCAAGTGATAGACCAATCGCATAGACTTTCTTTTTGTGCCTGCGCGCATGAGCAGACATGTTCGGTGCAGATGTTAACAATAAAATCTACGAGTGGATATCCTATGGACCTAACCTTTACGACGCGCGCGAGTCACAGGTGCTATTAATTACCGCCCACAGAGGCTTTCGGCAATGTTTTGAAGGTGGGGTCTTAGGCAATCTCCTATGATTGCAATGATGATCGTTTTTCAAGCTTAAGAAGGACACCTTTTGCTCGATTAAAATTTTTTTCCCAGTCACATTTGTAGAGTGCACTACACACTATTCTTTCTTTATACCATTTTCCATAAGCATCCAGGAAAGGTGGAAAATAACCGCAAACCACTTATTTCAGCGGCCCGTGCACCTTCCGCTTCCGGCCACCCACCGTCGCCTGCACGTGCTGGGCTGTTAATCGCTCAGCGCGGTGTGCTCCGCTGCATAGTGCTAGAGAGTTTGTTGCCTTGCGCTTAGTTTTGGCAGAACTTTCAGAGGTTCTACCGGTGAACCGCTGTGCACCCCGGTCACACTGCACCCTAGCTTCGACTGGTTGTTTTTCTTCATTTCACAGGATCGTTTCTCCCACCGGCCGCTGCCACCGGCAGCTTCCGATTGCCCGGTGGTCGGCGCAGCTCGTGCTGTGGTCTCGAGCAGAGGTCGGTGAACTCACTCATGAGTCCACTCACTCGACTCATTTGGACTCAAACTCACGTGTGAGTTTGAGTTTGAGTGAGCACGAGGCTAGTGTGGCATGGTGAGTTTGAGCTTGAGTGAGTTTGAGCCGAGTGATCCCGACTGAGTTTGAGTCCGATTGAGTTTGAGTACGCCTGAGACCTAGTGAATTCTGAGTCCATTTTGAGTTCTGAGTACATTTTGAGTTTGGGTCCATTTTGAGTTCTGAGTACATTTTGAGTTTGAGTCCATTTTGAGTTCTGAGTACATTTTGAGTTTGAGTACATTTTGAGTTCTGAGTACATTATGAGTTTCGAGTTTGGAGTACACTTTGAGTTTTAGTCCATTTTGAGTTTTAGTACATTTTGAGTTTGAGTCCATTTTGAGTTTGAGTCGATCCATTTTGAGTTCTGAGTACAATTTGAGTTTGAGTCCATTTTGAGTTCTGAGTACATTTTGAGTTTGAGTCCATTTTGAGTTCTGAGTACATTTTGAGTTTGAGTACATTTGAGTTTTGAGTACATTTTGAGTTCTGAGTACATATTAGTTTTGAGTCTGTTTTGACTTTGAGTACATATGAGTAGCCTAGCAGGCAGCTATGGTTGGCTGCTAAGTTTCATGCGTCACTGTGGGCTCGGAATTCAGGTTACCTGCGAGTACGACACCAATCGCGATCTGCATGATCGGTTGGGAGGGAGGGGGTGTCTGATTTTTTTTTTTTCTTGTTGAATTTTCATGGCCATAGGCACTTGCTGTATACCTAATTTTCGCGGCTGGGCGCGTGAGTGATAATTGACTGGTGAAGTCATAAAAAAGGGTTGTCTTAACTTTTCCTCCTGACGGATCCACTAAGAGCGTGGGAAAGGGTGGTACGTGGGAGAGCACACGGCGGCGCTGGCGTGCTGGTTGTTCGCCTGCTACTGTTAACGGCTTGATATACTAGACGTCACAAAGGAAGAGGTGAGCGCCGGGGGGGAAAGTGGGCGGGGGCTCTCCTTTCTGCTGTTTCAAATGAATTAGCTGAATTGACTGAGCAGCGCCCCTTAAGACAGAATAATGACCACATTAGATTGGGTGAAAGTGAAACTGATGAGGCTAAGGCGTGTAAGGTATCAAATGAAAGGTCCGGATTAACGAAATCACGCGGGGTAAATAAAAAAATGCTTCCTGATTGTAGTCATCAGGCAGTCATAACGAGTCATAGATTGGGTTAAAATTCAAAATGACGTACGCTGCGAGGGCATGTGGGGAATCAAATTCAAGGTCTCGATGTGGGGAATCATTCGGGACGAAAATGCGTTATGGATATATCATGACGTAGTCATGGTAAGTCATATATTCGGTTAAAATTCAAGTTCATGACGCTAGGGCGTGTGGCGTATCAAATTAAAGGTCTCGATGAGGGTAATCACGTGCTTCCTGATTATTATCATGACATATTCAAAATGGGTGATAAATTAGGTTAAAATTCACAATGATGCCACTGGGTGTCCAGGGCATCAAATTGAAGGTTCCGATAAGGGAAATCACGTGGGACAAAAATGTGGTACGGCTGTATCTTGAGATAGTCATGGCTAGTCATTGATGGGTTTAACATTCAAATTGATTCCGCTAGAATGTGATGGGTATCAAATTAATGGTCTTGACGAGCAGAATCACGTGGGAAAAATACCAAAATGCTTCCTGGTTATAACCATGAGATTGTCATGGCGAGTCTTATATTGGGGTAAAATTCGAATTGACCCCGCTAGGGCGTGTAGGGTGTCAAATTTACGGTCTTGACGAGGGGAATCACGTGGTACAAATAAAAAAAGGCTTCGTAGTTCGAATCATGAGATGGTCATATGAGTCATAGATTGGGTTAAATTCAAGGTGAGGCCGCTGAAGCATGTGGAGCGTCAAATTGAAGGTTCCAGCAAGGGAAATCACGTCGGACACTTAAATAATGCGTCCTGGTTACAGTCATGAGAGTCATGGTTAGTTTGATTGGTATGAATTCCATATGACCCTGCTAGGGTGTGTGGGGTATCAAATTAAAGGTCTCGTCGAGGGGGATCACGTGGGACAAATATAAAAATGCTTTCTGGTTATAATTATGATATAGCAAAAGGTATATAGCAAAAGGTACACACTCACACTCACACGCTCTCTCACTCACTCACACTCACCCCACACTCTCACTCACACTCTCATTCTCACTCACACTCTCACTTCACTCACACTCAACACTCTCACTCTTACTCACACTCTCACTCACACTCTCACTCACTCACACTCGCACTCTCACTCACACCCTCACTCACATCTCACTCAAACTCTCACTCACACTCTCACACTCACTCTCTCACTCACACTCTAACTCTCTCAGTCTCAATCTCTCGCTCTTTCAATCTCACACTCTCACTCTCTGTCACTCTCTCTCACTCACTGTCTCACACACACACTCTCTCACTCACACACTCTCTCAAACACACACACACACACACACACACACACACTCACACACGCGTGCATGCTGGAAGTTAACAGCTGGGTACGGTGGCGGTCATTTCTTACGACAGCGTGGTGTTTTTCCGAGCTACGAGAGCTCATCCCACCTAGCAAATGCTAATAAAAACTAATACAAGTGCCTCAGCAAACAACGAGGCACTTTTTTGTTTGTACCATGTGATTTCCCTCCTCGAGACCCTCAATTTGATACCCCACATTCTTTAGCTCCACACCTCTCTGCATTTTCACCCAATCTGAGACAATCTATGACTCCCGTGTTACACGGTTCGCCATTTTCGACATTTTTCTTATTTATTTTTTAGATTTTTAACATTTAGTTTGATCAATTCTCTACATTTACGCTTTTATAATGATTACAGGTTGAACTTCCGTGATATCTGCATTTTTGTGTATATGCAGGGCGTTACAAGATCATGGCGGGGATAGGGGGAGGGGTGTACTCGGCTAAGAATGCTACGCAATAAAACAGCAAAGGTATATCCATGAACGCCGCCTCGCGCTTCAGAGATTCGCGGGGACAGTTCGCTTTGACACAAGGCGTTTTTTCAGGATGCAGAGCAAGAATGCACGGAACCGTAACCCTAAACAGCTTCGATATAAATGAACCGAGCAGTGAGCGCACGTCCCCTCACCCAATCTTGCTTGTTTCGACCTGGGGACCCAGCACACCATCGAGCCTGGACCGCCTCTGTCATGAACACAAACACGGAGCCTACATCAAGAGTTTGGTATCCAATATATATACGTACAATTGCTTCCAACCAGTGCTACTCATGGGCAGCAGGTATGGCTGTATTAAATCTGCAACGAAAATTGTTTCCGACCTCACAGGAGCTGCGGTGTCATGTCGTGGTGAATGCAAGAGTTTGAGCTCACGAATTGGCACCCATAATATTTTTACCACGCGTAAATTTGAAAACACTGTCTGCTAATGAAATCAGAGTCCATCTGACCCCGAGTAAATTCCTAGCATGAGAGAGTTGTGAGGCCATTTGAGTTCATTTTAAGTTCTTAGCCCATTTTGAGTTCTGAGTTCATTTTGAGTTCTGAGTTCATTTTGAGTTTTGAGTCCATTTTGAGTTTGAGTACATTTTGAGTTTTGAGTACATTTTGAGTTTTGAGTACATTTTGAGTTTGAGTACATTTTGAGCTTTGAGTTCACTTTGAGTTTGAGTACATTTTGAGTTTTGAGTACATTTTGAGTTTTGAGTCCATTTTGAGTTTGAGTACATTTTGAGTTTTGAGTCCATTTTGAGTTTGAGTACACTTTGAGTTTGAGTAAATTTTGAGTTTTGAGTACATTTGGAGTTTTGAGTCTATATTGAGTTTGAGTACAATTTGAGTTTGAGTACATCTTGAGTTTTGATTACATTTTGAGTTTGGGTACATTTTGAGTTCTGAGTACATTTTGAGTTCGAGTGAGTTCTGAGTTTTGCGCTCAATGTGAGTTTGAGTTTGAGTGAGCTCAGATGTGCTGCTCAGCATTGAGTCTGAGTTTGAGTGAGTGGTCATTCGAAAAAAAAAAATTGTGAGTGAGTTTGAGTGAGCCGCGCCAACTTTGCCGAGGTATGGTCTCGAGTGCTCGATGCCGTAGTCGGAGGAATTCCTTGCCGCCGCATGCCTTGCGTGTCCCTCTTCGACGTCATCTTCTTTCGACATGTCTTTCTTCTCCTCGTCATCTCTGGGCCTCTGGCTTGTGTTTCTTCGCATGACACTCTTACAAGAGCTGGAGCAACCACTTTCTGCCAGAAATTCAACCCCCCATGGCACACCTTGCACCATAGCGTCTCCCCGGCAATCTGTGCATTGGGTGACAAACCCCACATTCTGATCCAGGGTGTGTGGGAGTGCAATTAAAGCCCCACACCTCACTTCATAATCCTAACACCAGTAATGACCACTGGGTGGATGAGCTGACCTCGGCCTCACGAGGGCCCCAATGTCAATTCAGGCATGCCACACGAAAAAGTCACGAGTAGTTGAAATTTCTGGGCTTTCTTACAACTTGCGGAGCGCCACACTTCGCAAGCTTCTGCAATGATATCGGTTTCCTCTTTGCCCAATCACAAAAGCATGAGGCAGAAAAATATAGGTTTGACGACAAACATAGGTTTGTGTTGGGCCTGTACGACAGTGGGAGTGTGATAGAACTTTTTCTTTACTCGTATAAACAGTGGGCTCATAATGCGTAAGCACAAAAATGCAGCAAAATTTCAGTTTGCCAAACTGGTGCCGCTAATTTTTTGCTCATGACTGCGGGATAAAAAATGGCTGTGGTTTATCTTGGCGAGGCCTGGCAATGCAAGTGGAAGCTTCTGAGCACCCACTACCTCTGTCTTGTCAGTTTCCGAAGCCGCTGTCAAAGTTGAAGGTGAGGCGAATATTGCCGCCTGGCTCTAAAGAGGGGGGGGGGGGGGGGGGGGGGAACAACATCTTTACTCGCCGGCTAAAAGGTCACGGTGGCTCTCACTCCCTCGCTAGGAGGGGGGTGCCGGCCGCGACTGCTGGCGTGTGATCGCGCCGCCAGCGCAAACTGCGCGGCGGCTTTCTGTGCGTCCTTGTCCGTCTCGCGCACCGCACGCGCGAGATGGGTAGTATATTCGTTCCCGCTTCCGCGCCGTTGCACTCCCACATCATGTGGGTCATGGTCGCCCTCGCGGCCCCGCACACCGCACACTGGTCCGTGATGTATCGTTCGGGCGTGACATGCACGGCCCACACCGGGGTCCACGTCGCTCCCACTTGGAGTTGTCGGAGGAGCGCCGCCTCCTGCCGGGTGAGGTCCGGGTGCGGCGCAGGGTAGCGTTTACGTTGCTCCCTGTGCCATTCCAGGACCCCTCCATACGTTGTAATCGGGGCGGGCTCCTGTTCTTCCACCCCCTCGTCTTCTGCGTTGTCGTTGTCGTCTCTGGCGTCGTTGTTTTCTTTGGCCGCACGAGGTGACGCGGCGCGCCGGCCGACGGGGCGTCCGGTTAGCGCCCTCGCCGCCCTGTCCGCGTCCTCGTTGCGGTTGCGAACGGGTCCCACGCTGCCCATGTGGGCCGGGAACCATCGCAAGGTTATCGGCGTCCGCGAGTCCAGGGCTCCGCACACCCTCACTGCGTTCACACACACTTGGTTCCTTGCGAAATTGGCGATTGCCTCCCTCGAGTCACTTAGCACCGTCGTGCATCCTCTGGCGGTTGCCGCCAGCGCTATGGCCGTTTCCTCCGCCTCCGTGGCCGTCTCGACACGCACGCTGCACGCCGCGACGACTCTGCCGGTGGTTGCTTGCACGACCGCCGCCGTGTAGGCATGTCGGCGGTTGTCGGGGTATCGGGCCACGTCGACGTACATGGCGCCGGCGTCGTCATCGTACGTCTCTGCCAAGGTGCGAGCCCTGGCCAGGCGACGCTCATGGTTCTCTGTTGGATCCATGTGCCGTGGGATCGGTGCGACGCGGATGCTGTCGCGGGCCTCGCGCTTCAGCGGCAGCCGCCTCTTGCTCTCCCGCAGCCTCGTTTCGTGTCCTACCGCGACAAGGATGGCCCTGCCCCTGCGCGTCGTTTCCAGTCTGGCTATCTGCGCCGTTGCTTTCGCCTCTATGATCTCGCTCAGCGTGTTGTGCAAGCCAAGTCGAGCATGTTCTGTGTATTTGTGTGGGTGTATAAGCCCAGCGCAGCTTTGTATGCCCGGCGTATGAGAGCGTCGAGCTTATTGCGTTCGGCCGTGGTCCAGTTGTGAAAGGCGGCCACGTACGCCAGGTGGCTTATGACGAACGACTGGACCAGCCTCAGCGTGCTGCGTTCCTTCATGCCGGCGTGCCTGTTGGCAATCTTCTTGACGAGGCCGAGTGCTCGGCTTGCTTTGATTTGCAGTAGCTTGATGGTGTGAGCGTTGCGTCGGTGTTCGTGGATGTGTAGTCCGAGGACTCTGATGGTCTCTACCTCGGGTATGGCCGACCCGTCGCCCGTGCGCACTTGGATGTTTGCCGCCTTCCCGTTCTTGGGGCTTCGCGGGGCCTTCAGGATTAGTAGTTCCGACTTGGCGGGGGAGCATTGCAGCCCCGTTCCCTCGAGCTGGTCTTCGACCGCTTTCACCGCGCACTGGAGCGAGTCTTCGCAGGTTCTCGATGTCTGGCGGCTTGCCCGGCTTGGGTATTAGGACCGTGCGATTGTTGCTGACGTCTTTCTGCATCCTCCTCCTCCTTAGCTCGCTGAAGTTCGCGTTCTTCACTCGCTTTCGCCTGCATGCGCTCACACTCAAGTTTATGCTTGAACTCATTAGCGAGGGTATGGCGACATCTGCAGGATGGTCGGACACAGTTTGTTGCTTTCACCACTGGGACCACGCCGACTTCAGCACAAACGCACCAGCATTCTCGCTCCCTTCGCCCATTGCACAACGGCTGAACTGCAGCACTGGCCCGGTTATAGCCAGAAGCTGCGAGGCGCTAGAGAAAGCGGCACCGTTTCAAACAATCCTTGCGTCACGTGGAAACAGGTGGGAGACTGGCTGTGGCGAGTCTTGTGGTATAACATCAAAATCAAACTGTCATCTACGGCGAAACTCACTCGACTTACTGGGCTCGAACTGGTGTTCAAACTTAATTGATATGAAAAGATTAAGATGGAGCTCTGTATACACATAAAGTCCAGCTGCATCTAAAAGACGATTTTTGACATAAAATATGAACTCAAGCTACAAGCAGCGGAAATTGTCTTTTTGGGTTTGGTGCGTTGTACTTCTAAAGAATTCTTTTATAAGGGTGTTTGTAAGTGGCAATCCGTCGATAGTATCTTGGTGACGTCATTTAGCAGATAGGTTTATGCTGATAGGCACAAGAACAGTGATGAAGACTGTGAAGTGTACAGCGTAACGCTGATATGACATTACCAGTGAACAAGATTTTACTTATCGTAAGAAATGCACCCTGAAACTTATGAAGTTATGAAACAACATTATTACTCAAAGCGTTAACAAAAATGAATCGCAGCAGAACGTAAATGTTCCATCTTTCAAGTTTCTTATACGTGAGCAAGAATTTCGGTTCACTTGAAGGAAAATGGTAAGGCACAAGCAACAACCCCCTTTTTATGGCAGAAAAGCTTCTGGCGCAGGCCTCGCAATAAGAAACGCTTTACACAACTCATCTCGCACTTTTCTAGCAATAGTATTTATTGTCTCAAAAATTTCATCAAGCTTGTTCATCTATTTACATGCTGGACAGCACTCGCACAGTCTGTAAAGGTTTACGTACGGGATGCGTATGCGCACAAGAATGCAAAACCATACACACAACCACAGGAGGACACTTTGCAAGGACACCCGAGGACAAAAGCCTTCCAATGATCTGTCGTTATACGCTATGACGTCTATACACGTTAGGCAAACAACACTTCAGCGACCAAACGCCAAACGAAAACAACACAACAACAATAAAGGAAGCCATGCGAAGGGCAGAGCGAGAGAGTTAGCAAAATGCCAATGTTTCAAAATGCCATTGCTAAGCAAGCCAAGTTGTGTTGACGTCATGCCATTGTTCTATTAAAAGATTGCTCGATTATTGCTGATACTGGGCTCAAGTAATTTTTCTCAGCATGAAAGCAACAGTCCATACATAAAAGTCATAAGTTAAACAATCTTTCTTCATAGTGACAGGGAAAAAAAAAAACCATACCAGTTGTAAAACCTTCGCCAGATACCATGATACTTTAATACCATGTTGCCAAAGTGCTTTTGTAGCACCATTCTTTACCTCCCTCTCCTTCCCCTTCTTGGTTGCACCAACTACACGAGGTCAGTGCCTTCAAAAAATCCAAATCTTGTGTACAATCTTAGGTTGGCTGTGCACCGGGAATATGAAAAACTAGCATTATTTGTAGTTTCCAAAATATTTTTTCACTTTAAAAACTGCCAGACTACCAAAAGGTGTAATCGTGCAATTATTCGGACATGCGCGAATAATAGAAATATAAGTGCTCGTTTTGTGCAGCCCAAGCCACCACCGGACGTCCATTCCGGCTCTACCAGACGTCTGCTGGAATACGTTTCCGAGTTGATCGACATACCATGTACGTCCGTGGGACGTCCAAATTTAGAACTTCCGTACGTCCACTCCAATGTCCGAAATTTATGTATTTTGGACATTCAGTAAGAATGTACAGAATCACAAATATTCTTTAACAAGAAGCACATGTTCCTACACGAATACTACACTCCATGACACCAACACACTACCGGGCAGACAAGTATACAAAAACATGGTTAACTTGCTTCGCACAGCATGTTAGCAGAACTCAGTTCTTATATACTCCTCCCTAGAGAGATCAACATTAAAGTTAGGGTGGTGCTTCAGGAAAGTTACAAGATTAGTCTTAATGTGAGAAGCACACAGATGAAATTTGCGATATACTTATGCCAGGGTATTTATTGATGTGTCTAATCTTTTTATTGAAAGGCAGAGTAGTTTTTTTGTTTTTGCTTTTATATTCAATGTACACCATTATTTGATGATTCGTGGTAATTTTGTACGTCCACTGGCAAATGTCCTTCTGACATACAGAAATCTATATCATTTGTACATTTGTTGCTGGATGTCCACTGTACGTCTGCAAATGTGCATCAGTCATGGATGTACAGGAGACGTACACAGGCCATTCAAAGTTTGCATTGGATGTTTGGCTGTTTTTCAGACATTCCACGGACGTACGTGGTTGCTTGGGATAGTCTCGACTCCTTTCCAGTAACCTCAGAAACTTCTATTATTAAAAAATGAATTTGCAGATACACGCCTCACGTGTATCTGGTTCTAATTACTTTCAGTACTGATTACTTTTCCTAGTTGCTAACACAATTGCTTCGAGTTAATTAAGAAGACCTGAAAACACATTTCCTGATACACGACCACCATACGATATGAAATAGTAAAGCCACTTGCAAATGCATGGCACTCAGTTTTTTCTCTTTTAATTCGAAGACGAAACGCGACCATTACTCCTTACAGCACAATTCATTCCGTATATATCAGACTCGGATATTTCAAATTACTCACCAGGTCTGAACACTTCGAAAAGATTCTTGAACACATCAAGTATAGCTTGTATTATTTTATGACTAAGTCAAAGAATTATCCTGTCCTTTCTGAATTTGTTGAACCGGGATTCATTTGTATGGCACTTTGAAACCTCGCATTCTGTCAACCTCTCCCTGCCCCTTGCTTGCGAATAGACACTACTATAATCATCTGCATTTCATTATATCTACTTTCATGCGTCTAAATCGGGCGGCTATGGCTGCGGCCGGCAACGTCGGCGGCTGGTCGACCGCAGCTCCGCACATCGAAATAGCGTTACTAAATACTGGCGTGTAAAGATTTCTGCACTGCGGGACGTTGATGACGCCCCCACAGTATTAGGAAGAAACATACTGAACAAAAGCAGCGAACGAAGGTAAAAAAAGAGGACACAATAAAAAATATAAAAATAGGAATTACTGTACTGTACCCTGGCACGAGGAAGCCACAAAGGCACAAAAACATAAAAAAAAGAGAGGCATCATTGGCAGTGTACAACCATACGCTCCCACACTCGCAACATGACCTGCACACTATGCAACAAAAATAACAGAAGCGTTGTTTGTTAGTGCGTATTAGCGTCGCTTGACATGACAAGAGCAAGCGTAACAGTTAGCACAAACTCAGTCTTCAGGACTTGGAAGCAGTTTTAAATGATGTAGATGTAGCGCCGAGTTTTCGAATTGTTGTCGTGACTTGCCCTAGGATGTGAACTGTCCGGTTTCTGTTTGCTCTTGTGCAAGAAAGTTGGTCACGCACTTTTCAACACATTTATTGTCCCCTTTTGCTGTTCTGCTTTTTCAAAAGCAAAAAAAAAGATTGCAGGTGCAAACAGCTTAGGGACAAAGATGTTGCAGTGCCCCTTTAAATATCAGAGGTTCACAAGAACATCATACAAAATCACCTGAAGTGGGTTTCACACACAAAACCACTGAACAAACAAAATCGGGGATTTTCGATTCCACTGAATAGCAGCATAAAAAATCACCGAACAAGTCCACGGCAAGAGCTCAACCCCATAAAGTTCGAAGCTACTACCAACTAATAAACACTGCAAAAGGAATCAAAAGACAATGATAAGTTGTTTTGAAACATTTTAAGACACATATCCTCGATGTTCCGAGTCGTACACAATGCACCCTCATGTGCTTATTATTCACAAAATCATAATTCGGTGAAAATTAAAAAAAAGTGAAACTGTGTCATAAAAAAATGTCCGCACACCCATTGTTCAAAGTGTCCAGCTGTTCACGTGCCACAAAACTGCTCCGAAAACCACTACAAGGTGCTCGAAACATCGTTGCTATGAGTTACTATGATTGCTCATATGAGTGGCATGGCTTCTGTACAATGCAAGAAGCTGCTTGTGATGACGACAATAAATACGGTGGAAACTCGCGCATCACACGCATCAACCATAATTCGATGTAGCTCAAACCCGGCAAACGGGCCCCCCAACAAGGGGATTCTTTCTCACTCTAAATCTTAGTGGAAGTGACTGCTGGCCATTGTAATATCAACATCTTGAATTCCAACAGCTAATGTAAACAGACATTCCTTTATTTCCATACAACTGCCGCATTTCGGGGAGATCTGCCTGCCCACACGCAGTTCCATCTTTCTGAATGTACCGTATTTTCCGGTCTATAAGTCGCACTTTTGTTTTAGCCGCACTCCCCTCAAAATGACATTTTTTCTGAAAAAAAAAAAAGTATATAAGTCGCACCACTGTATAAGACGCACCGGTGTGCAAAGCACACATGTTAATCAGGTGAACTCACAGAGGATCAGTTCGTGAGAAAGTGTAGCGAAAGTACATTGTTGCGGCGAATAAGACGCACCAACGAAAATTTCAGAAAAAAAAAAAAAACGCGACTTATACACCGGAAAGTACAGTATACAAAAAGGTAAGAATAAAGCACAAGCAAGGTTTTCGTAAATATCAATAGTTTTACAGTAGAAATCAACAACCTGCCTGATCGGAGCGGTGTCCCAACTTTCGTAAAACAACAAGCTTCATCTTAGTTAAAAAGGTAAGATGAAAGTTGTACCTAGTAAAGAAAGGCCAACCGCACCGCAATTTCGCCTCGGCCCCATTCATGTTGAATGTACAGTACGTACCAGCAAACCAAGACATGACTGGTAACCCAGTGGAATGCCTTGTCAAACAGTTTGAAGTGTTTAAAATAGCTGCATTGCAGACGACGTTGCAACTGCCAGCAGATAGCGCAAACAGCTATTAAGCGGAAGTGACATGCCGGCCAGCAAATGGAAATGGTTTAGCTTCTCTGACCACATTTCTCTAGGGCTGCACCCCACGCAAAGCATTTGAGCTCAGGTTTGATTGGACAGGCCGACCGACCTTTCATTCACCGACTGCACCGTCACTTTAGCCTGGCTGTAATGGCTGCACTCTTCTCAATTTCAGTTCCAAAATTGCCGAGCTTTGACAGTCGTCTTGACTGTGCATATGCGCATTTCAGCTGTCATGCATTGTATTTTGCACTCTTTTTAGGCAGACCCCGATCCTGCACAAGATACAGTTTTTTCTACAACTCTATGCGCAAATAAGGTTTCCAAGAGTTTCAAATTTTGAGTGCAGTTGGCCTTCAACACTGTTCTCAATATACTCGTGCGAATCGCCCAATTTCACGAAAGCTAAGCAGACATTACCAATGGTCACGGACAGCCACTTCCACCAATATGATGCTTGTATAATCCACACAACCAACGTGCTTCGTTGTGCATTGTGCACAGGGCGTGTAAAGGTGTTTTTTCAGCACGAATTCTCTTCGCCACTCGAAAAAAGTGTCGGACACGCATGAAAAAGCACCACAGTATCCTACGTGATTGACACACAGCGCGGTGATGGACAATATGACTAGCCCAGGAACGTTGGACTTAGCAGTGAGTAAAAAAGATGACAGGGGGCAAGGGATTGAAAAACATTGCGATTACCAGACAGACATGTATGTACACTACGTAGAAAAACGGCTCGTCATAATGAGACCAAGTAAAGATATAAAAAAGTGTATAGACAAATAGGCAGTATGCGAAATCACCCCTTTCGAATAAAGCCCAGTGTCACTTTGGGTAAATTACTAGCTTGCTTAGAATTTCGATTACGACGGTAAATTAGCAACCACCGGAGCAAGAACACCTTTGTGCATCAAATTAACACCGTCGCATATACCACGCAATACATTTCACCTAAATTACTAATCCAGCGCATTCAACCAAAGTGACATCTAGTTGCACCCTACTGAAGGGGCCTCGACACATCAACATCACAAGGTGTTTTGTTGGTCGCAAGTCTCATTGTTAGCTTAGAGGGCTGCCTTCTTTGGAAGCAGAGTAGTTGTTGATCAAGTGTGCGAACAGCGCACAAGATATCTGTGTATAAATATAAAAGCGTAGAAGGAGAAAAGACGTTGTACACGTTTGTAAAAAAGATTAAAATGGTTCTTTGCTCGTGTAAAAAATTCTGAGTTCGGTGATTCACACCTTCAGTGGAGACGTTTTCATTTTGGCCTTAACACAATCTTTCCACGTTCAGGATCATTCCGTTTACAGAACGCTCCCTTCTTGAGATCCTCAACAATAGTTGCCCATTCAGTGAAGCTTATTCAACTCCAGGCGGTTCCTTCATTTATTCTGGCGTCAGCCATAATTTTCATTGCAAAGCAGTCACATTTATAGAGGCATGGCTGACCAATAATTTTGTCTTTTAAGCTTCGGAAATCTTCCTACTACTGAAGATTGAGTATGTAGGGAATAAATACGAACACTGCTGCATGACTATTCTTTGCACATAGATTTATAAAGCGACAAAAATAAGCTGCCGAAATTAACGTACCTAAATACTGCTCGAGCAGTATGAATGTTTTCGTTGCTCAGTGTCGAGATACAAATGTTTGTTGGGGTGAAATGAACCAGTGCGATGGACAGAAGATGCCACACCAACCCTTAACTCGATGCGTTAGTCATATGTACAATAGGCATAAACACCACAAAAGCTATGTAAAAATTTCAACTTTGGCCGGCTAGTTATTGCTCCTATCGGAAAGAATGACGTTTGAGTGAGTAAGAAAATAAAGCGTCGACACCTGAGTGAAAAAATAGAGTCGGCCTTCTGTCCATTGTCTGATGTTCGGATGTACAGTGCATTTTCATTTCCTTTTCTTTTTCTGGATATTGTAGAGCTTAGCACACAACACAGTCATTTTAACTATACTGATGATTCACTGAGAATGATCGCTGCAGTTATTGGTTCCATCGCTCGTTCTTACGGCAAGTGGCTGATTTTCAGTAAACTATTGGATCCACCACTTGAAAAGAAGCTTCTTTTTAAGAAGTTTCAGTTCAGAAGGAGCTGTCAGGCAGACACCGGAGTACATCTGAGACTGAGAAGCTTAAATGTAGTGCTGCTTACTTTCTGCCATGATCTTGGTCTCCTCCAAGCACAAGTGACGCACCGGTTTACTAGTCAAGGCTTGCTTTGACCCTGCGTGCTGGAATCTTTGACTATCTCTCCCGTAGTTGGCTGAACACTAAGTAACAAAGGCTCACTTTTATTGCTTCACTAGCGCTTGTGTTCCAAAAACTATATGCGTAACATAAAAACGTGAAACTGAAACATTGATCCTGCCTTCACACTTTTTCATTAGAGGCCCCTTTCCAGTTTATAAAGGAGCTAAGAAGTACCCTTAAATTAAAGGAAGAAAAATAACAAACTGGTGGTGAATGCGCTTCAAAGGATGGCATCTTCGAAAGCTAGGTATGTACAAGCCAAAACTCAGGCTTTCAAACTCGTGAACTCAAAGACAAAAAAATAAGGAACCTGTCAACAGGAAGCCGAAGTACCAGCAGAACTGCCAGTAGAAAAAGCTTGTGGATACCGGGAATTGCCGTCATAAAGACTGCCAGTCTGGTCTGCTTTTGTTGATGTTTCCTTTCTGTCCGGGCTTTCTATATTTGTCAACTTTTCCGAGCTGTACCTCTGTTTTACAAGATTGAGTAAGCAGGTTTATTTAGGCTGTGTCAACATCCCTAGCCCGTTTGGCAGGCTCAATTAGGCTCTTTCAACAGTATTCGGAGCCAGCAATCAGCTCTAAAAAGGCCGCTTCACTTCTTAGAAAGCGAGTGGCACATCTGCATGAAGACGCATTGCGCCCACAAAAGAAAACGTTAAAGGCAGTGAGAACTTTCTTCATTCAAAGGAGTCAGTAACTACGACCTCCTTGACCGCAGTGTGGCCATCTTTGGGATACACGCTGTGTTCCTTCTAACTCGCAGCACTCAAATGTGAACGTGACCTAGAAGAGATAATGAAGACACAGTGTGGACGAGTGCTGGACTTAGGCATCAACACACAAACAAAGTCCTTCATTAAGAGAAAGAAACCCAAAGAGACCATTGTGACAACTGTGTGGCAATCTTTGGGATCGAGGCATCATGTGCCTTCGGAACTTGAAGCACACAAACACACACATCGATGGCCATGACTATGACGAATGTGACGAGAGAGTGAGAAAGACGTAGCAGCACGTGAAGAAGACGCGAAAATTCAGATGCTGATGTCGAGGAAGATGTCACTGACACCGTGAAACACAGCCAGCACACTCCGCCAGAACACAAAGCCCGCATATGTTCAAAGTAATGGGCTATACAAAAGTGTGAAGAACAACACCAAAATGAGACACAAAGTTTCAGATGCCCTGCACAAAAGAGGTGTTGGTGCTTCGTCATAGAGACAGCATGTTTTTAAGGAACTCCAGGCACACTTACACTAATGGCCAAAAGTATACACAAACGGAGCGATAAGACGGAGAAGACGGCCCATACACACACCAATGGCCATGACTACGATGATGGTGAGGGGGAAGGAAACGGACCCCCCCCTCAGACGTTGCTGTCGACGAAGATCTCGCCAATGCGCGCCGCCACCTCGGAGAAGGTTGGCCGGTCCCGTGGCGACCGCTGCCAGCACCGGTCCAGGAGCTCCGCAAAAGGTGCCGGGGCTTCGGGAGGCGCCATCCAGCGGAGCTCGCCGCTCCGTAGCAGTCGGAAGACAGCGGCGTCGTCGCGGTCGGCGTGCGGCAGGGCGCCCTTGGCGAAGACCTCCCAGGCGAGGACGGCAAAGGCGTACACGTCGCTCTTGGTGGACCACTCATCCTCGAAGAGCGCCTCGGCGGGGCACCACCGCACGGGCACGGCGCGGCTGCCGTGGGCGGCGTACTCGGCGGCGTACGAGTCCCGGCACAGGGCGGGGCAGCCCACGCGCACGTCCAGCCGGGAGGTGACCAGGCAGTTGCGGGCGGCCAGGTCGCGGTGGACGAAGCGGTGTCCCGCCAGGTGCTCCATGGCCAGGGCCACCTGGTGGCAGGCCCCGATGGCCTGCGCCTGGCTCAGGGGAGGGGGGCGGGGGCCCTTGCGCTGGCTCTCCGGCTGGGTGGCCAGCAGGAACTGCTTCAGGTCGCCCTGTACACGGAGTGGTCAGGGTTAGTGCCTCTGCGGGTGGCCACAAATTGACTCTTTCAACGATGCTTCTTGGCTTTTAGCCTTGTTTATTTGTATTCCTGAGGCTTTAAATGTGCCATAGCTTTGCTGGAGCAGGATTTGTTCCCAACATTATCTTCTTCCTTTCTCTTTATTCTTAGAGGAGGTGACACTAAATTTTAAAGGGTACAGAGTGACAGAGTAGCAATTAAGAGTAAAAGAGGTGGCTAGCTCGATGGACCGATGTGGTCCATTGGCGGCAAAGAATAGATTCGAACAGCGAAGGAATGGAGCAGCAAGAAGTCAAATTTAGAGGATTTCATCCTGCAGTGGATAGCATCATTGGATAGCATGTGGACAGCAAAGACTGATGATGATGGTCATCATGATAATTATAATTAAACCTTGCAAGGCTGGCTGCCATGGACTTTGATGAAAGGGCCAATGAAGGGAGTGGCACATAGCACACAAAAAGATGTGTTTCCACTTTGTTGTGGCTTCCTTTTCGTCAACCCTTGCAGCCGACAAGGCTAATCGTTGTCATGCCATCATGGTCCTCACATGGTGATGTATGGTCCTGTTGCTATGCTGGCTTGCACCCCCTTTGCTAGCACATTCCATTAAAGCATCATCCTGTCAAAACATGGTGTTTCCACTCTCTGGGTATCGCGTTGCAGTTGGACGACCCAGAGGCATGACAGACTTAACTGCAAAAAATACATAAAGTCAACTAGGGTTGTTTGAGTTGACAGATGTTTTCGGCTATCCTCAACCCTCCCACATATTGTGAAAAGCAAGCAGCTGCACACCAGAGAGGTATGCGAGGGGACCTATTACCTTTTTTCTTACCGCAGAAAACTTCCAATTCTGGGTGCTTCCACAAAAAAATTTTTCTCTTGAGCTACTGGACACTGCTAGCTTTGTTACACAAAATTGAAGCTCGTACTTTGCCATTTCAAGTGCGTAGCAGCAGTTTTGTAAGAGGTACTATTATTCAGAGTTTATTTGTCAAATAAACATAAAATTGCAGAAAAAAAAGCATACACACAATAGAAAAAGGCAGTTGTACTGAAAAAGAAAATTATATAATGGAATTTGAAATATTCAAATCAGTTTTAGCTTCCTTAGCTATCATTTAATATATACATCAATCCTGTACACCTTGTGCTGGATTTTTGAAGGCCCATCAATCAAGCGACCTTGTTGGCTGTCTGAGTGGAGCAGTCATGCGCCAGCAGAAAGCAAAGGAAAATATTGCAAGTGGAGCAGAAGACATTCATTCTGCTTTGTGCCTTTGTTTTTCGTAGTAGGTCTTGCAATTCCTTCTTTTCTCCATCCTTTTGTGGCTGGTGTTGTACAGGATCCATGGGCGAAAAGGGGGCGTGTCTTTGTGACACTTCGTTGTACTCAAATATCTGCTTCATCGGGACTAAAATCTGACGATCACACGTCGTTGCTACAGTCATCACTGTTGCAGGGGTCAGAAAAACCAGCAGCAGCAGCTGCTGAAGTCCCAGCAACAGTACACTGCCTTTGGGGACTGTGGCGTGAAGTGGACACCACTACTGCCCAACTGGGAGCTACCTTGGGTTCAAATTTCGCATGACACATAGCCTCCGCTAAAGAAACATAAACGAACGAGACTGAAACTAAAAGAGGAGTTGCTAGTAAATACGCTAGATGGCGTTAGTTGTCACAAGGCACCGACTTGCGTTTTCGCGGGAGGCTTGAAGTCATCAAAAGTTTGTGTCCGATGGCCTACGACACTGTAACGAGAGGTAAGCTCACTTACAGATCATTAGCTCAGCCTGATGAGCAAGTCAACCAACTCTCTGCCTGCGACTTAGAACAGATTAGCCACGAAAGCGTTTCAGTTTAGATAGTGGTGAGAGTGAGCGATGAGCAGTGAGTGAGGGTAGGTACGAGTGGTGAATGACCAGTGAGATTGAGGGCGAGTGGTGAGGGTGAGTGGTGAACGTGAGGGCAAGTGGTGACCATGGGGCCAAATGGTTAGGGTAAGTGGTGAGCATGAGGGCGAGTAGTGAGGAAAAGTGGTGACAGTAAGTAGTAGTGTAGTGAGGCTGAGTGGTCAGTGTGAGTAAGTGTGAGTGTGACGGCAAGTGGTGAGGGTGAGTACAAGTGACTGTGAATGGTGATGGCAAGTGGTGAACATGAGCCCGACTGAGGGTGAGTGTGAGGGCGAGTGCAAGTGGTGAGGGTGAGTGGTGAGTGTGAGTGCGACTAGTGATTGTGGGCACAAGTGAGTGTGAGCGGTGAGGGACAGTAGTGAACGTGAGCACGAGTGAGTGCTTGTGGTGAGGGCATGTGGTGACTGCAAGCGCGAGGGATAGCAAGTGCTGAGCATGAGGGCAAGTAGTGAGGATAGTTTTGAATGTGAGTGCAAGTTGTGAGGGCAAGGGGTGAGTGTGAGTGGTGAGTGTGGGTGTGAGTGGTGGGGGCAAGTGTGAGCACGCGTGGTAAGCATGAGCATGAGTGAGTGCGAGTGGTGAGCGTGAGTGCAAGTGACAGAGTGTGGCGAGGTTGAGTGGTGAGAGTGAGTTGTGAGCATGAGTGAGGATGAGTTGTCGGCATGAGTGAGTGTCAGTGATCAGTGTGAGTGCGAGTGGTGAGCGTGAGTGCAAGTGACAGAGTGTGGCGAGGTTGAGTGGTGAGAGTGAGTTGTGAGCATGAGTGAGGATGAGTTGTCGGCATGAGTGAGTGTCAGTGATCAGTGTGAGTGCGAGTGGTGAGCGTGAGTGCAAGTGACAGAGTGTGGCGAGGTTGAGTGGTGAGAGTGAGTTGTGAGCATGAGTGAGGATGAGTTGTCGGCATGAGTGAGTGTCAGTGATCAGTGTGAGTGCGAGTGGTGAGCGTGAGTGCAAGTGACAGAGTGTGGCGAGGTTGAGTGGTGAGAGTGAGTTGTGAGCATGAGTGAGGATGAGTTGTCGGCATGAGTGAGTGTCAGTGATCAGTGTGAGTGCGAGTGGTGAGCGTGAGTGCAAGTGACAGAGTGTGGCGAGGTTGAGTGGTGAGAGTGAGTTGTGAGCATGAGTGAGGATGAGTTGTCGGCATGAGTGAGTGTCAGTGATCAGTGTGAGTGCGAGTGGTGAGCGTGAGTGCAAGTGACAGAGTGTGGCGAGGTTGAGTGGTGAGAGTGAGTTGTGAGCATGAGTGAGGATGAGTTGTCGGCATGAGTGAGTGTCAGTGATCAGTGTGAGGGCGAGTGGTGAGTGTGAGTACAAGCGCAAGTGGTGAGGATGAGTGTGAACATGAGTGCGAGTGTGAATGGCGAGCACAAGTGAGTGCAAGTGGTGAACATGTGCGCAAGTAAGTGTGATCACACTTACTTACTCATGCTCATGTTCACCACTCGAGTGGTGAACATGAGCATGAGTAAGTGCAAGTTGTGAGCGTGAGCACGAGTAGTGAGCATGATCGTGAGCGGTGAGGGCGAGTGGTGAGCGTGTTTGGGAGTGGTGCGTGTAAGCTCAAGTGAGTGTGAGTGGTAAGTGTGAGTGCAAGTGGTTAGCATGAGTGTGATTGAGTGAGAATGGTGAGGGCAAGTGGTATGTGCAAGTGATGAGCATGGGCACGAGTGAGTGCAAGTGGTGAGACTGAGCGCGAATGGTGAGTGTGGTTAGCATGTGGGCAAGTGGTGAGGGTGAGTAGTGAGTGCAAGTGAAGGTGAGTGTGAGGGCGACTGGACAGCGTGATCGAGAGTGAGTGGTGAGCATGAGGGCGAGCGAGTGAGTGATGAGTAAGAGAGTGAGCATGAGCATGAGTGCAAGTGGTGAGGGTGAATGATGAACATGAGTGCAAGTGAGGACAAATGGTGAACGTGAGCATGAGTGAGTACTCCATGAAAAATAATACCTTTAACTGAGCAGGTGAGTGGCGTCAAATTTTGCCGAGGTATATTTTTCGGTAACTGACGCACAGATCAGTGACATCGGTGTCGCATGTTTGCAGTTATAGTTCACTAGTACAGCTGGCTTTATCGCAATGCGTTCTCCTGGCAAACCTTCTCCTCAAATAGAACGCTTGATTAAATTAAAACACTGTGATACAACCTCAGAACTACCTTTGGCCATTGTAAGGCTGAGAAGAAATGTGCACCAGAAAAAGAACAGCCGTGCCCCACTGCTTGTGTTCCAGTTGCTCAAAACGGCCCTTCTTAAAATGGACAATACTGCCCCCCTGGCTTTCATCCCCTAGCTACTCCTCATAAAGAAAAGAAACAATGCAAGCAGTGGCCCCCACTCACCCAGTCGGTGTACTCCATGATGGCGAGGAAGGGCTCGACGTCCCGGCAGACCCCCAGCAGCCGCACGATGCCCTCGTGGTTGAGCTTGTGGAACATGTCTGTCTCCCGCTTGAAGTCGGCGTGCGCCCACTCATCCCGCGAGTGCAGCGCCTTCACCATCACCACTGTCTCCGGTTCCCCCTCACGGATGCTGCGGGCCTTGGCCAGGAACACGTCCCCGAACTCGCCCCGACCTGCATCGTTGAGGATACGGTACGGATTCTCGGGGAGCTGACACGTGATGAATACGGATGTCACACACAACACAACTCGGTGCTCCGTCTTTCGTGCTACTCCCTGCAATACAGGAGGAGACATTGCTCACACATGTGGACTCAATAATGAAATACCATATATCTAGGCAAAGTGACACCTGACACATACAGAGGACCCACGTGAGGCGTGAAGGACAACTCAACGAGGTCTTTCCCACCCATCTTCTCTATTAGTTTAGGTTGACACTAGGTGAGTTTAGTGGGTCTAGGTAAGTGAATTTTAGGTGAGTTTGTTTGCTAATTTTTATTCCTCAACAGAATGGGCAATGCTGCTCTTGTAGGTCTTTTTTTTTAACCATTGGTGTCAAAAGCACGTTACTATGAAATCGTACACAAACAAAAAAATCATTAACATGGTTTTTTAAAGTTAAGATATACTCATGAAAATCGTTCTTGTCAATTTAACAAACAAGAACAGCCCTCAACATGCGCTTTCTTCACAAGCTCATTCATAGTGCTGTTCACCCTGTCAATTTGCTAACTTCCACCAATTTTCACGTCCGCCCACGATGCCGTTTCCTAACTATTTCATCCTGCCGTCAATTATAAAAGTCCTATCAGAGGACGAACTCCTTTACAACTCACTTGAAGCACCTGATGTGAGTATCTTCGACAGTTACACCACTTTTGTCCGCGCTGTTAAAAATGTGTCTAAAGCCTGAGTGTGGTCTTTTGTGTTGTGGAATCATGTGTGAGTCAGTCTTGTGATGATTGTTCCATTGATGTCATTATTTTCATCTTTTATGCTCTTGTTTCTCCACTGTAGATATCTCCCTTTCCTCTCCTTTTTTCTGTTTCTTCTGTGCACCATGCGGTTTGTGGGCACTTATACTGCACCCGAGAGTACGAACATTCCTGTTTCCGAGGGAAAAACTGCACAGGCACACACATTTCTGAAAAGAAAATGGACAAGACGAGCGCAGATTATCAACTACAATAGTTATTGTACAATTTTTTATATCTTTTTCCTATCAATAAAAATTGTAGTTGATAGTCAGCATTTGTGTTGTCCATTTCTTTTTCTGATGTCTGTGTGTCTTTGTACAGTCTTTCACTATGAACCAACACCAACTTGCTGAGTTTGTCGTTATTCTAAGCCATATTTCCGTTTCAAAGATTTCTGAGATCCTCAAACGACAGTTGTGCTACTCTTTGGACTCAAATGGCCTTTCACCCCAATTTCTTTGAGAAACACAGCGTAGAAGCTTGATGGTGGCATTTGAGCCCAATGACATTCAGTTTAAAGGCCTCGAAACACATGTACACAAATAAAAGCTGAGCACAAAATGCTCACAGATACAGGGACTTGGAACGTATACATATAGCGGCCGATAATCCAACATTGTCCCCTATTGAAATGTATACATATTGTAATGTATACATATAGACTTGGAACGTATACATATTGGAGCCGATGTGGCAGCTTTTGTCACAGCTGCCACACCGGGCGTGAAGCTGAGTGAGCCATCGTTCACATCACATCAACGTCCACTTACTGACTCCTTTGCAGCAAAGTCTGTTTGAAATACGAATTACGTATTTTGAACTGCAATAAAGTAGGTGCTTCACTTACCTTTTTTTATCTCAAGAATGCGGTAATATTGTTGAGTGCCGCCGCGTGGCGATATCCCAATTCGCCCGCTATTTGTTTTCGGCAAGTACAGTGCACAATGTTTGCGATATGTACCTGCTACTTGCGATATATACCTCCTTGCGGTATATACCTGTATATACACTTTCAGTATTTACCTGCTTGCGATATATATGTGCTATCCAGTATATACGCCCCTTGAATTTTGTTATAATGAGGTTTAACTATAGATGTGCTGCATTTTGAGTTGCTTGCAATGCAATTTCATATGAAGAGTTCTTGCCATATCAAGCTATTTGACTATTGTAGTGTGCGGCACTTTGGCGGCAGCCACTGTGGTTTGCTGGCGGCAACGGCATCGTAACCGAGTGAGCTAAGACAGATAAAATGGCGGCTGAAAGTGCCGCAAAAGTGTGAGGGGGAGGGCACTACGCTGAACCCGCACTAGACGCTCATTGATGGCGGTGCAAGGCAAAAGTGTGAGGGGGAGGCAATGAGACATGCTGGGCGGTAGCGGCGCACTGCAAGATGACGCCATAGCAGCGCATGCTGTTGTGCACACGACGATGACGTGCATTCACCTATTGAGATGCAGTTTACGCCGCCGATGCAGAGGCTTACTATCATCGCCATCGAGAGAACCTACGACTGAGTGCTGCCCCGGCACACTGCTGCCTGAGTGTGGCCCAGCACTGAGGAGTGAAGTGTGAACAACAAGTGAGGCAACTGGCGGGTGTGCTTCGTGTCTTCCTCATTGTGTGGCTCGTCTGAACCACGTGACATTTGTTTCAGAGGTTAAAACATGATTTGCAACAACATACACGGTGGCGGCGCCACGCTGCGATGTAATGGCAGAGTAGCGCGCGCTGTTGTGTATTCACTCATCACCCAATCACTTCCTGAGACGCAGCAGCTACGTGCAGTAACCTAGAAGACTGCAGTTTGTGCTGCGCACAAATTTTGCATTGGGGACTATAGTAATCGTCAGCTGTAGTTTTTTCCTGCTAAGATCATTACCCTCCACCCTCACTCATACATCTGCGAGCACTTCCTTGTCCTTTCGGTTTTTTCTCTTCTCACTGTCATCCACCTTTTGAGTGGAATGGCTCACGGGTTTTTTTCGCTGTTCAATACATCAAGGTTTTTCCAAGCCCATTTTAACTGTTTTAATTATGCATACGAAATCACAAGACTGCCACTGCAACTCGGAAATCTTTCGCAGTTTGTTTGAATGGCTCTCTCACTGTCACCCATTCTTTTCAGTACAACTGTTGCGTATATAACTACTGCAGGGCTTTCTTTTGCAATTTGATATTGTTGCAAGTGGGTTTGTATCACGTACAGCCTAGAGTTGCATACTAACATATGCAAAATCTGTCACTGCAATCGCGTGCTATCGTGGGTGCCGCAATAGCAGCTACCAACGTTCCTCACCTACTTGGCTTGGCTAGCCACTTGGCTTCTTTTTGTTTCTGAAGCCAAAATCAACAAAAAATGATTACAATTATTTTCTTAATCATCGTGCGTGAACTGTCTGCATAATGCCCGTTGAATACCGTATTTACTCGCGTAATGAACCCACTTTTTTTCTAGAAAATTCAGCATGAATTTGGGGGTAGGGTTCATTATGCAAAAATAATTGCAACAGATTTTTAAAAGTTGAAATTTCATACAATAAAGTTGCTAAAAGAAGCGCTGTCAGAGCCTTACCATTTTCGTGAAAACACGAAGGTAATTATGTAATCAAACTTCTTTTTTTATTCACAACGTGCTAGTGGCCCCCTACTCGCCATGGAGCTGTCCTCTTCCTCATTGAAGTTGCTTACGGCTTCGCATTTATTGTCAGCCCACAGCGCACCATCTTCGCTGCCATCAAGGCACTCAAAACTTCTTTTTTCACGCCGGGAAACTTCCCTTCTTTGGGCCCATGAAACACACAGCGATCCCTGTTCAATGCCCAAAAACCTCCCGTATTCGCCCGTAGCGTACACGCACTGGGTCAACACTGAAGTTCCACTCAGCCGCACGGTTTCTATGTGCATCGACGCATGCTCCACCACCTTCAGTTTAAAACCTGCTGTGTAGCTCGTGTAATGGCCCATCGTAAGGCGCACGTCACGATCACAAAAAAAAAAAAAAAAGTCGCAACACAGCTCAACAAGAAAATCGCGAGGCGATATGTCTAATTCGCTGATGAGCCACAGCTGAGGAGTGCGGAGTACGTTTAGTGCTTTGTTCGCATGCCGCCAGGACCAGCCGAAACAGCAAAAACCAGGGAAGGAGCACGGAGTATGTTTTGTGCTTTGTTTGCACCCCGCAACCTTTTCATAATGCCAGAAGGTTTGTTTTATGTTCAGCAGGTGGCGCTATGCATATGCACAATTTTTAAATTGTGAGCCACGGCATTCGGGCTACGGCTACTGTTGAGATTTCTTTTTGTTGGAAAGCGTTTTTAGCATTTCTACGCGTACTAAGGGTGACATCAAGTTATTGCGATCGTCTACTGCATCAGCAACCATGCTGAGATAAAAACATCTAACTGCATTTCCTATTCAAAGTGACAAGAAAGTAAATTCTAAAAAAGAAAAGTGGGGGGAGGGTTTATTACGTGTGTGGGTTCAATACGCGAGTGAATATCGGTAAATCCTTTGGAGCTCTACATTTCTATTGATAAAACACTAAATAACCATTTCAATATTGTTTTCTTGAAGCCCCAGACAACTCAGCATGGCTTGGCTAGGCAATAGGGCCACTTTTCCATTGAGCATATATTAACAAGAAACTCTAAGGTGTAGAGAGAAAACCGGCAAGACTGCGCGCACTGACCGAGCAGCATCATGGTGTGGAGGTCGTGGCGCGGGTAGTGCAGCTTGTCGTACGACGAGCGGCTGCGCTTGGAGTGTTGCGAGTGCGACCCCGAACTGTGGGAGAGCGCGTCGGCGGCCACATTGTTGTCCCCGTTTGCGTGCACTGGGGCAGAATTGGGTGCACAGCCCGAGATGGTGACCGCCTTGTCCCGCATCTCAGTGGGCGCGATGCCGTCATCGTCGGGTTTGGCAACTGAAACGGAAGAGAGGAAAAACGGTTGTGAATGCGTAAGCTGATTTGAGCTGTACATGTAAAAAAAAAAAAAAAAAAGAAATCAACTACCCTTCTGTCGAAGAGACAACGATGGGGTATTGTGAGGCTTTCCAGAATCAAGTCCAGCACCAAATGAACCAACCCAGAAGCTATTGGTCAAGCGAATGACGTAAGACTGTGTGCTCTTTATGCCAGCACCTGTTCCTTATCGGGACAGTCTACTGCACTGGGGTTGCGCACTTCAAAGCATTACTGATACGGGCATTCCATAGCTTCTCCTAGCATTCAACCATCGTGCTGGATCGGCATAATCAGGCAGACTTCAGCTTCATAATGCAAGGGACTCACGTTTAGTTCTAATCACGGAGCAAGAATAAAATAGGAGGGAAAAGTGAGCTTCCTGGGGCAGCCTGATAACGTCACAAGCACTTGGCGAACGTCAAGTTTACGGAATCTGGCGGCAAGCGTAGGAAATGCGCGGTCATTGCCATGGCCAGCGCGCATTCTGTTCGCGCTCACCCAGTCCAACCAGGCCGCGGCATCGCGTCGGCATTTTGCCGGGCCGCCAAAACATTCCGTGGCCGAAGCGAGAGTGTGTGCGCTCTTCTGCGCTTCTGTTGGCTGAAGCGCCCGCCTTTGCGATTAATTTTCTGTCAAATTTAAACAGGCCGGTACGAGCGAATAAAAGGGGCATTTTCTTTTAATGCGTAAGCAATCTTGCGCGAGCACCAAGCCCAAAATTCAAACCTGTACCCAGTGGCAGTCCCAAGGGGGGGGCGAAGGGGGCGGTCGCCCCCCCCAAAAAGGTCCTCAGTTTCTCATTTTTATTTTTTTTAAGCATTCCACTTGCGCGAAGTTAAATCGCAGCGGGTTGCACCGCATACGCGCACACGCCTCCATGGTTATCACCACCTCCGCAGAATTGGCGCAAGAAGGGGAGCGATTCTTTATTCGCCCCCCCCCCCCAAAAAAATCGCCCCCCCCAAAACCGATCTCTGGGACCGCTACTGCCTGTACCTACACACAAAAAAATGTAAAACCTGTAAACGCACGGCCTTATCTCACATGCGATGCGCTCGAAGCGAGTTGAGTGCACCAGCCAATTTATGACGTGCGCATGTCCGAGATAAACGTGCGTTTCGTCCCCGCGTCGCGCAGCAGCTCGAGCGCATAGCGATTCACACCTTCTGGCGAATGCTGCAAACAACAGTATTGCTTTTAATTCATTCAACCAGGTTCCACTGTCAAATTGTTTGCCGCCGCAGCTGCGGAGCTCCGTAGGTCGCCGTAGTTATCATTGTGACATTATCTGGTCGCCTGATCGCGCCGCCCGCAATGGGCCTTTCCTCTCCTATATATTCTTGCTCCGTGGTTCTAACCAGGGAAGCATATAAATTTTTCTTCATTTCACCCACGATCATCATTACCATCAGAGAAAGTTCGCTTTCCCGCAGTGTATTTTGGGTCGACTGCTGACGACATCAGTGGGAGGCTGAAAGTAGCTTCACTTTAAAAACAATTTTGTTGTCGATTCGGTGAACGATTGGTAATGCTCGCGCATCAAATGCAATTTTTTCCAAATGAAGGGTGGGCACAAACTCTCGCAGCTTATTCCTTGCGTGCATATTTGTCCCATTGCCTGGATGTGCAGCAAGAAAGCCACGTGCTCCAATGTTTGTATTTCAGTATACCTCGATAGTCCACCTACTCGATCAAGAATTGCATACCTGCATAAAGTTTCCTCTCTTGTTAGTCCACAGCACATGCATTGTGTGTTTTCATGCTTAGTTTCATCATCTGCACTGTTTTTCTTGGAGGGGAAAATACGTTTATGGACCCCACAGCTGATCACGGACAAAGCAGGCTCCCCGCATCTGCTGGCTACACGTTTTGTCACTTCCGCAGTCCCTGACGCAAAAGAAGAGCGTCGGGGAGAGTACGCACCATCGGAGGCCACCTGTAGCAAGAGCATGGCCTTCCGTCGGGCCCGTCGCAGACGGCACCAGATCATGAGCCCCATGACCAGCATCATGTAGATGGCCGCCGCTCCCAGCGTGATGGTGACCGTCTTGGCCATGGTGTTCTCACCCGGGTCGCCCACCCCGGGAAGGGTGCCTGAGGAGTAGCCCTCCGAGTCTGGGAATGAAAAGGGGATTTCAATGGCGGGGTTAGCAGAAGTAGTCAGATACGTCTTCGGAGTAGCCATACAAAAACAAAAACACCGGGAATATGCGGATTTAATGTTTTGAACAATGTTTCTTTTTGTTTCAGCCAGTGGAAAGCGGGACCGGGCAGGAAAGGTGCTAATGCTCAAATGGTGATATGAATGACAAACATTCAAGAAAAGTGCTAGTGGGTTACTAGGTGATTCTTATCGAAGAAGACATCTGGAAAACACGCAGGTGGAAGAACTTTCATTGAGTGCATTTATTCTCATTTTATTTCTACAACAGTTGTGCTTCTCTTTCGTGCTGGTTAGCAAGCGTCCCTACTCAGCGCGAGCCTTCATTTAGCGACACTACTTTGGCCCCCTTACCCCTAGAGAGGATAAAATTTTTTGTGCATTAGTGCACACTGTACACTTCACTTGTGAGTGGGGCCTAAGTCCTCCCCTAAGTCTTCCCTTGGGTCCTAAGTCCTAAGTCCTAACTGGGCCTAAGTCCTTTCCTTGACAACCTAGTCTCCAAGCCTCCAGCAGAACAAATTTTTCCGCATGCCTCGTCAATTATGTTGCAGTGGGGTTTGACTGTGCACTCTATCTCATTTTTGAGCTTTACGAGTTAACGTTTTTATTGGGGAACGAGAAAGATCTAACGAAGCTGAAAGGAAGTGCACTCACCAAGCACGACAAGGCTGGCCTCGACACGTCGCAGGCCACCGCTGTTGCCGGCCGTACAGCCGTACTTGCCGTCGTCGTCGCGGTGCACCTCCGAGATGTAGAGGGTGCCGTTGTCCAGCACTCGGTAGCGCTGGGGGTCAAAGTTGTTGAGCACGTTGTTGCGGTCCCACTGGATCGTGGGCTCGGGGTCCCCCGTCGCCTTGCAGTGCAGCATGGCGCTGTAGCCCTCCACCGCACGTGTCAGGGACGGCTGCACCGTGAAGCGCGGCATCACTGCGGACGAGAAAAAAAGAAAAAAATGCAGAGAGATTTATAGGAGGTGGTGAGCAAAGCAACTAGAAGCGGCATTTCATAATGAGAAAAGGCACAGGAAAAGGTGGCCATAGTAGTAGCAATAGTAGTAGTAGTAGTAGTAGTAGTAGTAGTAGTAGTAGTAGTAGTACAGTCAAAGGTCGTTAAATCGATCTCGAATGGAACCTCAAGATTGTTCGAATTAGGCGGACTTGGAATTAGCAGGTGGGCGGTAGAATGAATGAACATTGCGTCCCACAGTGCAGGCAGAACGCAAAGATGCCACCTCTGGACTTGTTGTCACAAATCATGGGCTACTACGCATTTATACCAGGTGATTTCGTAAATAATGTTCGCGAAGCTCGAACAGAGAACAAAATTAATTGATCAGTCAGTTATATGCCACAGAAACCGGCACCGACATGCATTCATTTGAGAAGCGAGCCATATTGTCAAAATAACGATGCTTTTTGTGCCCAAAAACACGTTTATTCACATGGCAGTGAACAGGCAATCAAAATTAAAAATAATGGGTCGACTGCTTTTAGTTCTGGGCCAACTTCTTCTGCAAGGAGCGGTAAAAGCCAGGGGATCCCAGTTCGAATTAACTGCTCTGTCTTGAATAGATTGGTTTGCAGGGGAGTTTTACCTCATAGCCAGTTTTACCTCACATAAAGGGCTGCGCCTGGACCATGGCGTCAATTCGAATTAACTGTAAGTTCGAAATAACTGAGTTCAAATTAACGAGATTTTACTGTAGTGGTAGTAGCAGTAGTTGTAATAGTAGTAGCAGTAGTTGTAGTAGTAGTAGTAGTACTGTACTTGTAGTACTAATAAACATTTATTGACATAAGGTGGAGAGTTAGAGAGTAAGTTCAGCCTCCTCAATCCAGGAGGTCACGAGGTTGCACTGCCCAAGAGTAGAAAATACACAGGACAACGCTCCTTGCCTACAGAAGCGCATCGTCCTGTGTATTATCTGTCTCTGTCTTTTTCTGCGCCTTTTTCTATTCTGAATCAAAACGCTTGCGTTTGTCGTCTTTCTGTTGTCCTTATTGAGTCGCGCTCTAATTTTTGCCCAACTTCGACTTTCCATCATCAAAGCGAAAGCCAAGTACTGACAGTCCCGCACTGCTTATTTCAATATTTCCCCCTTGCTGGCACACTCACTGATGACGTCGAGGCGCACGGTGGCGTTGATGAGCCCCTGGGTACTGGTGGCGACGCAGGTGTATCGGCCGGCATCCTGGGCCCGCACCCCCTGGAAGCGCAGGGTGCCGTTCTCGTCGCGCACGTGCGGGGGCCACTCGAGCGAGGGGCCCCCCCGCACCGCGTCCTCCTTGACCCAGCGCACGATGGGCGCGGGGCTGCCCCGCGCGCGGCAGTACACCTTGGCGTTGGAGCCCAGCTCCAGGTTGCGGCTCACGGGCGACGGCACAAACTTCAGCCGCTCTGCTCTCACGCCAAATATGGGGGTGGGGAAGGGGTGAAGAAGAGAAAGGGGAGAGAGGCAAGAGGGCGTCAGCAAAGCTAAGACTGGCGACACACTCGGTTACAATGTAAAAACAACAACGTAAGTTGCCATCGCCACAGCCGAATGTTGCTCTACATGGCACAAAAAAGTTCAGTCCTGTCGGAACTTTGAATGCAACGCGAGTCATCTCCATGATTTTTTGGGGCTTAATGTGCTTATAAATTAATGCTGTGATGACAAACAAAGTGAGAAAATGAGGACGATGTCACACAATGAGTGTAACCTCCTTTTAAAACATGCATACACATTTGACGCCATGAGTTTATCGACTCAGCTACATGCTACACTATCCGAGCTTTTGCTGTTCCTAGCTAGTACCCAAGTATAGGTGGCTGTACGCCTCAGTATAGGTGTTGCTTTTAGGACTAGCTGAGAAATATCACCACGCACTGGACATCCGAAAAACTAACAACGAGGCTGATGAAAGGCTGACTTGAGGCAGATGAGTTTCTAAGTAGCTGCCAGTATTAAAAAAAAGGAGGTGGGTGCAAGAGAGGCAATACGCATCTCTATCCATGGTTGCCACAATAAGCCTGCCGGCTAGTCTGTGTAGAAGTTTTGGAGCCACGGCATATGCGACAGGATGGGGTTTATGATTCTTCCCGAATCAGGTGACTGAGATGCTATACAAAGGCCTACTCAATTGGTGTTTCTCAGCAACTTGATCAAGAAAACTGTACGCATTTTCCTTCTGTTATCCTAACTGCAGTCTGTACTGATGCGATCATAGAAATTCTTCTATTCTTGTAAATAACGCCAGTGTTTTGTTCTCAATCATTACTGATGGCCGCAACCCCCTCCCTGTGACACTATGCTGTAAGGTGGGCCTCCACGTAATCATGTCGAGCGTGGGGCGAAAACGTTTAATAAGCGTTTGCGAACTGTTTCCTCCAACTAGTTTCCTCCCCAACAAAATTCATGCATCTGAGATGTCGGATGTGCACATCCCTGTAACCCCAACCACACTCCATCTATCTCTCCTCCCACTCTGGAAAGAAGTGCCATTGCATTTACTTTTGACAGTCACTGATTGAAGAACACACGAATGCGAGGCTAGCAACGATAAAACGGAGATCACCGACTAAGCCAAAAATGTATACCAGTGTGACGTTTCAGTACCATGAGCCTTGTTCAGTACCATGACCCAGTGTGACCTTGTTCACCGTGAGCCTGCACTGTGGAAAACGATCCTATATACCGGGCATTAGGCTTAGCATTAGAGTGCAGTGGCTTCGCATAGATATGATGCAGGTTGTGATCAGTTCTGTTAGTAGTGCTGGAACATAGTATGATTAAGGGCTCAAGCATCAATCTAGAAGACAGATGGCACTCAGCTGCCAGTACTCTTGCCTTATTACAGTCCACCACGTCAGTGGTCAGCAGCCCCACTGCTCAGAGACTTGGTCAGTGGCCCCCAGTTTACTGTTGCTAGCGTGCTTTGACCTGACCAGATGGCATTTTGTCAAATACTCCGTTGCAAACCCTTTGTCCTGAACAATGGTGACCTATCATGGTGACTTTCAGTTACCGCCAGCAGACTGCAGAGATGGTCTCTTTTTCGCCTCACCCCTATTCGCTAACTCACTCTCCCTCACACACTGGCACTCACCCCTGACTTGCAGTGTTGCTGCCTTGGTCGTCTGGACAGGGAACCCCGTGGTGTTGACACTGCAGAAGTAGTCACCTGCATCGCTCAAGCCAACATTGCGGATATGCAGCGTCCCGTTCGGGTGCGCCACCAAATGCCCGCCACCACCGTTGATGCCCGCCGAAAACGCGTCCCCGGCCCCCACCCCGTTCGAAGTAGCCCTCAGCGGACGGTCGTCGTGCTGCCATGTGACCGTCGTGACCGGCGCCGGCGATCCCGTGAAGGAGCACGTGAGTGTTGTCTCGTCGCCCTCATCCACGGTCAGTTCCAGAGGGTGGGTGGACACTGAGGGTGCCACGGCGACGAACAGGGTGACACTGGTGCGGCGAGTGTGCGCCATGTTCTGGGCGACGCAGGTGTAGTTTCCCGCATCGCCCTTCTTGGCCATGTCCAGGAGAAGGCGGTCGCCAGAGACCCGCACGCGCCCGCTGTCGCCGACCGTGTGACCGGAGGGGTCCTCCCACCAGGAGCGCGGTCGGGGTTGGCCCTTGGGTACCACGCAGAGCAGCTCGAGCTGCCCTCCCTTGGGAACCACCACGGTGCGGTCCTCGGGCAGCGGGGGCTCGATGGAAGCGTGACGGAAGTCCTCCAGGTCTGTGGGGGCAGAACAGAGTTGTTGGAACATCACTACGCTCATGTTTTGTTTTTCATTGTGCTCCAAACAAAAAAACGATCCTGGCCAATCCCCCAAGTGGGTATGCGCCACAAACTGCGCAGGAGGCCGCCTGGTTCTTGCTGCGGCAGGAAACTAAACATCCCCCTCGCGAGGGGCACGATCAAATGCAGAGCATTTCCGGGGGCGCACGACGTTAAGTAGTTTGCGTTACGTTAATGTTGTTGCACTTGTTGCTGTTGGTTGTTGTATTGTAATTAAATGAGACGTAATTACGTGGCCACGTGACATCATTTATTAGCAGGTGGGTATGATTATTGTGGCGCAGTGGGAAGAGCACCATGTACTTTGCGTTCCGCCCACAGGAAGTGAATGCGTTGTATCAGCAGCTTCTTGACGTAGTTTGAATGAGTCAAGGATATAAGGCGCGCTCGTAGCCTTCCATTCTGTGTCGGCTTTGTGGCGCAGTGGGTAGAGCACCATGTACCTTGCGTTCTGCCCGCAGGGTTGTGGGATCGAAACCAGGCGCCGGTAAGTATTATTTTTTTATATAGTCTAGGGGGAGGCGTGCGGACGACGATAGACAACTAGAACGGGTGACATCGTGAGTTAAAGATATGCTCTGCATTTAAAAATTTCTTTTGCCACAAACGGTTATATGAGTTTCAAGAAATTACTTTTGTGACAAATGCACACCAATGATAGACGTAAACTGTGCAATGTAAATTACTTTTTAGTAGGGCCGTGCAAACAGCTGAAATTTGAAATTTCAAACATGGATAGCACACTCTTGGTTGTCTGCCTTGTGATAACTCCCAGATTTGGCATTTAAAATTTGTAACGGTACTTTGAAATCTTGTTGCCGTTATTTTGAAGGAAACTGGAAAATGAAAAGTACTAAAAAAATTGCTGATGCAGCCCTAGACTGTATCATTGTTTCGTCACCCCTCATCACGAAGAAATACACCGCTCTACAGATTGGGCAATGGAATAACCATTCACCGAGCTTTATGCAATTTAGAGTATTTTTGTCTGAAAAGGTGAAAAGCAATTCCAACTGCACTCCTCTGCAAAATGTCGTGATGACATAAAAACAATTTGTTGCATCAGCAGGTGCATATGCCACAATGTAGTAACAGAAGCTTTGCAATCGTGTCATTCTCAATTGATTGATTGTAGGGTTTAATGCGCCGACGCAACGCAGGCGATGAGACGCGCCATAGTGGAGGGCTCCCCCGCATTAGTTTTGACCACCTGGGGATCTTTAACGTGCGCCGAAATCTCGTACACATGGGCGTTTTTGCTTTCCGCCTCCTTCAGAAAAGCGGCGACCGCGGCCGGGAATCGAACCCGCGACCTCGTGCTCAGCAGCGCAACGCCTTAGCCACTGAGCCACCGTGGCGGGTTAAGAGATATTCTCACATAGCCAAGATCAATGCAGGTATCTTAAGGGAATAGGGTCTATTGGAGCAAACTTGTGCCTTGCAATGAACTGAAGGAATACACAGACATCAAAGAAGCAGTCAACCAAGTGATGTGCACATATAAATGTGAGTGAATCAAATGTCGCAGCATTCGCTCTCCCCGCATTTATCTGGAGTGCGCTCGGTTCCAGCAACATAAAATGAGAGGAAGAACACCGTCGACCAGACAGGAACAGCCTCGGATAGGACTGCAGAGCTACATGCTTTCCCTGCCAGACAAGACTGCCATTGTCGTATGCAAAGAAAGCAAACGGTCGGATTTCACTAAACACCGGATAAGATAGCAGAGTAAACCCGCATTTCTAAAAGACGTTGATATAGCAGTAAATGAGATCGTATAGTTCATGGCAATATCAGCACGAACGTGTGCACGCTGAGCATGACAAAGGAGCAGAAGGTCCCTCCCCCTGTCCTCCCACAGGGGGAGTGCTACCCACAGGCGAGGCTGATGCCAGCCACGAAGGACTGCTGGGGGGCGTCCTTGTCCTGGCCCACGCCCACGCAGCGGTACAGGCCCTCGTCCGATGGCTGCACGTTGTGCACCAGCAGCGACCAGTTGCCCAGGATGCTGGTCCTGCACAGGGAAAGGGGGAAGCGGCGTCATGCCGTTGGCCGACGGACACAGTTGCAAAAAAAATCGCCTTCACTGGTGGTTACAAAGTTACGATGCGGCACTTCGTAAAATTGGGTAGGTGCACCTTCTGTTGGCACATGAGAAGATATACGTTCAAAAAGCAGTCTCTAAAAAAAGAATAACGAAGGCCACATCCAGAAGCGGTAGTGCTCAAGCGACATTTTTGAAAACCACAGAACTAGCCATTCGTATCCTCGTATGTCTCTTGTACGCTCTGTATATCCGTATGAATAACCGGGCCTTTGGGAGATCACTGATGGCCGAAACACGCATGGTGGGAGGCTCCGGAGAGTCTAATCAATGATGCGGTAAGCTCTACACTACTTAGAAATGTACAAACGTACTCCGCCATTGCCGACACGCACAAGACGAGCAGCACAGTGACAGGGAGGCATGCTGACAGCACCGAACCCTTTTCTGCCTGTACCATCAATCCCCCACATGCGTTTTTCTTTTCTCTGTCATGCCATAGATCCACGATCCATGCACACATGCAGCTGTGTTCCGACTTTTGCACCAAATCATTTCTAAATGTAAAAATATTCGCACACACACCCACATACATGCACACACGTAGAGGCAGGTAAGCAGGAGGAGAGAGCCCTGCCTTTTCAGTCTGAGGAGTACATTCCCAAAATAATCGCACATTTTAAATTTAAAAGACAACCCACAACATGCCGTCAAACCGTGGGTCTCAGACCAAGAGAAGCTATTATTTTGTTTTCTAAGTATAATGATGTGTTTGCAGCTTTCATGAAAGGTGCCACACATGTGCCGACCTGTCAATGGCACTGCAATCAAGGCACTAATACTATGAAGCTTCATGATGTTAAGTCACACCACTGGCCACCAGCAAACCAAGCCTGCTGGTCCTTGCCTATCAGTATGTTTTGGCGGATAGTCACCAGCTGTAGAGGCTAACATAAAACTTCATAGGCAATACACGGAACATCATAGAAAAACTTCTCAACTGCCAAGTGGATTTGGGCGCTTGCACTGGGCTCAATCCATTGTACAAACAGTAAAGTGGAATGCCACGCAGATGCTGCACCACAGGCATAGAAAGCTGGCATGTCAGGAAAGAGAGTGGCCAACTGCACTGTGGAAGGCACATATCAAATTTTTAAGTGTTCGGATGGTTATGAAAGGTCTTGTCACAGTATTTTAAGCGGGAAGAAATGCACGCAACAATAATCTGCAACAACTTTTTTGCTGACTAAAAGGTGCCAAAAGTGAGAAAGCAGAATTTCGTGCCAATATTCCACTCTGCTAAGGTGGACGACCAGAGGAGCTGTCTGTGGGTTAATGCTTGGTCACAAACTCCCTCGCAAACTGTGCTGGGACGGCAAGTAGGCTTTGCTGTGTAGCACACAATGTGGGAAAGTCAGCTTACAAAGCCCACGCTTACGTCGATTCCTTTAAGTCGGCCTCACTTCTAAACACAAATGCAGTACAGGGAAGACATTCATCCAGTGGCATCATACGCCGTCTTGCATAAAAACACGAAGCACCAGAGGCGAACGGGAGGCCACAGAGAGAGGCTGTACAGATGGACGGAATGGCTTTTGTGGGCTGAGCAATTTGGCTTGTTTATCATGGGATGAGGAAGATGGGAGGGTAATCTTCACCATGTTTATCATGGGATGAGGGAGACGGGAGGGGAAAGCATGAGAAGTGTGCAGGGGCAGCAGAAGATTATAATTTTTTGAAGATGTTTGAAGCAAAGGGAGCAGATAAGCGGCCAATTTTTTTACAACGCAGCTCTTAAGCGCCCGCTCCTTTGGTTGCGCGGCGTCCCTCGCTGTCGCCCCTCGTCGTAACCGAGAGGGCGAGGAGGACACCGAAGAGAGAGCGAGGAGGAAAGCGGCGGAGGTGAGTAAAGGCAACGTTACTATTAGTAACGTTGAGTAAAGGTACGTCCTCACTTGCAGCAATTAGCGCGCAGGAACGCGGGTTGCTTAGGAACGCCACCGCTTTTTCAAGGCCACACTACCATAGCCACACTACTGGGAGCTCGTGCGCACAAAAGCGGCGGCGGCGGCGGCGGCGGCGGAGAAAAGAAGTCGTCCCTAGAGTTCCCAGGGGTGAGACAGCTAAATCAAATTTGGGAGCAGTTTTTGGAGCAGCGAAATCTCGATTTTGGAGCAGAAGAACCTTGATTTGGAGCAGAAGAACGACGTTTATTATGTTACCTTAGGCGCCTAAAAAATCAAATTTTTTGCTACTCACGGGTGAAAAGTGCACTTTTTAATCAGTTTTGAACGTACAAAACACTGAAACAGCCCTTCAATAAAGTTTTTTTTTCTACCAGAGTATCACAAGGTACAAACTGCACTACCTTTTTACTACCCATTTTTTTATATTCTTAGGCTGTATGCATAGATAGCGTAGAGTTCTGTAGAAAATATCGAATTGAACTAAGCAATAGTAAGGCAGTTTTATTATCATCTGAATGCCTAAATTATTATTTTTGTAATCCCAGTAATCCCAGACTCGGCTTTATGCACAAGTGTAGAGCCACGGCAAAAGTTGCGCTAAGCGAGGTGACAGTCGCAGCCCCCACTAGCCCTCCCATTTCAATCCCCACGGTGCACATTCACTACGATCGTAATTTGAGTAACGTTAGTATGTTTATCCACCTCCTTTTTGGCCTTAAATTTCACTTCAGATAAATGAACCATTATTACTAGCGTGCAATAATAGCCCGTCCCGCTATCGGACACTGCTTGAACATTTTGCGGCGATGAGGCCTGCGCCGCCACTTCTGCGGTGTCGATCGTTCCATTCCCGCCGCTCGCAAGCTCACTGTGAAAGGCAGCAATATCTCAGCGTTTTATGACACCGCAATGAGTCCGAAATTTCAATTCAAGTGCGCACCACGCCCCACACTCAAGGCCGAAACACGGCGAATTTGTGGGCACCACATTGTTTTTGATGAACTCCCGTCTTTCGAGTCACGCAACAGATCAAACGACTGAATGTAAACCCAGCCACCCCCATAACCAAAACCAAGGTAGAAATCGGCGAAGAGCACTCTGCCTGAACCAAAAGCAACTGCTTCGCCCGGTGGCCATGTTTTCCAATCGTCACCACAACAAGATGGCGGCGCCCAGTAATGTCATTTCGAAGATACGGCGCTCCGAAAATTGCCGTTTTTTCATCAACTTGCACAAGTAGTTTGGCGCCTCAGTACAAATAAGTATTTTTTCTACAGGCCATTGCAATGGTTTTCGATGGTAAAACTTTAAAAGCGCACAGAATATAACATGTGCAACCCGACATTGTGACTTTCGAAAGAACTATCTCGGGGACAACTTTACGCAGCTTTTTTTATTGAATGATCAATCAATTAAAGCTTTACAAACACCTTCACATTGGGGGTGCTGAAAAATTGTGGCCAGTAAGAATTTTTTCCCCAACTGAAACTGACGGGAGAATTAGAAACCTTGGCTCTCAGACTGTTTTGGAGCAGTTTGGCGCAATTTTTGCAATTTTTAAGCTTTCGGAGCAGCCTGGCGCAGGGAAACAAATTTGTATCAAATCTGCGCAATATGCGCAGCTGTCTCACTTCTGAGTTCCTCTATCACCCTCCGACGGGGGAGCGCGGGAGGATTCCCGTGTTTTTCAGTCACTTTTCCTGCTCGTCTGCTGTGACGACAACTGTCTCCTACTGAACTGCTCCTTGGCGAGTGCCCGGGTCACCTCGCAGCTCACGTGACCCGGACACTCTGATTGGCTCGTGAGTTTGACGCAAAGCAGCGCGCGGCAAAAAATGCGTCCGAGACCCATGTTTGCGCCGCATTGGAATGTTGCCGTGAAAGGACGTTTTGCGGCGCGCGCTTATTGCCGAGAGTGAGGACGTACTTTAAAGCGAAAGTGTGAAGAGGAAAGCGGTTTGCCACCGCTGCCGCGCGAGACGTGCCGCGCGGGGGGAGCCCGCTACGACAAAACACCAGAGTAGCGAATGCGGTCGTGCGTTGGGCCATGACGCGACCACTTCCTGAGAGGACGGAAGTGCTTTGTCAGCCACTGCGTAAAAAAGAGCTGCCCGAGCTAGGGTGCCTCGATTCGCGCGGATCTCCGCCGTACGGGCTGGAGACACGTACACGTTGGCGCCGCCATTTTGGGTCACTAGTTCGCCGCCGCAGTAATTCACTGTAGCCAGACCGCGCAATAATCTTCGTCACAACTTGGTTTACTAGCGCAGTTTCAACCATATTGTTTATTTCGCGTTGCTGGGTCCGTGTGGGAAACGAGCACTATACGCGTTGAGCACTTTGACCCAACAGCGGAGGCGCGGGACCGTTTAAAGGGGGTGTCTCCGCACTGTACGGCAGCGTTGGAATCGAGGCACCCTAGCCCGAGCTGAGGCTCGGCACCGCCGACACCAGGATCGGGAGGTGGGCGCCGCTGACGCAGAAGCTTACCGTCGCCGCCCACACATGTCTGCCTAAACAGCTGGACTTAAATTTCGCATCAGGGAGTATCGTAATAGTCAGCGAATTTCTTTCATGCAGCAGTCGATAAGGTTCTCCCTTCGCTGGCGAAATATACCGACGTACCGGCGTCAAAAAAAAAAAAACACACACGTTCCGAGTTTACCACTTCCCCTTTCATCTCGGGTAGGAAAAGTGCGCGCAGATGATATTCGCGCGCACAAACAGCTACCTCGACAGAAATGCGGCGGCCAGCGCGGAGGCGCGAATTAAACGCGATATTTAAAAAAAAAAAGAAAACTTCAGGTGTGTCATATTTTTCGCGCAGATGCGGAGGTGGATGATCAACACCGTCTCCCAGCAAAGCAAACTGTTTAAAAAGTACCTCCCAATTATAATTTCAAAGGCAGAAAAGACGCGCAACTTTCAGACGTCATTCCGTCCATTTTTCCAGGTTCCCCCGAGTTCTCCCGACAAAAGACTCAAAGGTGTCCTTTTCTTTCTACCTCCTCCTCCCGCACACCTTGCCTCTTCCAGTCGCAATGGAGACACATCCACGGGGCTACAAAGGCGAGTCCGTTGCTCGGCTAAATTCTTTCCATTTTCTTTACACATTTCTCCTTCCCTTCCGGTCCGGCCGGCCGCCATCATATATACCCCCGTCGGCCGCTTTCCCTGGCTGTCAGCCGTCCGAGGAGGAAGAGGAGGTTCCCCGATGTCGCAATGCTTTTTAAAGGGTGGCCACCGCCGATGCGAAGCCCCTTCGGGCCCGTCCAAGACCGCCGAAGCCACTGTATACGTCCGCCCGTCGGAAGGCGCCATAAATCTCCCTTATAAGTTCGACTCCGTGTCGCCCCGACCTGACACGCGATACCGTACACCGGTGAGACAGAGAGACGAAGGGAGAGAGAGAAAGAACACATTTCCGATTCGTCATCGTTTAGGGAGGGAAAGGAACGTTCTGAGTTTGAAGGCGGGTGAAACAAAGCGATATACTAAAGCGCGCAGTGCATAATAAACACGCAAAATGATTCCTTCTTTTTTTCTCTCTCTCTCTCTTTTCTTTCGTTTTCGTTCATGGCGCGTATGCAAGGGCGTGTGACGTACGTCCATTATTTCACTCCCGCTGTCTCAACTGTCCCTGGCGGCGAGAAAAAGTTACTATCGATGGATATTTTGCTGTCGTGTTGCGCTGACTGCCACTGGCTTTGTACTCCTGAACCCCTTACGGTTTGAAAAACGGAGGGAAACTGAACAAAACCCGTTAGCTTATATTCTGCGTACATACACACACACATGCATACATACATACATACACACATACTTTCATACATTCGTACATACATACATACATATATACATGCATGCATGCATACATGCATACATACATACATATTTGTATGTGCAGTCTTCGTCAAAATTTTCTAGGCCAACCCGGAAACGCGCAGGCGGCAAAAAATTGTACAAGTGTACAAACGTACAAGCTTACGTCCCGAGCGAGGCTGAAACGTTTTTTGCCGGATAGCTAGAGAAGCTAGAGAAAACACCTTTATTTCTTACTGAATTGCGTCACACTCGAGAGTAAAGCTTGTTAGAATTCTTTGTGGTCGGGTAGGCTTAGGATTGGCCTAGAAAATTTTGACAAAGGGTGTACGTACGTATACATAACACACATGAATATCCTCAAGAAATTTCCCACTGAAAACAAGGGGGCGGTGGATAGAGACGCGAAACACCACTGCTATACTGCTAAAAAGAAACTATCCCCGAAGCAAATTAACCTCTCCACGAATTCGAGCAGCGAAACTGACGTTTTCGATACGAAAGGGCGCGAAGTGGGAAATGGCCATTTTGCCCCCTCCCCTTGCTGATATCTAGAATTTACGCGCCACTGCAGTGGCTACCTTCCGTACCGCCTATGGTCGATCAGTAATGACGTAGAGAATAATTAAGGTGCCGAAAACAATTCCTGGACTTCCGCACGAAACTGAAACTACTTAAAATACCTCCCTCAGTGGCTCCCAAAACTTTGCTGATGACTCTACGCATACCTACAACCCGCAACGACTGCCCTAACCATAGCAACTAAACTCTGATTATCTTTTTGACGGGCGCTTTCTCGAATTATATGAGGTGTCTTCTACGCAACAACGCCTCTGAATTCCAAATAAAACATAAACGAGATTGGAGTTACGTCGAAGAAGCTAACCAATACAGTCAGGATAAAGTGCAGGAAGTGGTTAGTGTTAATTATGGCTACTGGTAGCATGCAACGCTGGCGGAAGGGGCTGCTGCGTGGCTGGGACAAAAAACAGAGAAGAAACTATAGCTGGTCGCTGTATACCTCTCGACGAACACATTCTATAGACTATGCAGGTGTCTACCAGCACAGAAACCAAACGCGAATCCGAGATAACAACAGCAAGCCGATAAACGCGCAAATTTTGCGAGTTCGTGAAAGGTCAGGTATACGGACGCTGCTTATGAGAACCTCACGTCGTCAGCGAGGCTTACATCTGCACAATATTCCGAAGACATCCTCGATTTAGTCTTAGAACTGACAGGCTACCGAGAGCAATTTAAAAGGTTGCGGCTGCATCCAACAACCAGGATGCCCAGGAAGCGCGTGGGACCGGTGATGAATTGAAGACTGCAATTGTGGCCTGGACCTAGGTCCTGCGGAAAATAAAATTTGTTCTCCCCCCCCTCCCTATATTGGAGGTGATCACCTACGCAAATTGCGTTGGCATTGCATTTGTGGTTGTGGTGGCGGATAAGTAATGGATGAAGCTGCCTCTTTTCGACCACTGGAGATAGCCAGCGCTGTATACATACATCAGGTCAAGCAGCTATATAACGAAGAGCTGCTGTATCTCGATGCGCAGCGACCTTGGGGCAGTCATTTACATTGGTGCCGTGAAGCGAGTGCTACCAATGAGATACCGGTGATTTGATGCCGACGCGTCGTGGAATAACATTACGGCCACACACCGGACGCAAATGCGGCGGTGCTGCAACGTGCACGCCAATGCGTCAAACAGCAGTCTTAGCTCTGCAACCAACTGAAGCGCACCGATCACCGCGGGTGAAGAAGGGCCGAGAGCAACGGGCGACGCTCACTCACTTGGTGGTGTTGGCGAGCGGCACGTCCCCGTCGAGCGCGTACCACTCGGTGACCGCTGCCCGCTCGTAGACGCAGTCCAGGCGCGCCGCGTCCCCGCGCTTCACGGTCACGTCGGTCGGCAGCGTGCTGATCCGGGGCACGTTCTCCCCTGGGCATCCACACGACCATCCGCTACCGGTCACTCACTGATCGAACACGTGCGAGAGACGAATGGGCGCACGAAGGGAAGGAAGTGCCTCCCTCATGGGCCCGCTTTTCTCATCAATACTAAAGCGTTCATACCGACCACATGGTTTGGGGTTGCCGTCGCTTGCCAGAGCAGGTAGGTCTCAATTAACGTGGTGCACGAACAGCGCCATCCACGCTCGCACTTGCGTGCCGTTTTCTGTTTAATACCGAAGTTCACGACGACCAGTCTTTGCGATGATCCTATATGCGCTGTGTAATTGCGTTAGGTTATGCACGCATGCGAGAGTAGAACGTTATCTAGAGACAAGATTACGGAGAGAGAGAGAGAGGGAACGGCCTTTATCGCGAGAGCGAAGTTCTACAACGTGCGTGCGCGTCCGTCTATGTCACGAAGGGAAGATCGAGGGAGGTGTAAACCCCTTTTACATGGTGCGAATTCGGTCGGCGAGTTCGCGAATGCGGCTCCGCTCATGCGGCAGGACGATCTATTTTTCTATTTTCACTGCTGCGACAAACTGCCAAATGTCAAACACCGTTCGCACGAGTATAGTTCGACAGTTTCAAACATATGAGAAGTTGTCACAGTAACGAAAATAGATCCTTTTGCCGCACAAGCGACGCCGCGTCTGCGAATTCGCAGGCGAAATTCGCACCATGTAGAACGGGCATCATGCATCGTTTACGAATAAGTACAGCGACTCGGACCCCCTGCCCCTCACTTTTTCTCCACCAATAAAAAAGGATCTTGCGTACATTCCAGTAAAGCCCGTTCCACGTGGTGCCGATTTACCAGCGAATTCCTAGTGTGGCAAAGGTATCCATTTGCAGCAAGGAAAATAGATAGTTTTACCGCACTATCGTGCGGCAAAAGTATGCGAATTCGCGGGTAAATTCGCACCACGGAGAACGGGCTTAAGCCGGTATTGGTTTACCTCGTCCAGAACAATTTCACTCGCGAATCACCAGCAGAAGTTGAGGCCTCTGCAGCGACAGTCCCCTTTCACTGACTGTCCGAATTGACCACAGGAATGCAATCAGTTACGCCATATCTGCGCCCGTTTCTCTTCCAATCGAAAGAACAAATAACTGAGGCCACCCCTTATTGCACGCATCGCACCATAATCATCCTCAGCTAGAAACGGTGAAAGGCCATGATGTCTACACAGTAGATACACTCATGCCCAGCATTTTCAGCGAATTGCAACACAAACACTTATGAAAGAGCTCCCTTGTAACTTAGAAAAATGCCATGAGTGAAACATAAGCGCAATCCGACACAGGGGCGAGAAAAGGAAACGACACCAGCGTTTGTCGCTTCCCTTTCTCGTCCCTTTGTCAGATTGCACTTAAGTTTCACTCATGGATGTTCACCAACTATAGGTCATATCACAAGCTAGCTGCAGTACTGTGGAGGCTACATTTTTGTCCCCCTCCGGGCGCCTAACTCACCGCGAAGGAAGCGACAAAAGGCGCCGGGGCCTTGCGGTGCCACTTGCCGAGAGGGGAGAAGGGAATGTCCTTCCAGGACCCCCTTCACGGCGGATTAGGCGCCCTCAGCGAGCGCACTAATGATAACAATGTAGCCTCCACAGTGCTGCAGCAAGCTTGTGATATAGCTCGTCTCTCCATTTTGCTTCAGTTTACAAAAGAGCACGCTTACAAAAGAGCACGCTTACAAAAGAGCACGCTTATAAAAGAGCACGCTTATAAAAGAGCACGCTTATAAAAGAGCAGCAGCACCACTGACCGGCGAGCGTGAGCGCGAAGCCTCGCCGGCTGCGCACCACGCCGACCTCGCTGGAGCCGGCGCAGGTGTAGACGCCATTGTCGGCGGGCGTCAGCGCCTGCAGGTGGAAGCGGCGGCCGCGGAAGGACACCCTCTCGCTGCGGAACAGCCGCACCCCGTTGTGAAACCACTCGAGCTGAGGCTCGGGCACGCCCTCGGCACGGCACCGGAGGGACAGCTCGCCGCCCACCGCCAGGTCAGCCACGGACGCCGGGCTGTGCAGCTCCACGCTCACCTGCTCGCCGATCCCTGCGCGAGGAAAAGAGAAAAAGAAGGGGGGTTGAGTCCTTAGTTCGGAGGAAATAAAAAGCGGCCGCGTGTCTGCCCTTTTCGCTGCAAATATCGTCAAAAGGCTGTGGTTGATTCCACTGTCACAGGAACCGGTAGAACGCGAAAGTGAAATGTGCTGCGAAATGTGCGACTGGGCATGATATGCCGGTCGGCGGCTGTCCTGTGGGTGTGCTTGGCGAGCGACTTCCTTCCGGCGGGTCGCTTCGGCGAAGGTGTACTGGCGTCATTTCCGTGGCGGATATGACGTCAGTGCAATCCTGGTGTATCCCGGCATAAAACACTTTCGTGTTAAAGTATAAAACCCGAAAACGAACAACCCGAAGTTTAACGTACTCTCTTGTACTAAAGGTTGCTTCCCCGCCAGAAGACTCTGTGCAGGGGTGCACCCTTCACAGGCCGCTTGCTTCGTTGTACTGGCGCCATTTCCGTGACGGATATGACGTGAGTGAAATCTTGGTGTATCCAGGAATTAAACACTTTCATGTTTAGTTTTCATGTTGCATAATTAGTTTTCATGTTGCATAAGTGTTTTTTGAGTTACAAAGAAAATACTGGAGCCTATTTAAGTAATTTCTTACGGGCCGTTAAGGGGCTTTTATTCAAAATTTTTAAAAATAAATCGTATGGATGTGTAGCTTAAGACCTGCCATGCATGCTGAAGCTATTTATATTCCTGTAAAGATAGTTGATTGGATAGAATTAGTCTAATTATGCCAAGTACAGTTTTCTGAAAACTTAACAAGCTCTAATTATTACTTACAACATTTATTTGAGGCACATTGAGCCAATTGAAATAGCTTCAGCATGCAGTTCATTTCATCCCGAATTCCACGGTGTAACCTTTATAGAAATCCTTCGAAAAAAAACAACCTGAAAACCTCTGTAAGGCTAGGCACATTTGCAAAAAAAGGGAAGCTGAGAAAATCGCAGTTGAAGTTTTACTACAAGTGACAGTTTTATCTATTGAGCATATGAAAAAAAGAAACAATTTAGAGTGTAGCTCGCTTTTCGCTCAACAAGAGCATACCAAGTTTGCTGAAATCAGTTGATGGGAAAATTATGAAATCCTCTGTATACAGATGGCACTTGGCAGAATAACTGAACAAAAGCAAAGCCAGAACGTTGCTTCAATTTTTAGGCTGTTGGCAGCGCGCCGTCACTCTTTGGCGACCAAGGCTGAGGTGCCGATCGTGCACCACAGTTGTAAACGTTCATTCTGTTATGTTACTGCTTCATTTGTAGCAATAAAATCGGTTTTACATCGCGTGAAATGAGTTGCAGCGAAGGGGCTGGTAACGGAATGGACCCCACTGTTCTGTAACGTGCATGCGCTTGGCTAGGTGGGATAACCAACGTCACCAAAGCACATTGTGCTCAGTGAGAGCATTTATAATTCCCAAATCGCTCATCTATATGGTAACCTTCCGACGAGGAAGCGCGCGCCGGAGTGCGGGCCGACCCGCCGCGGCATCGTTGATAACAGAATGAACACACTTCCCTTGCGACGTCGGCATTCGGCATCCTCCACTTTATCATTTCTTTTCTTTCTATTTGCTGCTGATCGAAAGATAGACGCACCTTAGTGCACCCGCCCGCGTAATCATATCGGTAACGCTATCGCCTCGGCAGCCCGCGGGAGCGCTAAGCCTACCTCCGTCTCGGCGCCGTTCTCGCAATAAGTCGTCGTCAGACAGGCAGAAAATCGTACTCCAGGTGCTTTTAATACTGCTAGATCTTCCTTTCAGTTATCGATAGACATATTTACTTTATTTTTACGCCATGCAGGGCTTTCGCCGGTCCTCGCATAGACAAATACATGAGCCGTTGCACTGTGATGAGAGTGCCGCGCAGACGACCCACGGCGCCCAGCCAATGAGGTTGCGCCCTGCGGTCACGTGCAGTCAGTAGCCAATTGGGCGGCGCGTTCCGTCTCTTTTCTACCCCGATTTTACTCGCAACCAACGGACGAAACGGAGCGGTTCTGGCGGGGAATTGAAACCGAAAAGACGCACTTTCGAATGAGACAAGATGGACGCCGTGGCGCGCGTAGAACCCGAGCGGCGAGTCGTTGAAAAGATGCTATTTTCGCGTCGAATTTTGGCCGATTTTAGCGGTCGTCGGTGCTCTGAATTGATATTATGGATCAAACACGTACTCTTGGGTCTGGATATTTTGCAAATCGGGAGAAAAATAGCTCTACTTTCCGAAAATGGCGATATCGAAAAATCGATTTCTTGGCCAAATTTTGGGATTCTAAGACCCGCGTCTCCCCTTAAGGCGTTAAGGCGGAAAGTAGCTTTATTATTTGCAATAAGTTGATTGTTTTTGTGTATGGTAATGACATACTTTATTTTGTTCGTTTCTGCATGCGTGGATGGCAACGGAATTCCCGCGTATTGCGAACTCGTAACAATAAATTCGTTATAGGCGGGTTCGGCTATATCGAACTATTGGATATATCGAACTAATAGTGGCGCATATTGCAGTTCGCTATAACCGGGTTTGACTGTATGTGCCAGCAAGCTGCAACCCTTACCGCTAACAGCCATGCAACCTGTGATCACTGTGGGACAGATGCTGGACAGTGGCGGAATTCTAAGTTTTGTCCATTTCATGTTTGTTTTAAAGTGTCCCTTTCGGGAGAGCCCTGCCTGGCTCAAAGCATACGTCCAGATGTGACGCAACACAAGGGGAACGCGGGTTGTCGGTACCACTGGCCAAAGGCCTAGCGAGTGCAACTACGTCCAGATTGAGGCGGAAGGGAAATAAACATCTTCGACACAGAAGACAAAACTCAAATTCCGCCCCAGCTTCAACCTCTCAAACCATAGAGTTTCATACCAATATAGGAAAATCTGTCGCTGCAGTCGCGGGCCGCCGTGGGCGGCGCCATTGGAGCTAGCGACGTTCCTCGCCTACTTGGCCTAACTACCCATATGGCTTCCTTTTTGCCTCGAAGCCAAAAGGCTGACATCTTTTTCGTGTTCATCGTGCATGAAGCTTCTAAAGAATCACCGACAAATAAATCCTTTCGGAACCTCAGTTTTATGAGAACCACAAGAATTCGAATAATCTAATATCGCTTCTTTTTTGCAGCGAGAGCGCACTTTCCAGCCTGTTCATCAACCATGCCAAGGACAAGTGGAACGCGCCTGCCCGGTACATGAAGGAACGCACGCTGAAGCGCGGCTCCCTTAGTCATCCACCTGGCGCCAGTTGTCCCTCTAGTATATATTAGCATAAAACTCTGCCTCGAACCGGCGACAACTGGGGAAGCGGGCACGGCTGCGCCTCCCCCCGGACCTTAACCCTAGCCCTCCGACTCGAACCAATAAAGTTTATTGATAATCATCATTGCCATCAACATTTTGTTGGCCCATGTATTGGCCTGGCCGCGTGGACGGCTATTCCATGAATACTCTAAACGGCGCCAAGCCGCCTGCAGGAGCCGCCTGCTGCAGGCGCCAGAGACAGAACATTGCAGGGTCTGAAAGGAAGTTCCGCAGACGCCGCTTTTTTTCCCCCGCGGTGCAGCGACGAGTCGCACGAATCAAAGACGCGGCGCCGATGGCCGTCGCGTGATCTGTGCTGGGTGCTCTCCGTCTCGAATCGCGCACGCATCGATTTACGCGGCAAACGAGGCTGGCGCCGTACGTGATGCACGCAACCCGATGCGCCGAAGAAGAAGGCGTCGCCGCCACCGGCTTTGCTATCTCGGGGTATTCATCCACCACGGGCGGCGAGCTTTTGAGACATGCGAGTCCCCGCGACATGCCCCCGCCGCCGCGACGGGACGGCGCCTCGCGAACTCGACAGCTGAGACGGGTGCATAGCGGTATACCACGCGTAATTAAGTGGATCCGCTTGCGGCCTCACCGCGTGCCGTTTCACCGATGTTCACCTTGCAATTTGACTGTCTAGCCGTAGTTTTACAGTATTCGTCCATTAATTTTCTAACGCTGAGGGGCACAAAAAATAACTGGCGCCCTGCGCGACGAACTCGTCTCGTCACTGACAGTGGAGGCTGGATGCGACGAGAAATCGGTCGAAAAATGGAAACGTTGCTCGAACTATATTTTCAAAAAGAGACCTTGCCTTCAAAGTCCGTTCGTCTAAACCGATGGTTCCAGCGACAGCTCCTTCCTCTACAATTTCGCACCATTGTTCGTTAGAGTTAACACATACAAGCACATTGAGTGTGTTACAAAATGCACACTTTCATTCGCTGGAGAAGGTCAACCGAGCCACAAGGATTTATCCAGTACTTCAAGCAGCCTCATGTTGCTTTTAAGCGCATAAAAAGAAAATAAGAGAATTTTCGAAGGTTGTAAAAATTTCAGGACGTGCAAGCCCTTGAAAACAGGGTTTTAAAATTCAAGGGTTGTAAGGTTTTCAAGAACCCACATGAACCCCGGTGAAGCCGCTGCTCAAGTTGCCAGAATCTTTTGTGACGGTCACTGACTTGTGCAGAAAAGATCACACCTCTTCAGTCCGCCTTTCGCGTTAAGAGAAGCGCGGGTGAAGCAGCCGTGAACGGCTTCCGAGGAGTACGTGTGGATCGTGAACGCTGGACACTAACGATTCCGCAGTCAAAACCACGTAAATTGGCAGCACAATTCAGTTGAACTATGCGAAAGGTGAGCGTCAGCCAGACAAAGTCGTGAATCTTACGAATTTACGATCCGCAAACACTGCCCAGCCAAATGAGAGTAAAACACGCAGATTCAAACCTTTTTCAAGCAAAGTTTTCTACATTAATCAACAAACGGTTCCTTCGTGGCGTGCGGGACAAGAAACTCCCAACGCGGCTGGGGAGGAGGAGGGCGCTTTTCACTCACGGAGCACAGTGTAGATGGCGCGGCGAATGGTTACCCAGCGTTCCCCGCGCGCAGGTTCCTACTCACACCGGCGAGCGCGCCGGCGTGACGGCTTTGTCCTCTGCTTCAGCGACGGTTGTTTTGGGCCCGTTTTGGCGCAGCTTCGTGTCCATCGCGCGCTTCCTTCGCACGGCTTGATTAATTGTTCGACAGCACCTCCTGGGTAACCCGGACCCGACGGAATTAAGTGGTCGTATATACGCCAAAGACACGTTAACGATTGGTTTGCAGGGCGGGAAAACAAAATGTACAAACCACATACAGACATCTGGGCGCCAGAGAAACGCCACGTTCTGCGCACTGCTTGCCACGAATGGGACTCCGTTTTCTAAATTGCTGAATACCAATTCTGTTGTGTTTTAAGAGGTATTACAAAAGGCGAAAGTAGCAACTGGTACTGACAATTTGCGATTATAAGAGTTCCCTCAGCTTTCTCGCCATTCTCAAACTTTCTAAACTAACTAATTTAAATCGGTATAAATGGGAATCACTAAGCTCACATGCCGAATGGTTTCGGTGTCTGCGCTTGTGTCGGTGTCTGCGCAGCTGCCGCGTTCGGGACGCCGCCCTCGCGAATTCCAGGTAATCGCTGGCGGAATCTCTGGTTTCACTCTTTGTAGAGCCACGTGTGTGTATTCAATTGACGTCGCACGGGCGATTGTTGTGGGTGTCATTTAAAGCTTTGTTTTTCAATTGACCACCTTCACACGTGGATAGGAGCCAATTTTTTCCACCGTCCGCTTAGTACAAGTACGCAACCAATCGGCTTCCCTTATCGAGGTCAATAGCCCGTACAGCTGAAACAAGGCACGGGACTACGGCTAACGGTGCGGCCAGGAAACCGCCACAAAGCTGCCCAAGAAGACGGACGTGTGCCGTACCGAGAACCAGCGGGGCGAACAAAGACGCACGAGAGCCGCGCAATCGATTGCGCACGGCACGCTTCTTCACGCTTCCGTGTTAGCACAGAGCGGCGTTTCGAACTGCCGTTTCCCGGCCCGTTCTTCCGAGTCGTGATTGCGTCGGAAGAGAAGACGGCGTGCCATTGAGCATCACGAAGAACAACGAGGCGGCGGCGGCACGGAAGCGAGCCAAGCCGAGACGATCCGAGGTCATACGGCACCCGCATCCGAGTTTTGTCTTTGGCTCGCCGCGTGAGCAGGCGTCGCCCGTGCAGTAACGGGGAACCGGTTGGAAGGAGAGTCAAGGAACCGCGGAACACGTTCCACCACAGTGTACAGGGTCACCGATTACGCACGCCTTCCTTGCGGTGGGCCCGCTTGGTTTCCAGAGTCAGGAACGGCTGGCCGTGGGGGGAGCGTCGACGCGGTTTTACAGTTATCCCGTAAGCACGACAGTTACGAGAAGCACGACGTCTGCGCTGAACTACGGAGATTTACAGTAGAGTCGCGGCAGTTGAAGCGTAGGCGCTTGAAAAAAAAAAAACAGAAAAGGCGACGGCAGTGTTAGAAACGTTCAGTAATGTACTGCAGTTGTGATCACGTGTAGGCGCTAGCACGCATGGCGGGTAAAAGGTACCGTAGAATTACATTACTCGCACGGTATATTATAAACGAAGACATCGACAGGAGGTGTCCGGTATTAGAGACAGCAAACGTCGCCGCCTCATGGCTGTTCAAAAGTGCTTTCTGCTAAGAGGAGTCTGCTTCCATCTTTCCCTAAAAGCAGACAGCACCATTTCACTGAAATGAATGTGGGCTTCAGGAGATATGCGCGCTTTTGTAGTTTTACAGGCATTTGCTCTAATCGGCGTGTTGCGCGGCCTAAAGCATTGAAATACTCTGCTGATACTAATTCAACTTTCCCATAATAAATGTTATGTCAGCGAAGAAGGCAATCAGTATTCCGTCCCGGAGGCAAGAAGGAAAAGGCGCGTTCTTCGTGTACGCCTCAACGAGGCGATAAGATTATAATCTTTAGTTCGCGCATTCTTCCTTGCTTACCATAGATTATGACCGCGGGCTAATTACAAACCATAAACTCGCTGTGCCAACCTGCACTCGGTCCGTAAAGCCCTTCACAGCGACCTTGGTGAGGCACTTTCGCTCCAGCCCGCCCCCTCCTCGGAGACGCTTACGTCACGACAATAACCACACCTGCTGAACACCGGGGGGAACTCAAACTGGCCGTCCTCCCCACTTCTGCCGACAGATGAGTCACGTTGATTTATATCGCTCGCCGCCAATTTCACCTTGCCACTCCCCGGGCCCTCATATACGCGTTTCCATACAGTTTCCGCCGGGCGCCATTTATTTTCGGGGTTCGTTCCATCCGTTCTAATCTAGGTGGGTCAGCGTTTTACGCGTACACGGCCAGCCCATCGTCACGCTCAGGGGAAGACGGAGGGCGCCAAACGGGAGCGGGGGAGATCGCTTTCCTCCTCCGCAATCGGGAGAGCAGAGTCCCTCTATGCAACAGCGAGAGGGTAGGGAGAAGCGACAGCAGCGCCCCCTCCCTCTCCGTCCTGCCAGATACGGTTGACGGCACCCTCGGGACAAGGGGGTTTCCGACAAGGTGACGCGACGTACGGGACTGGCAGGCGGGAAAAGAAAGAACCAAAAAGGGAGCGTGGATACGGGCCGGGTAAAGGGGATTTCTCAAAAAGCCTTGGCGGACACGAGTTGCGGCAGGGGAACCGTAAAGACTATTTACGCAATCCAAGGACGACGGCGGAGTGGCTGGCGAGGGGGAAGTGAAGCCGATAAGCCGCATTCATTATGCGCGGGTGATCCCCTTCTGGACCGGTAATTGGCGCAGTGCGAGGCAATTTATCCGGCAGGACACAGTTGATGCGACTCATTAACTTGTTTTAAGGAACGAACATTGCTCAGTGCGTCTCCTCTGGGCAGTGTCGGCGGTCAAATAGAGCGGCAATATGACAAAGGCCCACGATTTATAAGACCTTGTGGTAAATGGAGGGCCCTTCTGTGCGCTAATACGTGTCTTGGTGCAAGGCAATAGCCGCTTTGCCGTTAGAACCGTCCGCTGTGTTGCCTGTGAAATGAAAGTTAAAAATCGTGGTTTGCTTAGTCGCTGTATTATAGTGGTAGATGTTACTAAGAACAATACAAAACAAGCGGGTAAGATATAACAATTATGTTACAGACAACATCTTTGCTATTCCAGCACCCCGCCGTCACTGGGAGGATAAGAAGGCACGTGACCTTTAAACAATACAATATCAACATACGCGCACACACAAAACCGTGAATGGGCTCACAGGAGTACAGCACTCCCCCTCTGTTACCACGGGAACAACAAAAAACACGAATGTTTCCCTTCCAAATCTGCACACTGCTAACATGACAAGACAGTGCTAATGAAAAAGAATAACTCATTTCAGGATATATTATAAACACATAATACAGCATTTTTTTTCACATCCTTCACCCAAGGACATCGCGTTGCGTGGAACAAGAGTTTGAATTTCTGGCCGCAAACTAGCACAACCCACGATCAAGCCACAATTTATTTTTATTGCGTGTCGACCTCTACAACCACTCGCCGGGCTCTAACGGGGCTGAGATCGGGTTCTCTCTCTCTCTCTCTCTCTCTCTCTCTCTCTCTCTCTCTCTCTCTCTCTCTCTCTCTCTCTCTCTCTCTCTCTCTCTCTCTCTCTCTCTCTCTCTCTCTCTCTCTCTCTCTCTCTCTCTCTCCATGAGAGGCCATGAGTACCACTCTGTTGAATAAAACTTCGAAGGCAATGTCGAAATACCCTCCGCCGCGCGTAGGCGGCACTTTGGGATCGCGAGCCGTATACAAGCCGAGGGTGGCACTACCAAATCCATCGCCTCTTGCTGTACACAACGTCGAATCGAAATACGTTGCTTTACAGAGACACTTCGTCGGTGACCGCGAGCGGTTGATGTGAATAATCGAGTTTTCTACATTACGACTACCAAATCGCTCCTTTTGCTCGCATCGCAGGCAAAAAGGAAGTTTGTTTTCCCACGGGTTGCCGAACGTGGGCTTTTGCAAAATTGCCGTGGACGGTATAATCAGTCTCGCCCCGACCGTATGCGTGCACCATCGAGCGAAAATGTTCCGCCCGGTTCCGTTGCAGGCGGGCCGACCGGGTCGATTGTTCATTAGCAATCCTCCCGCGCTCCGACAAAGGCACACAACAGAGTGCACGCGTAGACAATCCGTCGCCGTCCGGTCTTCTTGTTCCGCTTCAGCCGCTCCCATTTCGACGAGCAACTCCGCTATTTTCGAAGCCCATTAACCTCGCGTTCCTTTAACCGCGAAGGCCTTTAATTGCTGGAAGTAGTAACCTGGTCCACGTCACCGCCATTGAGATTCCGGAAGCGGCTTCAGGCCGTCGAACCTGAGCCGCGCATGCGTACACGAATACGGGTGCTTCGGGTAATTGATCATCGCGAAACTCGCCCGCGGCAAAAACCGTTTACGAAAGGCAAAGACCGGTAGACGGCTGCGTTCACAGACATGAAGACACAGTCACTGCGGCAGTTCTCGCCAAGTAAGAGTAATTATCGCGTAGGTGCGATAATAAAGTTTCGTATCAGCAGTAACATAAATAGTCAAAAAGCGCCAATATTGACATCCGCTAATTACAGCAATCAAGTTTACGTGTTATGGTTCGCGTTGTCATGCTCCCGTTTTATTTGGTCGTGACTGAACAGCCGTAACCAGTATGATGAATGGCACGAACGGGCTTTCCAAAGTCTTCCGATGTCGCCAAACGGCATCTGGCACGACGCCGTCCCGAAAGTGTGTTTGTATACTTTTATACAGAGGCAGACAGTTGGATGGCCGAACTTACCTTTTGCAGCATCTATTCAATGTTCAGGGAAACTCGGCATCGAATACCGACATCGCATCGTACGCTCGGACATTTTTGCCATCCCTTCCCGGAAATCTGTCGTTACAAGGTATTACACTGCTTGAAGGCACGTCGCTGTAGCTGCCATGTTGGTGCACGAATGTACGATGGAGGATATCTCGAACATCGCGAAGAAAACTGAGAGCAATGCGCCAGAAAAGGCGGTGGTGACGTCATGCGTAAGTCAATTCAATATCGGTGAACACAGGCGCGAACGCCCCGCCCACAAAGCACTCCACCCGTCTGAAGTCGATAATAAGTCGATAATAAGGCTTTGAAGTCGATAATAAGGCTGATCGCATAACGAGGCCGAAGTTAGATTTAAAACGAAAAGTCGCCATAACAAAATCTGCTGCCCTAAGCTAATGAAGGTCACCGTCATCTCAGATAACGGACCAAAACTATCGTCTGCTAACGCGGGATCGCCTGCGCGAGCTTCCTAAATTGACAGGATAGATGAAATACCTAGGACGCCCACCACAGGCAGAATGCATTGCTTCAGCCAATACTTATGCAAAAATTCGTCTAGAATGCAACAACAACAAAAACAATAAGAAACTAAAATAACAAGAAAAATAAGACGCGGAATCCACCAATACAAAGTGGATGAAACATGGAGGCAAAGTTACCCCTTTCTGGAAAACAGGAAACCTACACGAAACACCAGCCAGGCATAATTAGCTAGCCTAACGAATGGGAAGGACGCCATGCGACAAACTGGGTTCATCGTGCGTTTTTTCTTTAAATTTTCGTTCGACAACATATGATAAGACAGGAAAAAAAGGCAGCGGCCGTTGTAATTGCATTGGCCTGGTACGTGTACGGAGGGCTAAATAATATTCACTGCACGCAACGCAACAGCTCGTCTAAGCAAGCACTGATGAGCTGTTTCCCGTAGGCAATTTCCCTGCGGTTGTTATAGACGAAAACCCGGAAAAAGGGGAAAAAAGAAAGAACAGACAGCGCTACATCGGGTGACACAATAATCAAGAAAAGGAAGCAGCTTAGCCCGCAAAAGCCGGACTTAATTAAAAGAAACGGCCAGACTAAAAAAATGGAGAGGGCAAAATTAATTATGCGGCCAGGTTACCCTCGTTAATTACGGAGGGAAATAATAACCCTGATTGTTTTGACAGGTTGCTTCCGCCTCAATGCCCGTTCGAATAGCGAAAATAGATTTTCAAAATTTGGCGCCTAAAACGTGGAAGCAACGCCCGCGGGCTGCGAGGGTGCAATTTAGCACGTGAACCCTCACACAGCGCCGTACAAATAGACGTTCGTGTGTTAATCACCCGCGACCGCGTTTGAAGCCAGTGATCGTTCTGCACAAACACAGCGGCGGATTTGCAAAGACGGTATACAGCGAATGAGGTAATGAGCATACCAACAATGCGGAAGAAGCCACGCCAACGCTACAGGAAGAAATTGCCATCGAACACGGTGATTGATCTGATTGATTGCAGGGTTTAACGCGCCGACGCAACGCAGGCGATGAGGCCCGCCGTAGTGGAGGGCTCCCCCGGGTTAATTTTGACCACCTGCAGGGGATCTTTAACGTGCGCCTAAAACTCGTACACACGGGCGTTTTTGCTGTTCGCCTCCATGAGAAAAGCGGCCGCCGCGGCTGGGAATGGAACCCGCATCCTCGTGCTCAGCAGCACAGCGCCTTATTTATTTATTTATTTATTTATAAATACTGCAGGCCAAGAATGTCCCCGGCAGGAGTGGGGGTGGTACAATACAAGAAACATGACCAAAAAGAAAACAATACAGAGGAGGCACAAACTAACAGGCACATATGCAACGTATTATGGTACAAGATCTAAGTCACACTTCACAAAAACTTTCAATACACCGTAACACGTTTCCAGATTCAAAAGTGTGATGTGGTAGTTCGTTCCATTCTGAGCCACCGCGGCGGGTCACACGTTCAACATCCCTGCGACGTCGTAAACGGGAAACGCCTGGAAACAATTACATCCACTGGGGTCCCGCAGCATTTGCTGAAAATAAGCTCCCGTTCATGTTTAAACGTGAGCCTGCGGAAACTTACACGGCTCGGTGCGTCCGACGAGACTGCGGTAACTGTAATTAAACACAGCTGTTGGGCAAGTTAGTGCATTATAATTGAAAAATAGAGCGCGACTCGGACAACGACACAAATGAAGAACGACGGGACAAGCGCCCTGTGCGGTAGCTGTGCGGTAACTGTGTCACGCCGGCGCTGGGAAAATGAAGCGCTCCGAGATACGTAATAACTAAGCACAGACAAACGGATCCCCTTCTCTCTCTCCTCCCTTTCCTGTACACCTAGGTACCCCATTCCCCCCACCCCCACAGCAGTAGTAGGCGTTCCGGTGTCCACCCTGAGGTGAGACAAACTACGCCTGTTGGTGGTCCTTCCTTTCCGCTTTATGACAATAAATTCATTCATTCATTCAAACGGCATGCGAACAAAGCTCGGCAAGCAAATAAATAGGAAGAATAATATTGTGAAAAGGGCACCGGCAATATTTTTCAATGCCCGCCGCTAGCTGTACAAATAACAAAACATTCATGCAAAGAAAGCAAAAAGGAAAACCCCGAAAAATGGTCCATATTGAAACCAATGAAACCATTCAAAAGAACCAGAGTTCAGCCGCTGCTTTCCATTTCTTTTTTTTTTTTAAGGAAAAATACAGAGCAAAGCAAGGCACAGTGAAGCAGACGAGCATTTGGGCAACACCGATGCCAGGCACGCAGGGATGTAGAAATTAAATATAAAAGGGAACGTGTTACGTGGGGATGTGGGGCGGGAAGGGGAGGGGTGGGGGAATCCCCCTTGGCAAGTGGCCCGACAGCGCGGTTAATCAGACAGAGAGCCCGGCCCAGCAGAGCCTACAGCTCGGGCTCAGGGAAATTAATGGCCCCAACAGCCGCCGCCGAATACAAAGCGGGCCCCGAGCTCGCTTGCTGGGTGCGCCCAGGCGCCTGGTAGCTTATTAGAGCCCGTCCCATTGCACACCGTCACACGCAGATGGCGCCACGCGAACGAAGCCTTTGAATAGACGCGTCTCGCTGTCGTCGCCGTCTAGCTGGGTTCAGACGTCGCAACTTCTCTGAGGCTTCGAGCTCCCGAGACAGCCGCCTTGAAGTGACCGCGAAATCTATATACGCGAGGCGAGTGGGAGCTGAGGTAGGGTACTGCGGCATGGCGAAGCAAGGGATTCTCCTGAAGGCATGGTTCGGCTAGTTAGTAATCCACTGGACAAATGTTTACCGTGCGAACAAATATGATTTAGAATGAACTGCAGTCGTTTATTCATTCCTTCAACTCTCCTAATTTGTCTCGGAGACTCCCATTTTTTTTTACCTATCCTCCCGATTTGACGGGTGCGATCATAAATGTCCCTAAAATGTACCCCAGCCACACCGCGAAAAGATAAAACACGTCAAGCAACACCCCTGCATCGTAACTGCCATCATGAGTTAGGTAGCTAGACGAAGTCAGGGGAAGTATCGAACAACGTTCGTGAGGGTTCGAGCTAGTTGGTACTCCATAGTGCAAATTTAAAGCGCAAAAATTTTGACAGAACACGAATGACTCAAGGACAATCGCTATGCACTAATTGAAGTGCAAATATTAAAGTGCAAATACTTCAGACAATGAATAGCAGCCTACCATTGTCGCTGAAGAAGAAAGTGTATGACAGCTGCATCTTACCGGTACTCACCTACGGGGCAGAAACATGGAGGCTCACTAAGAGGGTTCAACTTAAATTGAGGACGACTCAGAGGGCAATAGAGCGGAAGATGATAGGTATAACGTCAAGGGACTAGAAGAGTGGGTCAGGGAACAAACGCGTGTGAAGGACGTATTAGTAGACATTAAGAAGAAGAAATGGACGTGGGCAGGGCATGTAATGCGAAGGCAAGATAACCGTTGGTCGTTAAGGGTAACGGAGTGGATCCCTAGAGAAGGCAAGCGTGGCAGGGGGCGGCAGAAAGTTAGATGGGAAGATGAGATGAAGTTTGCGGCGATAAATTGGTCGCAGTTAGCGCAGGACCGGGGTAATTGCAGATTAATGGGAGAGGCCTTTGCCCTGCAGTGTGCGTAGATAGGCTGGTGGTGATGATGATGATGACTTCATAGTGCAAATATTAAATTTGCAGTATGAAGTATCGAAGCCATTTGAGTTAGCGTGTACGTCTTCTTTTATATCTTCATTGACTACAAGGCGTTGTGAAAGCCGGAAAAGAAGTATTTGTCGTTTTTCTGAAGGTCTGACACTAACTACAAAATGATTGTGTTTTGAGTTGGCCCGGAAAGTCGAGCACTTCGAATTTTGAGCACGGCGCATGGCGCGGAAAGCGATGTAAAACTGCATCTGGCAACGAAGCACAAAAACTTTGTTCGCAACGCTGAGAAGCAGGGGAAGGAGGATAATTTCTTCGTCAACATCAATGTCATTTTGAATTCGCTTGGTTATCAGATTGTGGCCTTAAAATAAAGGCTGATCTCGTAGGCTAGACAGGTTAAGTATGCTGAAAAAAAAAAAAATCTCCCTCCCCTACCCACGCGCCGAGTCTCCCGATTTTCAGGGTCCCTTGGTTGGCAGGTATATTTATTGAGAAAAAGAAAAAAAAGGCGGTAGGTAAGCCTTCCTGCCAGGGGCCGAGGCATCGGTCAAAACTGGGATGGGAAGGAATGGGTGGGAGAAACTCGCGTGAGAAACGCAACCAACCGAATGCAGTTCTTAATGCCTGCTTCTTTTGTGAAGGCCATAGCAAAGCATCAAGCACGCGTTTTCTGTGGGGTGGAATTTCGAGTGCACGGGCCCTAGTTTCACAGACTGCCGGTCCTGGGGGGCCAAGTGTCCTCGGGCAGCATTGCCTGTGAACGCTGACCGCTGACAAAAAGAACGACGTACGGACGGAGATGTGGCACGGACAAGTGCCAAGTGAGAGAAAGAGAGAATAAACGTTTATTAAAATCAAGAGGTGAGCTTGTACTAAAGTTTCAAGGAGGCGTCCACACTTCAAGATGCCTTGAGCTCAACTTCAGCCGACGGGCATCGAAGTTGGTAGGGTCGAGATTTTAGGGCGGGGACTTTATGGAAGCACGAATGTACGTTTTAAATGCAGAGCATTTCAGTAACTCACGATGTCACCCCGCGTTGACGTCCGTAGTCGTAGTCCGCACCGTCGTTGTCCGCATCCCCCCCCCCCTCCTACACTATATAAAAAAAAAACTATCCGGCACCTGGTTTCGATCCCTCGACCCTGCGGTCGGAACGCAATGTACATGGTGCTCTACCCACTGCGCCACAAAGCCGACACAGAATGGGAGGCTACGAACTCGCCTTATATCCTTGACTCATTCAAACTACGCCAAGAAGCTGCTGATACAACGCATTCACTACCTGTGGGCGGACCGCAATGTACATAATGCTCTACCCACTGCGGCACAAAACCGACACAGAATCAAAGGCTACGAACGCGCCTTATATCCTTGACTCATTCAAACTACGTCAAGAAGCGGCTGATACAACGCATTCACTGCCACCACCTCCCCAAACACTAAACGTTAACGCAATACAACCACCCCCTATGCGACGCATTTACTCGAGTCCCCCTCGCGGGGAGATGGGCCAAATTTTTCCTACTGTTTCTTTAATTCGACAGTAGCAGCGGAGAGTGGAGGTTTGGGATGGCGTACCCACCGACACAGCCACAGACTATTTGCAGATTATTGCGCATATGGGTGGCGTACTAACAGTCATCGCTTTTCATTTCCATCCGGCCCTGACAGCACCATGCAAAGCCACACAAGTATACGGGCCCGATGAGGACGCCAAGAAATGTGCGGCGAGCACCGAAGGGCACGTGCCACTGCGACAACCCTTTCGGTGGACGCCGTTACTCCATGCGGCTCTCTCGCCTCGAACAACCACTCTCTCCCATGGGTGTGCCCAAAGTGAGAGCACATAATACTTTCATGGTCGGACTTCCCAAGGGCACTGCGAGAATTAATTTATCTGAGGGCTTACGCTGGCCCTTAGGAATGCGCAGGACTTGTCTAGCGTAGCCCCGGATCGTCCTAACTACGTATTTTCGCACTTCTAAGCAGAAGCACCAGCCCCCCCCCCCTGCTTTCAGAGGAAAAAATGGAAAAAAATGTTTGCCTGGGAATCTAAGCCACTCCTTTACTGGTAGAAACTTCACCTTGTCTAGGGTATACATTTAATACGGCCCACACAGCCAACCGCGGTTTCTCGTTTTGTTCTTGAGCCTTTCGTGGCACTTGAGTCATTAAAAAAAAAATGTGTGACGGAACAAAAGGCAACATGCTGTGGGATACTGAAAGCAGCGGCTCAAGCCGTGCTACACACTCGAGTGGTATTGAGAGTGACTGAGTATCAGTTGTAAGCGGCGAGTTCAATCTCTGTGGATACTACTGTAAAAAAAACATTATTCCTTACGCCTGTCTCATTTAGCTCCTGCTGCGAAAAGTGTGTGTGTGTGTATGTGCGGGGGGAGGGGGTCATTTTAGATTTTTAGAATATAGCACCCCCCTCACTTTGGGCATTGCGGTCTTGGAAAAAAAGGGGTGCTTAGAATCGAGTAAATACGACACTTGCTTCGAGCTGACCCTTCATCAGGGCTACCAGATTTTGAAAGACATATTTTGTTCAGCCTCTGGTTGACAGTAGCGTTATCAAACGCCTAACGTTTTTTCTGGTAATCCATGGCAGGCAGTGCCTTACGAGAAGCATGTAAGGTTAAAGAGAGCCTATAGAAGGGGACCCTTGTCTGTGTTTCCAGCGTGTTTCCAATGCCACGGCCGCTGGATGAGAGCGCGTGCAGCGCTGCTTTCAAATTTATCCACCGGCCGTGACTGGACATTGACATGACAGAACTTCCAGTTCAAGCGCTGAGAGACGCTAAGTGGCCGATTCAACCACGGCGGCTGGACAAGCACATGTTCATCTCAACGGGCACAAACAGCCATTCTCCACTTTCTGTTATGTGCAGTGGACTGTCTGTGACCGGCTTTCAAGCCGTAATATAAACAAACAGAAGAAAATAAGATTGTACAAACTCCGGTATAAAGCATTCGTTCCAGAGGCTCACCTCCGCACAGACACCTTATCGCATGTTCACCTTGAAGGCGTATTAAAATGTCTTTTACCAAATGAAAAGCAAGCTTTCGGCAAAGAAATACGTCGACCATCTACAGCTGACATTAATAACACACCTGCATGCGAGTCAGATGTTTTTTTTTTTTTTTTTTCAAGACGTACTTGCCCGCTTTCGTGTGGACGCACACAAACGCTCCATGTTCAACCCTCGGCCCCGTGCCAAGAAGCCGAACCTCCCAACGCGACGGCTGCCTGACACTGCAACCAAACCTCCCCCTTGTATACAGAACACATTATCGCCGGGTTCAGCGCCAAGCAGTGTGTTTCAATAGAATCCGAGAGAGCGGGGCGAACGAGGCGTTCTCGGGGAACAGCATGCGCATATCTGATGCGGCTGGCGGAGGGGCGCGCGCGCTCAGTTCTCGGAACCGGGCCTCCGAAAGAATTGCGGGGACGGCCAGCAGCACTACATCATCCACACTACTGCGCCCACAGTCTCCGGCCGACCCGGCAACCGACCGACAAAGCGAGCGAACGAGCCCCGCCAGCCGGGAGCGACGCTTTCAATGTGTGGGCGTCTGGCTTGGTGGTAGCGGACCATCGAGCAGCCATCCACCGCGAGACGCCGCTTCTGGCGGCTGATGAACGCCGCTTTCTGTGTGCGGCACACATTCACGCCGTGGAACCTTATCGCGGCGAGCGTCACTCCCGTCTGCACGACCGACTTCGGAGAACGCCGCGGAGTGTAGCAAGTTGCAAACTTGAGTATTCAGCCCGGGAAAGTCGGAGGGGTTGCATTGTAAACGAAACTTGAGCCAGACAGAAGTGGAGACGCGCCACTACACGCCGACAGGACGGCCTAGCACCTCGAAACAAGTCTGGAACCGAAACCGCACTCACACGTAGAAACGCACGGTAGTGCGAAAAAAAACAAAAAAAAAACGTGAAGGGTAGTTACTCGTGCTAGCTGGTGTGGTGTCACGCTACATTAGCCACGGGATGGTGGTAGCCCCTCCGTTCATGATCATCATCATCATCATCGTCATCGTGACGAATTTTCTGTTTAGGTGATTCCAGACGTTTTCATTGTTGCTGGCTCCTTACGGTGGTGCTAGTATTCGCTAAATTAGTTCACTTCTCCTGCCAATTTTTGAGTAAAAGTGCAAAAAACAATGGCTGATCAGTTCGCCGACTTCGTTACATCCACGTTAACAGTCGCGACGCCTTCGTTACATGAATGTCGCAAACACATGGGCTTCCATAAGTGTGGTAACGGGGAATTGAAAAACTTCGTTAAATCCAGGAATTCGTTACATAGAAGTTCGTTACATCCAGGTTTAGGTGTAGTAACACGTGCAAGAACATTGCCTCCGTACGATACCCTACCCTGCTCTCTCTCTATCTGTTTCTCTCTCCCTCTCTCTCAGTCACAGCAAAGCTTCAGTAAAGTTGGGAAATCTCTCCCAGACCATCACGCATGCACTTGAGGCTTTTCCATCTCACCGAACGCTCTCGTTTTTAGTTTCCAAAATGTAAAGTCGACGTGTACGCCAAAAAAAAAAAAAAAGCTATGGCTCACGCTCCACATTCCAGGGAACTCAGGAAATATACGAGGCCGAAACGACCTGTAGATAAGAAAAAAGACAAATTTTACAATAGGTGCATACGCATAGCGTGACACCAGAAACAGCTTTGGGGTTACGTACTGCAAGCGTTCCCAAAACTCGGGGCTGGAATGTACCCGCGGCGCACTGCGAACGAACCGCCCCCCAAAACACAGCGGGGAACCCGGTCACGCCCCGTCGAACACTGGCGAATCTGCTTGGCTTCGCGGAAAAGGCAGGAGGAATACCAGGGAAGGTGGCCCGCACGTCTGGGCCGCGCAGACACATTTCCAAGGGAAATCAGGGATTCGCTGACGCGAGACGGCAAGAATATACGGGTGTGCGGTTTTCCTTTTTGTTGTTCAAGTGAGCCAACGAAAAAAGGCAGGGTTCAGAATTCCGTTCGAAAGGAACGCGAAATTCACACAAAAACATCTAACGGGGGAACACAAGGAAACCCCCGGGGGCGTTCAAGGAGGAGACGCGCATCTGGTGTAGAGAAAGACCTGGGGAGAATTCGGGATAAGGGGAAGGAGATTGACCGCCGCATTGAGAAAGCGAAATCGGTCGATCACTGGCTGCTGAGAAAACTGGAAGACAAGAGAACCAAGAGGTTCAGGTTGCACCGCGGACCCTCAACATGAAGCGACTGTTGTCGCACGACGCATATATATTGGAACCGTAGCGAGAAGACAACGCCAATGCGACACGGTGTTCCGTTCCCAGATACCCGGACATTTCCGGTGCGATGCAAAACGTTAATTTAGACTCGTTAAGCTGACGTTCCTCACCCGTAAAGCGACGTAAGAGACATCAAAGCACCCTCCAGCACCTGCTCTGTGAATATGTGCTCGATTCAGCGCCCAAAGAGTGTCCCTCGCAGTGTCTTCGGGACTGCCGCTTTCCGTGGATATTCAGCTAAAAGACGTTTTTGGACCTTGGGCTTGTCCCCAAACGTGCTTCACGGGCTACAAAAGCTCTGATGGAGTACCTGCAACACACAGGTCTACACCAGTCTCTGTGAAACAACTCGCCGTTTCTGGTTCTTGAACAGCATCGCCATCATCTTCATCACGTCATCAACTAGCGTAGCAAGTTAGGCATTTTAGCCCGGCTAACATCGCCAGACTTCCTTAAAGATCTCTCTCTCTCTCTCTCTCTCTCTCTCTCTCTCTCTCTCTCTCTCTCTCTCTCTCTCTCTCTCTCTCTCTCTCTCTCTCTCTCTCTCAAAACCACCATTATTTACAAAGAGAACATTATTTCGTTTTGCTCAATCGTTTTCTTCCCCCCCCCCCCCCCGTTTTTTTTTAGGAATTCCGTGAAGCACCGCGCCTACCAGATCTGTCCCCTTCATCTTTCCTATCAACATATTCCCCTTACTTGAAGCCACTACTACAGACTCCGCGCGCTCTTCCATCCAAGCACTTCTGGTTAGAAGTTCCGAGAACATATACCCGCAAGACAAAAAAGAAAAAAAGAAAAGAGGAAACCTTCAAAGGGAGAAATCAAATGTCCCTCATCGATTCAGACTGCCGCCAGACCCATACCTTGCAGCAGGCGTCGTTTCTTAAGGAGAAACGGCTCGAACCCCGTGTTACCGCTCCCTGACATGTAATCGCGCGGTCGCTTGCCCGCAGCGGTAGCTACCCTTTTATATAGCTTCGGTGTAGTCGACGTACAGGGGCGCTACCACCCCACGGCGTCACCGTCCCGTGGTCGTCGGCCCATTTGAATATTACGGCTCCGAGAACACCACGGGGAGAGGCGGGGAAAATCACGCTTCGCGGCACGCAAGTGAAGTTTCGGGGCACGAGCGCTGTTCGCGCGTAAACGACGAAGTGTGGAGGGCGGGTGGGCGGAACAAGAGAAAAAAGAATAAAAGAAAGGAGAAAAAAAAAAAAAAACCGTCGCCCGAGTGAAAATGAAAGTCGTGAACGCCACAAGCTGAATCTGCACGCAACTTTCCATCGAGTCAAGTCCCGCAGCAAAAGTGCTGGGGGCGAGGGTATAGAAGAACCATGAATTTGCTCGTAAAACTCAACAAAAAGAGCTTCAGAATTATAACAATAGCAAAAGAGATTAAAAAAAAAACTGGAAATACTTGAAAGAATCTACGTTACAATGCGGACGTGTGTTCTCTGCCCATATTTATCACATTTACTGTTTTTTTCTTTCTCTCTTTCGCCCTCTATATTTTGATTTTTTTTCCGGACCTAAGTTTGGCTGAATATTGTGTAACTGGAGACCAACCGCGCGAGCTTTTCGAACCACCGTCCCCGCCCGTTCTAGTTTTTCGGTTCAGCACTTCGAATTCCGGCTCTTTCCGTGAGGGACAGGTGACGCACGAAAGGGTGTTTAGCGACAAGCACGCACGAAGGCGCTCCAGTCCCCAAAAAAGCACGAAAAGAAAGACCAAATTGCGCAATTTCGTCGTCTTCCCCCGTTCCAGCGAAAGGATGTGATAGTCACATCGCGAACGGCCTAAGTTTAGTCCGAAATGACAATTTCAATGAAACGAGTAGAAGTTTTAACCGTCATCCAATTACAGCGCGAGACGCATGGTTTGCAAAATGCAATCAGCTTTTTTTTTTCACTTTTTGTTTTACAATTACAAAGTAATTTGTCGCCCATGGTAATGGCTGTAGTGGAGATGAAAATTAAAAAAAAAAAAAGGACTAACGGGGGTGATTTGAGGTTCTAACGCGCCAATGACGTGTGAGGACGGCATTAAGCGCGCTTTTCGCGGTATTTCCTGGCTTCCGCTTGCGATGAACGTTTCCCCCTGCTTTTAAACACTAAAATATGCAAATAAATATTTTTGTTTTGTAGCTTTTACGGGTGTCTTTACGGGGACATTTTTGTTCCGCTCATTTCCAAACTTTATTTTTCTTGAATTTCTTGTTTTTATAACGTGAGAATCAAAACGTTCATTTAATTTCAGCCCTTCAAAGGGCTTCCTTCAACCTACACCACCCCAAACTCGTCATTGAAAGCACTCTTTAATGCCACTGTTGATGAAAAGCACGGGATAACTGCCCCTTTAAAATCCACCTAAGGCAAAAATTTTAAAAGATGCCGTCCACGTAGCTGAGAGGAAAAATGCTACACTAAAATCTACTAGCGCTGTCTAACGGTCAACAATTCGACGTTGCGAGCCCGCAATTTCCCGGTAACCGTCACACCAAGCCGGGCAAATGCTCGCACCGCTAACCCTAACGACCGTCGTAACTTACGCCCCACTCACTTCTCTAACGGTTACTAACGACCACAAGCAGAAGAAGTGCGGGCTGACAAACGGTCCACTCTCGCTAAGTGAGAAGGAATTCCCTGACCCGCGCTCGGAAAAACGAGGGCTTCAAACGGTAAAGCAAGAAAGGAGAGAAGGAAAACAACAACAACAAAAAAGACTCAATGTGGATATAACGCAACGCAGACGCGAATAAAATCTAGATCCCACCACAAAGCCATGAAGCACTTCGCGTCTTAAGTGCATCCGAGTCGCGACCGCGCTAAGCAGAATACGCTAAACACGCCGACGAATGGCGGCGGCGAGAGCAGCAGACGATCAGAAAAACAGCCGAGTTTTATTTTCTTCTCGTCTGCAGCACAGCCATGGGAAGCAGACGACGGAAACGACGACCGAAGCACACGCTACGCATCAACGAGATTAACCGCCGCTTCAACTCCCTTTTGTGTAGAGTACGGAAAACGGCAGGAAGGCGCGAAGCCGTTTGTTTTCTCCCGCGCTAAATGTGCGAGTTAAGCCTTGCTATTGTTTGTTTGTTTTTTGTTTTTTTTTTTTTTCGCAAGGGAGGCCTCGCGCGTTGGCCCGGCAAGTTGTTTATCCTGGTGATTCAACGGCAGCAGCAGAAAACGGGAGCCGATAAAGCATGATTAGGGCGCGCGTTGCGAGGCTAGATCAGTAATTGTGCAGGGACGGCTTTCCAATGATTGTATTTATTCGTATAAGCGTCGTTGGGACGTATATATTTTGTTATATGTACGTAACAAACGGGTCTGGGACGTAACGACTCCAAGACACAGGCGCACGTTATCAAATTTTGCACGACCGTTTTCCGTCCTGAAAACGATAAGAATACGTGTTCTTTTTTTTTCTTTTTGCGAAAAAGTGAGACGTGATTTCACAATGCTGACCTCAAAATATCGTGCGAAAGTAGCCCACAATCCTTATTATACGGCGTTTTTCAGTATATAATCACTGCTTTGCGGTTATAAAACCGAGACGTCAGCTGCGCAAGAGGGTAACATGTAACAAGACGGTCATCTACAAGCAAGCTTCTTCTAAGCCGACCACTCCGGTGGGTCTTCGTCCAGTCCGAAAAGCAGCGCCAAGACCGTTACGCCACCGTGAGCACAAAACGGCGTTCAATGACTTGGCCTTACCTCCCAGAGTACGTGGACAGTGTACAGCGAATGTCGCAGACTTATCGAAGGTGCACATCGATGAAGAAAAAGTCCCCTCGCTCGGCTCGATTCTCGAGACAGGCGATTCGCGGGAAAAAAGGAAGACGTATACGGATTAGATAGAAGGGTCATCAATATCCGGTGAAAGAAGCGCGCAGCCGAGGCAGTTCGTGGTAATAGATACACGACGGTTCGGCAAAGGGAGAGATCCGGAGAAGCAACGGAACCCATAGCGGAACGGAATGAACCGACGATGTCCAGGGTTGTGTCTGCGACTTGTGATGAAGACTGGAAGAGGTACTTTCAGCCCGATTACGTCTACCCGCCGGCTGTGTCCGGATGCGCAGAGTATAACAAGATTGGCGATTACGCTAGTAAGGTTGTCGATCGCATAATGGCGAAATGGGATAGACGTTGATATGCTACTTGTTTCGTGTGTACATACACGGCCGAAGGGGTACTCAAGGAAAGGCCAGTACCCCCTGCATTGCAGAAAGTGTTAGAGAAATGAAGCCTTTTTTTATTATTATGGCGCCATTTTGCCACGGGGCATAGGTCATTTTTACACGTGCCCCGTTGCCAAGGTGTTCTCCGAATAAGGAAATCGCCACACCCCGACTGTGCAAAAGGTTCTTTTTTCAGCGTACTCTCGCCCGATTATTATTATTATTATTATTATTATTATTAATTTCATCCTCGGTGAGTCTGGCACGAATGCGTCCGAGAAGACCCAGAATTTTTCAACTTCCGATGGCAAACAATGTATACGCGTAAACAAACGGCATGGTATACAGCTTTCATCGCCTTACGAAGCAGTATGATTAGACGTCTAAAGCAATGAGAACTGGAACGCTACAGCCGCTACCGCTGCAAAGAAAATGCAGTGTTTAGGGTGCCGTCCGATGACATTCGAACATTTAATACTGTGAGGCGGCGAGGAGACAGAGAGCGCCTGTGGATCCGCGTTAGTTTGCTGGTACCAAGGCTAGTGGTTGGGGCCGGGCTCTTGCCTCCTGTATTAATTTTCATATTTTGTTACCTCATAATTTTCATGGCTCGTATAATTATTCGTCTGTTTTAAATTATTGCTTTCGTTTCGTCACGTTATGCTAGGTTAGGTTACGTTACGTTAGGTGAGGTTACGTCGATGGACGTGCTTTTGCGGAGGAGCGCTTGTAGCAGCCTCGCACGGCACTGTGGCCACAGCCTAAAGAAAACCCTCGTAGCAGGCAAGTTAACTTGCATAAACAAACAAATACATTATCGTAATAAACTACGCACTTTAAAATGTCAAATAATGGCACCATGACAAATAATAAATTCTTTAAAATATTTAAATTAAACAACTAGTTAAAGTATTATTAAGCAGAAAAAAGCCCGCCCGCCCGCATCTTCCCACGGGGGGAACACGAGTAAATGCGTCGCATAGGGGTGATTGCATTGCGCGAACGTTGCGTAATTGGGTAGTTTGTGGTTAACGTTTGGATGTAAGGAGGGTATCGTCTTTATTATTCTGATTGTTGATTTTGGGACACAGGAAGGACAGGTGAGGGTATTGTGATCATTATTATATTTGAGCGCAGGTGACTGAATTCCGAGCGGCCGCTCCGCCGCTTATATTGGCCCCGAGGACATACCGTGGCGCCACCTACGAGTGACGTCACTTGTAGGACGCCGAATCGTGTTGTCGTCTGCTACAACACATTTCCCGTACGTATGCGGACGCGTGTTTTTTTGTTGTGGCCACCGTCTCGCCCGCTCCTTGTGGATTTGATGCAAATTACCAAAAAAGTTGTCTGTAAACCAAATAATTCGGGCAAGCAATCAGCGACTTGCTTGTTCCCGGCGACACCGCCACGTTTAGGTAGTTGCCACCATCGCGACCCACAGCTCTTACATACGAAGCCAGCTAACGCCAAGGACGATGCAATTGATGCCGAGAAAAGTACGCTGTCGCCCACTTATGATCTCACCGCGCGAACTGCTCGTATTGCCTGGTAAATGAATGACGCGGGAACGGTGATCAGATTGCTTCGCCGCACATGCTTAAAAGTATTGTTATGGTCTGCAGTTTGGCTTAATCAGTGCCTATTTCCCCTACGATGTTTTCATAGTCATGCCCGGATTTGATTAACGATCACTGCCGTAGTCTGTACTCTGCACGGCTGATGTTTACTTTTCGCGACTTGTCCGCAATGTATGAATGGTATGAACGCGTGTTTTTACCGCCTTCGAGCGGGTTCGGACAAGGCTATATTTAGTTTTCTTTAGGTGCTCGGCGTGGTAATTTATAATTGCAGCGTGTTTTGTATGTTTACAGTAAGCCGGCATTTCTCAAGCATCAATTTCGAAACCCACGACTTCTCACACAAGGCGAGGCTGCGTACGAGGCGAAACACGTCGTTAATGATTTCGGGTAATGGGGATATTTAGAATAGGAGAACCGAGCGTTGGGGGCCCCCAAGAAGTTAGAAAAACCCAAACGCAACACGCGCGTGCGCGACGGGAGGGCCTTCGCCAACAGCTCGCAGCCGGCGTCGGATGCACGTAATCGGATGTTGGGAACTTTAGGCTTGGCGTCGCAGCAGATATTTCATCGCCGTTAGAGTTGCGAGTGACAGTCTCTAACAGAACGTTTCACCGCGCTGGGAACTCTGTAAGCGCGGTGATTTCCGTTGAAGCGATCGACGATCAAGATACCCGCACGGCCTCGGTCGATTCTTGCGCGCAAGCATAGCCATCCTTCGGCCGCTCGCCGCCAAGAAGGTTAAAAAAAAATTTTTTTTAACCTCCTTGCTCGCCGCACCGTGCGTGAACGTGCCGGCGCTGCCGGGACCGACCTCCGCGGCTGGTCGGCGTAAATAGCGGCAGATATTTGAGCATCGCTTTGAAAACCACAGGCGATGACACTACCTATCAGAATTTTTCATCACACTAACATCCACTTTCACCAATCTGGAACTTCTTTTCCACGACTTGTGTGATTTTAAAAAGCGACGACAAGTTGTTGCTGCCGCGACCTGCGTCGGTTCGAGCCGCACCGTCGGCTGTGCGGGCAGGCACGGCGGGTGCGTTGGCTTCTGCGAGCAGTAAACGCTTCACGATTTCCTGCTTTATAAATTTCTTGCAAACAAGGGTAATCTAGAAACTTCACTCGGCGATCGTCGTAGTCCACATTGTTGATCGGGGAAACAAGCCGCTGCTTACGCTTCGGTCGCATGCGTAAATACACCACCACGCTCATGGTGTTTGCGGATAATCTACCACAGTTGATACGGTTATAAAGTCCCCATGAGGTCGAACTGCGCTTGACGCACTGAGAATTAACTTCAAATGAAGGAAATTAACACGAAAATACTTTTAGAACGCGCTCCCTAAGCGAAGTGTCCCGCGCTGCAAGCCAACTACGCAGCAAGATAGGAACGGTGATCCATCCTACAAGTGACGTCAAAACGATCGCAGCGCCGGCCTCTCCAGTGGTGGGCCTCGCGGCCAATACACTGCGCGCGCTGTCGCGGGAGAGGTGCATGGGGGAGAGACGCGCATGCGCACACTTCCGTATACAAGCGCGAGCCCTTTCCACCCCCCCCCCCCCCCCCGCGCTGTTATCACGCAGCTGGCATGCAGCTAGCACGCCGCTATCACGTGTACACCTGCCGCAGTTGCTGATGAGCGCGACGGAGCGCACAGGCTAACTACTGCCCGCTAACCTCCCGCACCGCCCCAGCTGCTGTTGAGAGCGACGAGGCGCACGGGGCAGTTACGACGCATGCGCGCGCAGACGCGCTCCTGCCGCACCGCCGCAGCTGTTGTTGAGAGCGAGGAGGGTACGGGGGAGAGACGCGCACCTGCGAAGGGAGCATGGGGACGGCGCCGACAACATAGACGAGTGACATCGCGAGCCTAAGAAATGCTCCGCATTTAAAAGTGGCGCTGCTGTCGTCGTTTAGTTTGGACAGGAAGGTAGTCTGCATCGTTGTAACCTTACAGCTTCTAAATTGGAAAATGGAACGCAGCCAGTCATTGGCCAACTGCCGGGCCACGCTGTACACGTTCCGTCGGCAACACTCAATCTAGTTCGCCCTAGCAACACAGCAACACCGTGCAACTGGCAACGCAGGCATGCCACCATTTCGGCTTGGAGCTCTAGTGTCAAACAAAAACCTTTCCGAGCAGGTATACCTAGTGAGTGCAATAATAATAACGTGCTTTCTAGGTTCGGCAACGGCAAAATAATGTAGAATGTGTCTCTAGCCGCGCCAGCGCTCGCTTAACTTGCTGAACATGCACCCGGCCACCGGCGAATGTGGCCTGCTTGCCTCTAAGGGGACTCGCTGTCGACATCTGCTGTAGATATCACGCTCAAGCCTCTCCTCAGAGTGGTGCGAATTGATCTTTCGCCTTTTACTAAAGATCACCGTGGGGAGGGGCTGCTCAATGGGCTTTTACGTAATTTTTGAATGGCCCTGGCCGTTTGGCCGGGGCCTCCTAATGAAGTCCAAAATCAGAACAGAATTTCCGCAGTCTGCCCATGCAGATGCGTTTCGGGGAACTGGTGCGCAAAGGCATCCTGGAGCCATCTGTTAGTTCCGGTGCTGGTGACCCTTTAACCCATACATACTAATATAAACCAGAGGGAACTCTGGCGCCACTGTCTCGACGCGCCGCGCTTCAGCACGTGCTCCGTAATGTAAAGGGCAGGCAGGCTACACTTGTCCTTGGCATAGCTCATGAATACACTGGAAAGTTGCCTCTGGCGGGAAAAAAACTCCCACCTCCCCTCGCGGGAACCGCTGTGTAGATGCGACGCATAGGCGGAGCGGCGAAGGGACCGCGTTTTATAGCGCGCATAACGTTGAGGGGACTGCGTAAGCCGGTCCCAGCCGATGACGACGTTGGCGTACTTGTAAAGCGGCGCGGACTCAAGGTGTTTGAGCCAAGCGTGGATGTTGCTTCGCCGGAGAACGGCACACCGGTTATATGCGCAGCGCGCCCGAAGGAGAGGAAACCGCGGAAGAGAGAGTACTGCACATGCGGCGGCCCCAGCGCGTCTGCCGCGGCTATGACGCAACACAATCCAACACAATCCAATCCAAGCCAATCGAATCCAATCCAATGCCCCTCGCTATGGTGGCTCGCGAGAGAGAGTTCGCTATCGGAGAAGAGATGGGGTGAGCGGCGGAGAGCGCAGCTGGCGCGGCGAGGAGAATGGGGGAGGGGCGGACAACGCCGACGACGACGACGCCGGAGGGACAAGGCGAGTGAATCAGATGCTCTGCATCTAAAAGCAACAATACTACTGCTGAAAAATATTCACATTTATTTTGTTATAAAATTGAAGCTCCCAAAACATTTATTTGTCAGGGATTCTTTAAAGCTTCGTGCAAGGTTAACAAGAAAAAGATGTTCCTCTATTTTGTTGATTTTGCCTTCGAAACAAAAAAGAAGCTTTCTGGCTAGCCAAGCCAAGTATGCGAGGAACGTCGCTAACTGCAATGAAAGAGCCCACGACGGCCTGCGATTGCAGCGCCAGATTTACGCCGTTAACCTGCCACTTTCCTGGTGGAGGCGAAAGTAAAAAAAATGGCTGCGGCTTACCTCGGCTAACCTTGGATATGCAAAGCAAAACCGTCGCTTAGTCTAGTTGAGTCTCGGTTTCGATTGGTTAATCTTTGATGTCGCAGTGTTGCCGACCACGGCTCAACGCCGTTCGGTCCCGCGCAACGCTCACAGGAGGCCAGCCTCGCTTTCACTCGCGGCGAACGCGGTTTTCCTCTTCGCCTGGCGAATATGAATCACGTAGCCCCAGACGACCCAGTGGCGCACGCGTGGGAGGCGGCGGGGTTGGTCGGCTGCCGATCAGCTGAGCGCCCGCGAATGCGCGGCGCTCAGCTGATCAGTTGAGCAGAACGACTGAAAACGGGGCCTTGTGCGCAGGAAGCGGGCCAGGAGAATCACGCGATGCGCTTCAAGGGGTTTGTCGGAGGAGGTGTGTCTGAGGTCAAATGGTGAATTTGCGCATGAGCGGCGAAACCGCTGGGCGAAAGTAGTAATGCTTTGTTTAAAAAAAAATGCAGCAGCTTCGCGCTCGTGGCGCGAAGACTGGGCAAACAGCGGAGTTGGCGGACCCACCTAGCTTATTCTTGATTCGGTAAGTTTATGCCGGCTTACGCTTGGAGGCACGGGCATGTTTTCTGCGTGGTGTGGTCGTGTTAGACCACCAAAGAACAATGAACACTCGGTGATTAAAGTATGTATGTACAATGTACGCGTGACCACCGGCTTTGCACTTGTGGGGAGTGCCTTGGCACGACACCTTCTGGCCTAGAGGGTGTTGCCCAGAGCCCCACGCCGCGAGCTCCCTTCCCTTGCCCTCCTCGCCTGCCGTGCGGCTACCGGGCCGCAAGACTTGGAGACGTCGGCGCCCGAGAGATGGCGCTGGCGGACACGGGGCAGCGGGCGGCGAGGTGAGGGAGCTGGCACTGGTGAAGAGGAACCGCGCGCGGGGACAGAGACTCGGGACGCTGGGGTTTTTGGCTGGTGTGTGCGTGTGTATGCCCGGAGGGGCGACAGCGACGTGGAAGATGTAAGTAAAGAGTTCTTTCACGCAACCGCAGTGTGCCTCATTCCTTGGCATGCCGTAGAGAGCAGGTCCACACACTGAAGATTCAAGAGTATCGGAGGGCGCAGCGGGACAAGCGCTTGCTCAAAATTTTTCGAGCTCGTTCTGCGCCCACCGTTCGGCTCGGGTGGTCTGTAGTCTCGGCCGCTCGTTTAGACGTTCATTAACATTACCGCTTCTCCGTTTCCTGGCTTCGTCCATTTTGGCATTATTTCTTCTCTTTGCAGCGTCAAAATTGCACCACTCGACTCAACAAGCAATGGAGCGAGCCACCCCGCGACGAGTTTTCAAAGCCGTGCTTATATCAGTTGTATCGCGGCTCCGACAGGTGGCGACACGAGTCCCGCCCTAGCATGGCGAGGCCAAGCTACGGTGCCGGCACGCGCGATGACGTCATGGCTCGGCTAGATTTTCCTGAGCACGTTCGGCGGCCCAACCACCATTTATCGCTGTTAAAACGCCCGGGCGTCAATGGTTCGGTGCACGTTAAAGATCCCCAGGTGAGAGTGTAAAGTTGGGCTTGTTGGTGATGCATTCTTGTAGGCAAAGCGCGAGGCAGACACAGTCCTCGTCCCATCCCTTGTCTCGTCCTGTGCCTGCAGGCCTCGCGCTTTGCCTACAAGTATCCCCAGGTGGTCAACATTATTGCGGAAGAGCCCTCACTACGGCGCGTCTCATAGCTCATCTGTCACTCAGGCGCGTAAAACACCCAAAATCTAAATCAATCCGTCTGACCAGCAAGTGGGTGCGCGTGTTCGTGTTGTTTCACGCATTATCTCTCTGTCGGCGTGACGGCTCGTCGTTTTAGTAGCTGGTCCAGAGGATGTCCCCGATGTCCAAAACGAACGAGTAGATGGCACTACGAGATTTTCACATGAGACGGAATGACGCGGCCGGGGAGGCATTCCAGAGATCGTGCGTGTGTCATGCATGATCTCCGCTTGGAGCTGCCGCCGTCTAAACAGCGTGCTGGCCAAGAGGACAGTCCTCAGTTGATCAGCAGCGAAACGTGGTGGAGAGAGCGAGTGTACGCTGGCTCGAAAACTGGAGGCAAGGCAACGACGCGTGGCGGCAACGAAAGACTATACAGCCTTGTGCAGAAGCGACAAGCGGAAGAACTAACGGATATCAAGCGCCTGATGCACGGGGGTCAGTTCGGTGACGTCGGGAAAATAGTCCAAGGGCCGGTGTATGAGGACCGCGTGGTCACGGCCTTTCCGCGCGACCTTTTCGGCGAGAAACCGACGTCCTCTGAAAACGTTCAAGTGAAAACGACAGTAATGCCCCGCTTTACGTTGATTCCCACCTAGGTGGGATATGCCTTCGCTCTTTTTTTCGAATGTGCGCTAAAAGGAGCCCACTAAAACCTTAAGATGAGTTGAAGACCCCTCAAACCACGTCGTACCAAAGCGTCGTACCCAATACGAACACGTCCTGACATCGAAAAGATGTCGCCCGCTCGGCCCACCAGGAACGCAATGACGAAAGTGCACACGGACGAATTTAAAAAGTACGTTACAACCTGGATCTTCACAGCTGGGTGAAACACTCGTTCACTGCGACACATTCCTAACGCGACAATGGAACCTCACACGAGCCCCGGTTCGAAGACGACTGCATCGAAAGGGAGCGCCGACGATGCTCTGGATTGGAAAGAAAATCGAACGGACAAATGATCGCCCACACGCACGGGGCTGTCGGTGAACGACCACGCGTGCGCGCTCTTCCGCTGATTACCCCGTAATTACCGACGGGCCAACCGTCGATGCGCCCTTTCTTCTCGTCCCGTTCCCGTTTGCACGTTCGCTGCTCGCGCTGCCCTGCAGGAGATCATCAGACGGTCCGTGCATCGGGACGACTACATTAGCGACGGAAGTTGCGCTGCGCGCCGGTTCTTAACGGTCTTCGATTCCCCTGTGGTCCCTCGATCTCTCGCTATTAGGCTGTAGCGATACCCTCGAACCCGTGTCGAAACTAATTGCAGACAGGTCGTGCCCTCTAGGTCACTGCTTACGTTTCCGTCGAACTAACAGCACCGTATGCGTGTGCACCTTGTACCTATAGGGTTACACCAGTGCGACACGGAAAATTTCAATCGACAGTGGAGTCGATGGCCCCTTGTAACTCTTCACGGAGGGGCAGTCATTGGGTCAACGGACCGGCCATTTGGAGTCGATGGCCGTTGAAACTCCCGAGTGAGATTCAGCCATTGGCTCATTAATGGACATGTCGCTCGGCAGTCTTTTTGTGCACCATGTAAAGAGTGCCACTGGCATGCTTTAAGGGCTTCGAAACGCGTGTTAGCGCTGGTGTTAAACGAACGAAAATGTGTAGTGCGCCCTGCCTCGGCCGCAGTTTTGGTTCTTTTTTCTTCTTGCTATGCATACGCTTATTTCCTTGCTATTCGACTCGTACACAGGACAACACCCTTGTCTATAACACAGGTTTCGTACCTATATAGCCTTATCTTGCCTCGAACGAAAAGCATTTGAAGAAAACTATTGCGTCATTCTGAAGTCTTAACCATATATATTGATATCGTTTTTTGTGACAAGTTTGAGTCTGCAGTTTTGAGAGGTAACTAGTTGAAGTTGAACTCCGTGTTATAGACAAGGGTGTTGCGCACTGTACTGAAATACACACCTATTGGAACTTGTAAAAGCAAGTAAGGTCGTGGTAATGTTGGCAACCAGGTGGCTGCTCCCGCTTGCCTTGTATACACCGGGCCGTGGACCGAGCCCAGCTGGTGGCTGCCATGTAGTTCAAATTGATTGATTGATTGATTGATTGATTGATTGATTGATTGATTGATTGATTGATTGATTGATTGATTGTGTTGCATGCCCCGAGATCGAACTGTCATTGCCGCTATGACTATATATATATATAGCCCCAAAACTACTTCCCCTAATTCCTGCTTGTGGCATCCCTTGTACAAGGAATGCACACTGTGAAAGCATTCATCCAGTGTCCAAGCCACCGTACAATCATTCCCCGCACAATTAACGGGTAGGTCTAATGGCCCGCGTGCTACGGCCCGGAACTGGCCAAGGCGACGAGGAGTTCGATCAAACGGGCTCGACCAACGGCCACTTGTGGTTACGGACGTTGGATGCCCCGCGTCGTCCTCTCCGTGCCGTCGTCACGGAACACGCATGCAGGTGGTAAATACAGCCGGCGGGTATCGATTTGCGATTACGGTGCATCGCGGGTCGTCAAACCGAATCCAGGGCGGGCGCGGTTCCTCGATTTGTGCACACGTGAACGGATAAATGAGCGCCTGGTCGATGAAATGAAGTCCCCTACTGACTGGCCGGGTCAGGTTTCCTGATTTTTCTTATTTTGAGATTTTTCGAAATTATGTTCCACCTTGTGTCTCCACTTACGCTATCACAACTATTAAAGGAGTTACTTGCACCAGTTACGCATTTTTGTGGAAATACAGGGCGTTACACGGTCCCGACTGCGGCGGTACCCGGCAAAGAATGCTACGCATTAAAAAAAACGGGAGAGGGAAAGGGTGCAAGCGAAAGAGGTGAACTCGCAAAAAGAAACTCTTCCATGGATAAACAGATAACGGAAACCAAGAGGATGCGATAGGCGGTTCAGCTGATTTATACGACCTCCTGCCGGGTCTTTCTACGCGCACCGTACACTACGTATACAGGCGACACAGGGTGGGCGTGACACGAGCCCGACGCATACACGTGACGAACGCCCTCGCACGGCGGGTCGTAACCTCGAACCCGTTATTCAATCGCCTGATGGTAGAGGACGCGTCGGTGCGCCAAACACGCCAGGGTCCCGCGGGGTAAAGGCCCTTCTTTCTCTACATTTCCTTCAATTTCTTTTTTTTTTTTCGGCAAGCCAGATCTGATGCGCGCGCTCGTAGAGCAAAAAAGAAAGAGAAGTTTGAGAGGTGGGGGGGGGGGGGGGGAGAGGCTTAAAATATTGCTCAAAGGGACAACCAACCTGTCTTTGCGCAGTAATGCTCTCTAACCACAAAAAAAAAAAAAAAAAAAAACGCGTAACTTCGAACACCTCGAAACGAAACGGTTTTCCTGATAGGGGCTTAGAACGTTTGAAAGCGGAATTTTGACGTCAAGCGGCTTTAAGCATGCTATTAAACAGAATGCTGGCAACCACGACACTGAACCGCACGGGAACATGCTTTCTCTGTACGTGACTTGAAAAGGGTTTCTTTTTTTTTAGAAACTTGTTCCCAGCTGAAACAATAATACTGTCACGTAGACAAAGAGGACGCAGCTGCCTTAAATAAAAAACAAGTTTATTGGAGCGAACTTGTGCTCCCCTAACAACTCAAAGAATACACAGGCGGCGAAGCAGCAGACAACAAAAGTGACGTGCGTAGGCGAATCTCGGCGAATCGAATGCCGCGGCGACGGCTCCGCGGATATTTATCTTTGGGCGCGAGTGTTTCTGGAACCGTCGAATTACACCCATAACAAAGAAGATTATTCCAGGCTGTTCACGTTAGTTCGGAACGCTCTCCCTATCACTTGCGGCATAGACAGAAAGAATGGAACAGGCGCTTCCCTTGGCACACAGATAACACAGACAGGCGCAGCCCGGCGGTAAAAGCAAAATAAATAAACCCAATGCATGGTTCGCGGCAATACAATGGACGCTTTCCTATTCCTTTGCGCGCTTTTTGCGATTCCGCATTGAAACCGAAACGGAGCTGTTTGCATATATATACGTACGGTAGCGTCACTCTTAGGCAGCACTTGATTTGATTGATTGATTGATTGATTGATTGATTGATTGATTGATTGATTGATTGATTGATTGATTGATTGATTGATTGATTGATTGATTGATTGTAGGGTTTAACGCGCCGACGCAACGCAGGCGATGAGGCGCGCCGTAGTGGAGGGCTCCGGGTTAATTTCGACCACCTGGGGATCTTTAACGTGCGCCGAAATCTCGTACACACGGGCGTTTTTGCTTTTCGCCTCCATCAGAAAAGCGGCCGCCGCGGCCGGGCATCGAACCCGCGACCTTAGGCAGCACTTGGCGCCAGCTTTCAGACAGCGGAAAGCGTAGTGCCGAATAAAAGCTGTTTCGGCCAATTTATTTAGAAATTCCTTGTGGTTACCCCGCTAAACAAAACGCTTACTTTCACCTGCGCTATGCACTCCACAAAAAGCGGTTGGCTCTGCCGTGCATGTCCCTTTAAAATACTCTAGTAGAGTTTGTGCGAACGCCAACTGGGTGAATATATGCGTCCTATTGTCGTGCACGCATCGAACGAGATGGGCATCGGATGAGATGCTCCGAGATACAGGCAGAGATACGGCGAGAGCTCCGTTTGTGGTTTCGCTGAAGGCCATTTTAATTTTAGGCACAGATCGTAAATGAAGCCGCTCGAGTAATAAAAGTTGAAGCGACTGCTCATAAGAATTATGCCGGAAGGAGATGAGGCAAAACCAACCTATGTGGTGTTGGGTGAGGGCAGGACCGCGGGAAGACCACACTCGCCCACCGGACCACACTCGCCCACCGACTCGGTGGGCGAGTGTGAAAGGCGCGGAGGAGAGGGGACGGGGACAGGGCGAGAGTGTGGAATGTTAGGGAAGAGGGGGAGGATAACGGTGGCGATGCAAGGGCAACGGGTGAGGAATGTAGGAGGCGCGGGAGCGGGAATGTAGGAGGAGCGGGAGGGGAAGTGGAGGATGGGAGGACAAGGGAGAGGTGGAGGAGGGTGAGGAATGTAGGAGGCAACAAACAAACGAACATTTATTGAAAGGGATGGCTCAAGGCCGCATGGGGAAGGGGAGGGAGGGAAGATGAAGATCTCAATAGTGTCCCAACATGGAGGAGTCCAGAACGAACCGCCAAAGTGCGGATAACGTCTGTTTGATGCGGCCCTTCGTACGGATCCACCAGTCCTCGTAAGCGAGTACCCAGGCAGGCCGATGTGTCCCTGAATGTGTAGCTGAATATAGCTGAATATGGGGGAGGCAAGGTGCGGATGGCAGGAGGGTCAGGAAGAAAGGGAAGTGAGAGAGGGGAATAGGTGTAGAGCGCGATTGACGTTTGCAGCGAAGCAAGAGGATACGCGATACTGCTACAGCGTCGGGCAGCGAAACAAGAACCCGATACTGTGCACCAGTGGTGGCCACTTTGTGTGGAGATTTCGTTCCACCGCATTTTTGCAAGCTACACCACATTCAAACAAAAAATCACGCCATATCCATAGAATGAATGATGATAAGTGGGGCGAAGCTCGAGAGGGGGAGATCATCGGTAACCGTAACTCTCCCGTGAAAGTTCGCCCATTACATCATTAAGAAAGACGTAAGGCTGTGTGCGTACATTGTACAAATCAACTTTGATTTTCCGAGTCAATGCTCCCAGGTCCAGACCTGGTGAAAGACCCCGTGCCATCGAGGACTACCCCGCACCTCCACCACAATTTGTCACGTAGGATGGGACACAACGGTAAAGAAAGAACTTTTATTTAGGGCGAACTTGTGCCCGAACAAGACGAGAGGAAACGAGCAAAGGTCCTTGCGTCTCGTTCGATCTCCGAGAACGACTGGCTGCGTTCGTGGCGTGATCTCTTGCGTGATCTCCCCCTCGCAGTGCACGTGCGCTCGCGCCTCCGTTGGCGAACACAGACAAGCTCGCGCTCCCGGTGCCGAGTTTGCGCTGCCGGTTGCAGCCGGTTCTTGCGCGTGCAACGCGGCCCACTTTGCGACATCTCCGAAAGCATGCGGCGGTCACGTACCACCAGACACAAGGGATGGACAGACCCATGACTTAAGGAGCTTCGCCCCTAAAAAGCAGAGACCAGACCAGGTCCCGTAACGCCGCCACGTCTAAAATAGCGGCGTTTCATTAGGCTAGTGCATTGGCGGTCACGTATGTTCTGTTTTCTGGACCGGTAGCTTATATACTTAGCCGAGCACGGCATGGCACAGCACGGAATACTAAGCTGATCTAATCCCTTCGCGTGCAAAAACGCGCTTTGATATGGCGTGGGATCCCCAGGGGGTCGAAGTTATTCCGTATTGCACTACTCCACGGGTCAACTTTGGAGCGTAAAAGCCTCACAAGTCTTTTTTTTTTTTCATTATTATTCTCGAAATCACATATCGCGTGAGCGACAAGCCCGCTGATAACGCAGCGGTAGACACACCATGGCCAAACAGATTAAGACACCTGCGGGGAGACGACCATGCCGGAAATGGACCAACCGGGGTTGCTTCCCTCACTTCCGGTTCTGCGCGAGCGTCTTCGCGATAGCCCGCATCCACCAAGCTCGACTACACCGCGGTCGCGACACGACATGTCCATTAGAGGGCCCGTGTCAACCGCGGACTACGCAGCTCGACCTGCTCTGGCCAGCGGCCTCGCAGAACGGTGGGCTTCTTGGTGTCCGTGTACAACAGCTTGGCATTTTCACCTTTTTTTTCTTTTTTGCCGCGTGCACCGCAATATAAGGAAGGCAGACCTCGGGGACCCATTCGCCGGGCCCACAATCGGTTCACCCTAAGCGGAAAAATGTTGTCACGCAGAAGTCCGAAATTACAACTTCTTCAGTAGCGATTTCTCCGGAAAATGATTTTTCGTCTCTTCAAGGACGCAAGAAACTAACAATTAAATAAAGGAGGCCACTACTTCAAGACGAAAGTCTCTTTCGAATACCACCGCTGGCATGCCCTAACCGGGCCTTAGACTCAAGTTACAACCGCCACACCTCGAACCCCGCGAGTTTGAAAAATAAAGAGGTGGCCATTGGAATCGATAAAATACGGTACTTTAGAAAGTGACGTCACGACTGTGCGGTAGCGACTGTTGTCCCGGTTGGGGCCCGCGGAAAGGTGTGGGAATTTCGGGCGACAAATGTCTGTAATAAGCCTGGTTATAACGATGTGCACGCAGACTGACTTCGTTGTTGTAAGCGGTATACTGTGTTAAAAGCGGCGATGATTTGTTCACTCTCCAATGCCATTGGGGCTCTACAAAACTTCCAGGAGAGCGAGAATTCGAATAAAAACGACTTTATAACAACGAGGCTTTACTAAACTTGGATGCGCTACTTGCATAAAAAAGGTCTGCGGAGACATCGGTGGTATGCAAGGACTCTGGTCACGTCAGTAACTGCTGCCAAATTACTCGTCCATAATATGGCTGTGCAATGCACCTAACTAAAACGCAAGACAACCTGTTGTTCTCATTCGTTTTATGCTGCCCAGATCTGGAGAGAGCGAAATTTTAGTTTTTAACTGAGCTATGCAATCACAACCACAGCCGCGGGAACCAAAGTCAGCACAGTTAAATTTGCAACTAATAAATGCCACTTACAAACACACCACAAACGGGATGCACCAGAGTAAAGATGGGGGCAGGCGTGTTTGGGATAATTCTTTCACCACTTCTCGATTGCGCTTAATAAAGCAAGCAAAGAATAAACAAACAAACAATAAACAACGCCGCCATGAATGAGCACATGCCGCAATATTTAGCACGCCAACTTAACACATAAACGACGAATGACACGTGAGCGCGGAAGCGTGCAATGCGTGACGCTTGTCGCTACGAGGCACCTGCAGCATAAAATCAAAAAGCCGTATACGCCATGAAACCGAGTCGGAGTTAACAATGTTATGTGCTTTTAATGACGTACGGCCCGGAAAGTGAGATTGGTACAGGTCGAAAAGCTTCATAGTTGGCGCCGGTGCCCGAGCGTATATCATGAGCCGTGAGCGACATGGAAAAGCAAAAGCTTATCAAAGCGGCCTCATTTTATTGTTCCCTAAAGTTCAGAGACCCTGCCTCCTGGGCAAAACACAAGCGACGTTTCGGGGTGTATATATAATATCAAACTCGGTTCCCCCTTTTTACGACTAACAGCGACGTCGTAATTACTCACGTATACATATACATATACATCGGCCCGCATCGTGTGCAGGCGAGTCCGCACATACGTTTAATGTCTTCGCGAGACAGAAACAAAACAGAAACCGCAGAATCGGGAAGAAAAAAGCAACCACAAATCACGCGTGCGACGTTTAGTGGCTCCCTGTGCAGCGTACACACTGCTGTGGCGTGCGTGCGCGCAGCGGCTTTATTATTGAAGAGAAGGCTGACGAGACTGCAGCCGTATGACGGACGTGCTCGCCCACGGGCCCTCGTATAAACGAATCCACGGCTCAAGCCTCGTCAGTCATAAACGTTGCGGCTGCTCATTATAAGCGCCCCACACGGGGCAGAGCGGATTCAATTTATACCGGCAGTCGAGCGCGACTGCGGCCGTTTCGCGCTCAGGTCCCGTGAACTTTCTTCTCCAAAACAAAAGGAAGTAAGTTGGGAAGGGAGAGAGTTGCGTTGGCGGTTATCTCGCCATGTTTTTTTAAGAACGTAGGATAAAGCAGCGAAAAAAAAAAAAAAAGACCACGAAAGATGGCGTAGTGAGTCCTCGTCGCGGCTTCTTGGCTGTGACGCATCAGATGAAGCCGTAAAATCTCGGCTTCCGTCGGAGTCCAAAAGCCACGAAGCGCTTTTACGACCGCGCCCCCTTTTCGACGAGACGTGTGTAGTCACTGAGCGCCAGAGAATGAAGGCGGAGGCCGGTGGTTTCCGAGTTTCATGTCACTAACGTTCAGCCGCCATCGTTGGGTCGGGAGTCGTGACTGGGACGATCTTCCTTCCGGGTAATTAATCTCCCGACACAGGGTCCGGACCAACAATGCATGACAAAGATGTGGGTACGTCGACATCGCCGCGGACATGAGCGAGACGTCCAGGTTGAAACGAAAGTTAAACCGTTCGGAAAGTTACAACCTTTTTCCATGACGCAATGTTAACATGTATAAAGACGAGGAGGAAGCAGAAATTCCTAGGTGCCCTAAGTGCACGTAAGTCTGGCGAAATATAGGCGGTACTTAGTAACAACTTGTTCATTGCGAGATCTTATTTGCTTCTCTTTCTTGTCTTTGGTTTTTTTGTCTCTGGTCAGACACAATGCCCAGAAGAAAATGTCCACCCATGCGCGACAAAGGTAGACAGACGGCGCCGAGACCGGCCGTCTACTGCAGGAGCGCGGGAAAGTTCCCTGTACAGTTTTACGTCGAGATAATACACAAATTAAGAGAACTCCAAACGAACGGGCACACATCAACGATCGGCAACCTCCCACATAAGAATAAAAAAGTGCGCAGACAAAGAGCGAGCAATCCCGCCCGGAACTGTACTAAGCGCAAATGAACGAAAGTAACACAGCGAGAAGAAGACGGCGCGAATAAGACGATCGGATAATAATATAAAGTGATCCCGAAAGCAGGCGCACAATGAAACTCGTTATGCGGTTTCAGAAGCGCCAGGAATCCGCGGCCATAAATTCCTCTTTCTTCCGGCAGCGAGGCATTATGATACGCCCGCTCCTTCCTCTCTTTTTTCCTCTATGTGTTAGCTTTTGGGGCGCGTGTCTTCTTTCACGTATGGAAAAAGGCCGGATGGAGAAAGGAAGAAGATTGTAAGAAGGGGGAGAGGGCACGACCTTTCCAATGTGGTGCCTCCCGGGCCTCGGTTGTAAAGAGGATTATTATTTCGCAGTTGGACGGTAGAAGGAGAAAAGCGGGAGAAAATGAATAGAGAGCGAACGCGACGACTTCTCGAGAAAAACGTCGCCGACGAAGGAACCGGAGAAATATGGAGGACAAAAAAGAAAGAAGAGCAGGGGGGACAGAGAAATGCCTTGAGGGACTCCGAAAGAAAAGCAAGCACCGCTAGCTCATTGAAGACGCGACTTCTCCGTCCCCGACTTTCCGAGCTAAAACCGATTACGGTTTTCCGTGAATAGAACAAGGAAACTTCGCCGAAAGAACGGAAATGAATTGGAAATGTGCCCCGCAGGAACTCTATACGCAGTGACAATGGACCTGGCACGGCACATTTGCTCGCCCCCATTTCCTGTTTTCTTTGTTGCACGTGTCTAGCCCCTTTGTTAAAGGGCATGGAGCGGAGAACAGGTTGAACAGTATACGGCCAGAAGCTAT